>NC_062216.1:62200387-62505414 GCF_902686445.1 Sciurus carolinensis | reverse complement strand
GAATACAAGCAACAACAGGTGTTGGCGAGGATGTGGGGAGAAAGGTACACTCTTACATTGCTAGTGGGGCTGCAAATTAGTGCAGCCACTCTGGAAAGCAGTGTGGAGACTCCTTAGAAAACTTGGAATGGAACCACCATTTGACCCAGCTATCCCACTCCTTGGCCTATACCCAAAGGACTTAAAATCAGCATATTACAGAGATACAGCCACATCAATGTTCATAGCTGCTCAGTTCACAATAGCCAGATTGTGGAACCAACCTAGATGCCCTTTAGTTGATGAATGTATAAAGAAACTGTGGCATATATATACAATGGAATATTACTCAGCCATAAAGAATGATAAAATTATGGCATTTGCAGGCAAATGGATGAAACTGGAGAATATCATGCTAAGTGAAATAAGCCAATCTCAAAAAACCAATGGACAAATGATATCGCTAATAAGTGGATGATGACACATAATGGGGGGTGGGAGGGGTTAGTGTTAGGGTTAGAGTTAGTGTTAGGGAGGGGGGCAAGAATGGAGGGAGGAAGGACTGTATAGAGGGAAAAGAGGGGTGGGAGGGGTGGGGGGAAGGGGGAAAAATAACAGAATGAATCAAACAACATTACCCTATGTAAATTTATGATTACACAAATGGTATGCCTTTATGCCATGTACAAACAGAGAAACAACATGTATCCCATTTGTTTACAATAATAAAAAAAAAAAAAGACCGCTGTACTTTGGCTCAGGGCTCTCTGCCTCTGTCCTGCTGTAAGGACATGTAGTGGGCCCCAGCATGCTTGGACAATAAACCCTGTGCATGTTGCATGAAAAAAAAAAAAAAGGTTCTGGGTAAGGAAATATATTTAGTAAAAGGGAAAAGGAAATGTTTCTGGGTAAGAAAGTGCTTGTGTGATGAAATAAATGAGGGTCTAAGTAAGTGCTAAGAAAGTCTATGTAAGTAAAGGGCAAGTTTCAACAAGTTTGCATGTAACTAAGTTGGTTGTATGTATGTGAAACATTTAAAGCTATTTAAGATTTTTCCTAAGGTGAAATACTAATGTTCTAATATAAACCAAAGTTTAATCTATATGGTAAAATGACATGGTAAAATAACAAGGATTTCTTAGAAATACTAATTTACTCTTAACTTTGTGTCTATTAAGTTTTATTCTTTAGAAAAATAGGGGTTTATACAATTATGGTTAAGCAACTGTTAGAGTATTGTACTACATTATAGAGTCTAAATTTTTCTTTAAAAACTAAATATGGTAAGATAAGTGTCAAGGTAATTGTGAAATGGTCACTCTTTGTATATTAAATGTTTTCATATTTTCCAGGTATACAAGTTTTTAAAACAGGGAAATTATCAAGCTGCTATTCTCCAAACTAAACTTGTCTGTAATGGTACCAAATAACACTCTCTTACCGTACCCTGAAGCAGTAGCTCAAGTAATCTTAAAGGCACTTAAATCATCTATCACAGTGTTTGGAATTCATCCAGCTACTATCATTATTCCCTATGATAAGCATCAACTTTCTTGGTTAATTTCATGGATTCTTGGACTGTTGTTAGATGCTCCACTCAAGCTAATTCTGTAATATTCCCAAGAATTACCAGACAACAACCTATTCCTAAGGCTCCTGTCATTTTCACTGATGGATCCAAAACAGGGACTGGAGCTATTTGTTCCCTAACTCTTCTGCTCAACAAACAGAACTCTTATTCAGATAGTTTAATGTGCAGGGCTTATTGCCTCAAACTCTACTATTTTTCATCCTTTACGGTCTTTAAGGTGCACATCTCACCCTCAAAAATACTCTTTATAACCAAAAAGGGGGAATAGGGGAGACCTTCAGGTCCCCTAAAGATAAACTTTCTCTTTGCCTCTTTATTTTAAATTTTTTAAATCTGGATAATGAGGATCGCTCTGCCACTGAGAGACACGGCAATCATAAACAACATGATAGAGCAACGGTAAAATGGAAGGATGTTCTTACAGGACAATGGAACGGCCTGGACCCGGTGCTTTACTGGAGCCGCGGCTCGGTTTGTGTGTTTCCACAGGATAAAACATTGCCTATCTGGGTTCCTGAGCAACTAACTCGACCAGTGCCAACGCTACCAACAAGTAGCCTTTCCCCCTTGAACTAACTTACAGCCTCTTTTTAGTCTCTTAGGAGGAACAGTTCAATTATGTACCTTTCCACCTACCCCAGTTTGTGCGTTTCCCCCTTTTTATGTTTCTGCTAACTAATGAAACAACTGCTTCTCTCAATTGTACTTCAGATTTGTGCTATCTCTCTCAATGTTGGAATGCTTCTAGGTTCCCGCTGGCAGACTTAATGTGTGTTCCTACCTTCCTACCAGTCCCAGTCTCTGTTACAGATGCGGAATTGCCAGTGTTACTATCAAGAAACAGGAGAGATTTTGGCATCACAGCGGCCGTGGTCGCCACGGTAGCAGTCTCTGCAGCGGCAGCCGCAACCACAGCAGCAGCATTGACACAACCATACAGACAGCAACAACAATCACTTGGCCGAAAATACAGCTGCAGCCTTACAGACTAAGGAGACCCTAAACCAACATCTAACAGCAGGCATACTCCTTGTAAATCAAAGAGTGGACTTACTACAAGAACAAGTGGATATCTTGCAAGAACTTTTGGGACTGGGATGTGTTTATCCTTTAAGAGCAGTGTGTGTCACCCCTATTGCTTATAATAACCTTAGCTCTGCAGCTATGTTATCTAAAAATCTCTCTGTCTACCTTACTGGCAAATGGTCATCTACGTTTGATAATTTAACCATTCAGCCATGAGCTGAAATACTCAGAGTCAATGCCACCAGGGTTCAGTTACATCGGTGTCTGAGATGTTCTCTTTGTTATCTAAAGCCCTGGGATTGACAAAACAGTGGGCTGGAACAGTAGCTGTTCTGATTATCTGCTTAGGAATAGCCTATGTTATACGCAGCCAAATCAGAGCTCGCCAAGATGCCCAATGTCATCAACGGGCTATAGTACAGACTTTGACAGCCATTGAGACAGGCACATCCCCCCAAGTATGGCTAAGCATGCTGGACCAGTAGTCAAAGATGGGTAAGATCCGTGGAAATGCATACCAACCTAAGACAGGGTTCTGACACCTGGAGGTCAGAATTCCAATGACGGGTAAGGATGTAATTTGCCATGGACAACCTAAGACAGGCATGGTCCCAAGTCATCTTTTCTTTTATTTAAAGAATAAGGGGGAGATGTCAGGGGCGGGCTCTGAGGGCCCCAGAGCCGCACCGTGGCCTGATCTCTAAGATGGCACCTGGCAACTTGCCAGACATAGCTGCACTCATATACAAGTTTTAGGAAGTAACTCTGGTTGGCTGTTGTACATGAGGCAATCCTGGTATCTGCCTGGAGACTGTTCCTTGATAGACTGACTTTCCTGGTAGTCTACTCTGTGATAGGCTGATGTTCTCAATATAAGTCTGAGACTTGTGGAATAAAGCCCTTTTGGTTCCTGTGATCAAGAAGAGCGTACGCGTTGTGATTGTCCCCGTGGGCGGTGGGCAATCATACTTTGCTGAATTCATTTATTAGTTCTAGAAGTTTTCTAGTGGAATTTTTTGGATCTTTTAAATATAGGATCATGTCATCAGTAAATAGTGACAGCTTTAGTTCTTCTTTTCCTATTTGTATCCCTTTAATTTCTTTGGTCTGTCTAATTGCTCTGGCAAGTGTTTCAAGGACAATGTTGAATAGAAGTGGTGAAAGAGGGCATCCCTGTCTTGTTCCAGTTTTTAGAGGAAATGCTTTCAGTTTTTCTCTATTAAGAATGATGTTGGCTGTGGGCTTAGCATAGATACCCTTTACAATGTTGAGGTATGTTCCTACTATTCCTATTTTTTCTAGTGTTTTAAGCATGAAGGGGTGCTGTATTTTATCAAATGCTTTTGATGACTTCTTCTATTCATTCCTTGAAATTGATCTATTTAAATTTTGTATGTCTTCCTGGTTCAGTTTAGGTAATTCATATGTCTCTAGAAACCTGCTGATGTCTTTGAGATTTTCTATTTTGTTAGAGTATATATTTTCAAAATAGCTTCTGATTATATTTTGTATTTCAATCGTGTCTGTTGTGATATTTCCTTATTCATTCCGAATTTTAGTAATTTGAGTTTTCTCTCTCCTTCTCTGTTAGTGTGGCTAAGGGTTGATGAATTTTGTTTATTTTTTCGAAGAACCAACTATTTGTTTTGTCAATTTTTTCAATTGTTTCTTTTGTTTTAATTTCATTGATTTCAGCTCTGATTTTAACTCTTTCCTGTCTTCTGCTACTTTTGGTGTTGCTCCGTTCTTTTTCTAGGGCTTTGAGCTGCAGTGTTAGGTCATTTATTTATTGATTTTTTCTTCTTTTATTGAATGCACTCCATGAAGTAAATTTTCCTCTAAGTACTGCTTTCATAGTGTCCAAGAGATTTTGATATGATGTATCTTTGTTCTTGTTTACCTCTAAGAATTTTTTTTATTTTCCCCCTGATATCTTCTGCTATCCATTCATCATTCAATAGTGTATTATTTAATCTCCAGGTGTTGGAGTAGTTTCTCTTTTTTATTCTGTCATTTATTTCTAATTTCAATCCATTATGATCTGATAGAATACAAGGTAGTATCTCTATCTTCTTGTATTTGCTAACATTAGCTTTGTGGCATAAAATATGGTCTATTTTGGAGAAGGATCCATGTCCAGCTGAGAAGAAAATTTATTCACTCTTTGTTGCATGATATATTCTATAAATGTCCGTTAAGTCTAAATTATTGATTGTGTCATTGAGATCTATGGTTTCTTTGTTCAATTTTTGTTTGGAAGATCTGCCCAGTGGTGAGAGAGGTGTTTTAAAGTCACCTATTATTCTGTTTGACGTATTTGATTCCTGGAATTGAGAAGGATTTGTTTGATGTATATTGATGAGCCACTGTTGGGGCATAGATATTTATGATTGTTACATCTTGCTGATTTATGCTTCCCTTAAGCAGCATGAAATGTCCTTCTTTATCCCTTCTAACTAACTTTGGCTTGAAGTCCACATTATCTGATATGAGGATGGATACTCCGGCTTTTTTACAGTGTCCATGTGCATGGTATGTTTTTCCCCATCCTTTCACCTTTAGTCTGTGGGTATCTCTTTCTATGAGATGAGTCTCTTGCAGACAGCATATTGTTGGTTCTTTCTTTTTAATCCCATCTGCCACTCTATGTCTTTTGATTGATGAGTTCAGGCCATTAACATTCAGGGTTATTATTGAGATAAGATTTGTATTCCCAGTCATTTGACTCACTTTTGTTTTTTGACATGACTTGGTTTCTCCTTTATTTGGCTATTCCTTTAGGCTAGTTCCTCCCTTTGCTGATTTACAGCATTGTTTTTCATCTCTTCCTCATGGAATATTTTCCTGAGAATGTTCTCTAATGCCAGCTTTCTTTTTATAAATTCTTTTAGCCTTTGTTTATCATGGAAGGATTTTATTTGGCCATCAAATCTGAAGGTAAGTTTTGCTGGGTATAAGATTCTTGGTTGGCATCCATTTTCTTTCAGAGCTTGAAAATGTTGTTCCAGGCCCTTCCAGCTTTTAGGGTCTGGGATGAAAAATCTGCTGATATCTGTATTGGTTTTCCCTCTGAATGTAATTTGATTTTTTTCTCTCACAGTCTTTAAAATTCTGTATTTTGTATGTTAGGTATTTTCATTATAATGTGCCTTGGTATGGGTCCTCTTGTAATTTTGTGTATTTGGAGTCCTATAAGCCTCCTGTACTTGATTTTCCATTTCATTCTTCAGATTTGGGAAATTTTCTGATATTATTTCATTGAATAGATTGTTCATTCCTTTGGTTTGTTTCTCTGTGCCTTCCTCAATCCCAATAATTCTTAAATGGCCTTTTCATGATATCCCATAATTCTTATAGATTCTGTTCATGATTTCTTACCATCTTCTCTGTTTTGTCAACTTTGTTTTCAAGATGAAATATTTTTTCTTCAATATCTGAGGTTCTTGCAGGTGTTCTATCCTATTGGTTATGCTTTCTATGAAGTTCTTAATTTGTTTTATTGTTTCCTTCATTTCACGGATTTCTGTCTGGTTTTTTTTCATTATCTCTAACTCTTTATTGAAATGATCTTTTGCTTCCCCTGTTTGCTCTTTTAACTGTTGATTGGTGCAATCATTCAAAGCCTGAATTTGCTCTTTCATCTCATTGTTTGCATCTCTGATCATTTTAATTATGTACATTCTGAACTCCCTTTCTGACATCTCTTCTGCCATGCTGTCATTGGATTTTATTGATGTACCATCTAGGTTTGTTTGGGACACTTTCTTCCCTTGTTTTCTCATATTGCTCAGGTATGTACCCCTCTAGTAGTGAAACTCTGAGATATTGCAGTTTTCCTCTATTGACTTATGGTGTCCCTGTAGATTTCCAGTAACTCACCTCCTAGCCTTCAGTAGCCTGAAGTCTTGGAGGAACTTGATAATTCAGTGATCCCTAAGGAAGCTGCCCCTGTAGGGGTGGTGGCCTTCAGGTGGGGTATATTCCCTGCCTAGTGGGCAGAGGCACCTCCATTTGTTGACCGATGGTCAGCTAAAAGGGGACTACACTGCGGGCTGGGGCACAGCTGGTCTGGGCCTGGATCTCTGGTTCTAGCACACTGGTGGGAAAGCCTTGCCCACAGGGAATACTCACCTGGTGGGGAAGTCCCGCTGGGCATCTCTCCTCTGAGAAGTTTCCTCTGTCCAGAACTACTGCCTGGGCTGGGCAGCCCTCCACTGCAATGTTCTCTGGGGTCCAGAACTACTGCCTGGGCCAAGGAGCCTCACCCTGCGAGTGCATCTCTTGCTGGCAGCCCTCCTCAAAGAAGCTTCCTGCAGTCCAGTCCTGCCACCCGGGACTGGGAGCCGAGGCTCAGCACCAAAGTCTCTCGCTGGGCAGTCCTCCTCCACAATGCTCCCAGTTGTCCGGGTTCACCACTCCAGCGAGGGAGTCTCTCTGGGCAACTCTACTCCACGAAGTTCCTGTGTTCTGGGACTACCGCCCCATCAGGGCAACATTGCCCAGTGGGAGAGACTCACCCGGTGGCTCTGAGTTGGTCCTGAGTCTCTCAATACCTCCTCTTCTTGAATCCTGAGTCCCTGACCTCTTCAACTTTCTTTCTGCCTGTTCAGAATTGTTTCAAAGACAAATGCTTTCTTGGCCTTAAGAAGGGAGTGGAAATAAACACCTTGGGCCAGGTTTTGCCTCCTCCTTGAGAAGTCCCTTCTCATCTCGCTCTGACCTCAGATGTACACTGAAACTTTTAAGAACTTGAATTGTCCAAAGAGAAGGTCACATTCATCACTGCTCAGTGGTGTCCGCTAGTAGCCAGTCAAGAAACAGCCCTGAAGGAGTTCCCGGGGTAAAGTCCGCAACCACACCACCTACTCAGGCCCCAGGCTGTTTCCATGTTTGCAACAAATTACATTTATAGTTCTGACAGTAGATGGGATATCTCTGCAAATGACAATATGGCCACAGAGGTAACATTCCTAGAGTGCAAGGACAGTAGGAGGATGGGCATCTTCATGCAGAGTACTTTCCATACTACGTGGGGGATGAGGCCTTAGTCAAAACAACAATGGGCTCAAATTTAAGAGGTAAAAGAAAGGCAATTAAAAGTTATTAAACCAGAATTGATGGTGCATGCCTGTAATCCCAACAACTCAGGAACTAAGACAGGAGAATGGCAAGTTTCAGGCCAGCCTTAACAGCTTAGTGAGACCCTATCTCAAAATTTTAAAAAGGACTGGGGTGCAGCTCAGTAGTAGAGAACTCTTGGTTCAATCTTCAGTACAAAGAAAATTTTATTAGTCAAAATTGACTTATTAGAAAACAGGTAACCTATAATATAAATGATTATTTTAAGGAATTAAGTATTTAATTGAAGTGTTGGGCTACCCATTTCAATAGAGGAGGAAGGAAGAGGATGAGGTAGCCTACAGAAAATTAATACTCAGGAGTATTCTGAAAAATAATTGTCCAGAACATCTTCAAGGGAAAAGATAGATTTGGTCACAAATGTAATTTTGTAGATTAAAATAAATATCAGGTGACTAATCTCTGCCTGATGATAAATCTATAAATGAAATATCATCTGGACACATTGACAGTAAAAGAGCTAGTGTATTCCAAAGTTGAGAAGAGAGTGAATCTGTGCTCCCATTTCATGCAGAGATTAGATATTGGTGAAGGATGAAGAGAAATCAAGAGTGTCAAGGAAAACACATTGCAGAAGCCAACAGTGTTGGGGTCATCATGGGAATATAACATCATGTACTGGTGCATTCCTTTGTCCAGAATGGCCATAATTTCTTCATTTAAATGTCCTTTACCCATTTATGTATAATGTGTTCAAATGCATTCTATTATCATGTATATCTAATTAGAACAAATTTTTAAAAAGAACAAAAATGTCCTTTACATCTAATGTCATGGGGTCTAGAGGTAGTTTATGAATCCAGGGCCAACCATTGTGCGTGGTTCAGGATATCAGATTCTGGAACTCATCTGACACCCAGAACCACCACCACAGGTACTGGATGGCAGCCTCTCCAAAATGGGGAAAAGATCATTATGTGGGATGTGTGCTGACATGTCTACACATTAGAATCATCTATATGATTTTCACGTTATATTTCTGGGTATCTCATCCACAAAGCTCAGATTCAGTAGCTCCAAGTTTTTGTCTCTCTGTGTGTGGTCCCCAGGTCAGCAGTATCCTGGTTGAACTGTCCCAGTCTAGAAACTGCTCCACTAACCTCCCCAGGCAATGTCAGCACACTAAATGTGGAGAATACTTTATCTAAGCCACTACAAGATATCAGCATTTATGTTCAACATTATGAGGTGATTCTATATGTTACTGGAACTGAAAACCATCAATGCCACAATGACATCACAATTTTAGGAGCCAGACATTACCTAATCCTCATAAAGAATGCAGAGCCAACCACACAGGTGATTTTTTCTGATCCCGTGGTGGGAAGGAGGCAGGGTGTGCAGATGTCTTGCCTTGAAACTTCTGCATTCTTGAGTTCACCCATAGAGCAGCTTGCAGTCAGGGCTCCAGTTCCTTAATCTTGGAAACAAGCTTTTCTAACTGCCAATTGGGCCTGATGTCCTCCTTCTGAGAGGCCACGGGGCACAAGAGGCACCAGAAAGCCCACCCACCAAGATCCTTCCGCAGGGAATCCTAGAAATTGAGGCAGTAGATGCATCCACACTTCAGGTACATGGGTTTTTCAAGATAGGTGAGACAGATAGGACATCTGCATACTTCTTGGAAGAGTTTAGCCATGTCCTTCTTTAGGGTCAAAAGCACATGGGAGGGAATTTCCATGAGTTTCCATGAGTTCATTAACTATTAGTTTCAAAATGCCGGGACTTTTTGAGTGCAGAATGATTTGTATTGCAACTTTATCATTACTAGAACAACATCATAAAAGTATCTCCCTATCTTCAGAGGTTTTTAAGTTGTATTTGGAAAGAAAGTCACAGAAGGTCACTGTGTTTAAGCTGAGGTGGAGGGGGGCCTCTGCTCCTGGAGTCCCTCAATCTGTGTTAATAGATGTGACTGGATCTATGACCTAGTGACATCTGTGTCAGAAGCAGTGAAGGTGTTGTCATCTCACCATACACAAGGAACCCCTAGCAAGGATGGATATAAATAAGATACATCCCTCTGCAGCTCCTGAACTACATGCTCCACTCCCTTCCCACCAACCCTACAGTGGGTGATCCAGAGTGACAGTGAGTAAAATGAAGCACATTGAGTACTTACCAACTTCCTCTCATTCCCTGGGTCATAGCTGCTATTGATAGACATCTGAGGAGGGAAAACCATACACCACAGAGGACTCACCCGTGCTGCTGGAATTTTCCATCCTCTAGCTACTTCCAAGGTAGCTCAAGTCAAGTGTTAGGAACATACCAGTGTTTTTTATTTGAGAGATCCCCTCCTCCATGGCCTAATCAGCTTTTAATCCATTTTATCAGGGAAACAGAGTTTGTTGTTGTTGTTTTGGGTACTAGGGATTGAACCCAGGGGAATTTTACCTCTACCTCTGACCTATATCTTCGATCCTTTTATTATTATTTTATTTTGAGACAGAGTCTCACTAAGTCGCATCAGGCTTCATTAAGTTGCTTCATTAAGTTCATTAAGAGGCTGGCCTTGAACTTGCAATCCTCTTGCCTCAGTCCCCCTTGTCACTCAAATTATAGTGACTCTGGTGACAAGAAAGTTAGTAAAATCCTAATTCTGACAGGACATTTTTCTTTAATATGAAGATATGCTTAATTGCCTTATTTATATTAGGTTACACCTAGCATACTATTTTCACAAGTGTATTTTCGATATTTTTTTCATCTTTTGTGAAAGGGATAGTTCCTTATACATACTTAAAGCTTTGCTTATAATTCTAATATAGATTATTCAGCATGATTGCTTGTGCAATATCAAAATGCTAAAATTCATACACATCAGAATCAGAGGTCACAGCGGCATGCATCCCATTGAGAAAATTTTAGAGTTTCTGTACTTTCATTTGTTTATCTTTGGTGATGAAAATTCATAGGCATACCTTGAACTGGAAAAATTACTATTGACATCCTAGTGGGTTTCAGAAACTTCACAGCATCAGAAACTAACCCTGGGGGAAAGAGGAGGGGACATTTTCTCAGGGTGTTCATGTTCTCTTGTTCTCATACACAGTGAAGAAAACTGTGTTCTCTTTCCTTTCTAACAAACTTGTCTTTTAATCTTCTGTGTGCTGGCATCTTTATAGTTTTCTTCAAATTTTAAATAACATGAATATAATCCAATTAATTTCCCTACCTCACAATAGATCATGTAGTAAATGAATCACCTACTTTTTCATACCTTATTTAAGAAGACCTTATTCTGAGCCTCTTCAAACCTGACTCCTCATGGAATGACATGAGACAGAGAAACTTAGGTCTGAAACAGGACTGATAAATCAGCAGATTAACTGAAATGATCATATTAACTTCTACTTAACTCATTAATCAATAGGATTTTATCAAATTTCAAATAGATTGTAATCTTACTTTTCTCCCATCTGCAAATGCATCACATATTAAAAGATCTTCTTTCTTTGCACATGTACTTTAGGAATCCTAATGTCAGTCCCTTTCAAATATTGCTTTGTCCTGGAATGAGGTGACTCCAGAGAAACCAGCCTGGGAGCAATGGGAATGGTCTCTGGAGATGAGCTGCATGAAGTCAGACTAATGGAAAGTGGTTGGATAGTTTGTTTCACATTCAAATGCAAAAAGAATCCAACCCCTGTATTTTTCTATTTATAAAAAAAAACTGAAAGACACAACTCTAACTAAAAATGGTGAGCAGTGTTCTGCAAGTTTGATCTTCAATTTCTAATGAAAGACAAAATGTGGTGGAAATAACTAATAATGAGCTATTAGCAAAAAGGCATGTCAAGAACAATTGTGACTTGGAGTTTCAGTGAAATTTATTAGTCAATAGGGCCCATTTCAGGGCAGAAAGGTAGGCACCATGTGTCTGTCTCACAGGAGGTATGAAATCCCTTGGACTGTTTATTAATCCTGCCAGTTTATCTTGCAGAAATCAAGAATCCTGATGTTCCCATTAATGTACAGGTTTCCTCTGAGTGTCAAAGAGACCATATTCTGTGATCCGTGGAGTTATATGTGAGCAGCATTACCAGCAGTGGAAGAGACAAGAATATGTTGCAAAGAGGTCTGGGCAGTGCCCCAGATGTAAGACAGTTTGTGAAAAACAGAATGAGCAAGGACCTAAACCCTGGAGCAATGGTGGGGTAGAGATGGCAGCACTCAAGTGACTACAAGGAATCCACAGAAAAGATTAAAGCAGGTAGTATTGGGAAAGAACATCCCCCACCTGAGGGGTCTGGCCAGGCAGTAGCATGGCCACAGGAGAGAGACACTAGTCATGGCAGAAGAGGCGGAATCTTCAGAAAAGTGGGTCTGGACATGCAGAATCTTTGGGTGAATGTCCACAATTCTGCAGAACCAGTGGGAACTAATAGGGGTCAAGGGTTGGAGTGAAGACTGTCATGTCTCACCTGCCAAAGGTCAGAGTAGCTGAACTGCAGCGTGGGTATTGGAGACCAAAGACATAGAACACAGGCATGCAGTTTTCAGATTCCATTTACTACTTTATGGAACAAATTTTGTGAATTATTGGAATATGATGGCATCTTTACTTAAGATTTATTAAGGCCCAGTCACTGAGCCACCACTGAAGACTCAGCAGCCTCCCCCTTGAGAACCATTGTATCCCCCAACCCACCTTCTTCCACAGTTGCCTTCTGCAGAGGAAGTTTCCTGGGTCATTTCCATCAGGAAAAAGGAATTGTACTGTACATCCACTATCCACCCCTTTGTTGATGCAAGTAAGAGTGATGACCTGCTTCCTGCTGGCACTAAGGATTATATCCATATAAGAATTCAACAGAAACTAGAGAAGGTGTTTAAGAAGAAATTTGCCTGCAATAATTTTGTAACTGAGCATCCAGAATATCAAGAAGTAATTCAGCTACTGGCACAAGAACGTATGTCAGTTCCTAATAGAGATTGGACTGACCAAGAATCATGGATTTTAAGTGCTTGTGACTGACTGAAGCTTAAGTGAGGATTACCTTGCACTGAGTAGAATTTCCTTTCTGTCCTTTATCACATGTTTAAACCCCTCGCAGCTTGTATAACCATTTGGGGTTTGCTTTTAATTTGCAATAAAATGTAAAGAACCATGCAGTCTGTCTAGAAGTCCTCATTTAAACAGAGGTAGGTGCCTGGCAGTGTCCACCCTGAAACAAAGCAATAACATGATGTTTCAGCAAAACCCAGAGCCCCAAGATCACAGATGGCTGCGTCTGGCCACAAGTTCCTCAGCTTTCCCTGAGCAGAGTCCCCTGCCCTAAGAGTGTCATGACCTGAACAGTAAGAAAAGGCAACAATGGCAGTTATGCCACTAGAAGGAATCTTTGGTAGTAAAAAGAGTTCCTGGTGCCTCTAACCTGACCAGGTAGACAGAGCTCAGATTACCTTCTTCGAGTGAGGTGATACAACATCTGACTTTCCACCAAGGTCTTCTTTTTAACTAGACATATTCTAGCTAAGAGGTGTCCAAAACAACAGAATGTGAGGTCAACCTAATATCAGTTAAACTTTTCACAAGGGAACAAATACCAAACTGATATTATCTGTCTTATAGCTAGTTTTAGAGTGTGCAACTCACTAGTAACAGCTGCCCAGTGCCATCTGAAGTAATAAACTTGTTTATGGTTTTCTTTTTCCCTTCCAGTTTTAATGCTATGTGATATACTTAAAATCTGATTTAAATAAAACTTGTTTTCAGAAATTAAATATATATATATTCACTATGAACAACATTGGCTTTTAACAATGGCACAGAATTGATATTTTTGAATCATTTTCATCCTACATATTAAGAAACAAAATTTCTGAATTCTGCTATGTTTTTACATGATATTGAATTTCAAGTGAAAAGAATTACTTTTATTCAGGAATTTCTTTTCAGTACATTGCATTTTGACCAGTGTTTACTGAGCACACTTGACTTGTAGGAGGGCATTTATGTAATAAAGTTAAATCTAGGTATTCTACTTCATTATCATATACTACATTTTGCTATATTATTTTAAATTTATAGAGACTAATGTTTATTACATTCATACATATTATATAAGTATGTTTATATGTGTATTACAGATATTATAATACATATGTGAGTGTATAAATATTACATGCTTTCATTTAGTGGTTAAAAAATTTTTAATGTTAAATTGATGACTTCTTTTACATTTAAATCTTAATATCTCCTAAAATATTAATCCTATATGAAGAGTTGTTATACTATATTGTTAGGGAATGTTATGATTTGGATATGAAGTATCCCCCCCAAAATCTCATGTGTTGGAAACATGATATCCAATATAGGAATGCTCAAGGGAAAAAATTAGATTATGAGAGCTATAACCTCATCAGTGGATTAATCTAATTGGTGGATTAATCATTGGCCTGGACAACTGTGTGGTAACTGTAGGCATCGTTCTTTTGAAAGGGGTGGAAGGGGTAGTAGATGCCCATGGCAGTCAAAGGCAGAATGGGTGAGCAGAGCATCTGATACCAGGGGTATAACCTAAACTGGAGACTAAATTTCAGGCTTTCTAACAGCAAAAAGTACTGGTCTAATAAAATATTAAACTCCTATGATGGTGAAAATACATCTTCTACGTATTTTGCAGGGATTTATCCATTTTTCAATTGGATGCATACACACCATATATTTTTACCATCCATACTCCTTGACATATGATGGGGCTATGTCCTGGTAAATGCAAAAAGTTGAAAAAATCATAAGTAAAAAATGCACTTAATTCATTGGTTACTAGGTTATCTTGAAAGCAGTTCTGTTCTAAAAGCCAGTATGGTGGTATGGCTGGGTTGCTGGTGGGCTCCTGATCTCTAGGTATGTGCTGCCCTGACGCTGCCTCAGGACTCTGCCAGAAAGAAGGCTTTTCCTCATATGGCCTCTCAACCTTGAACCAGAATTGTGAGGAAAAATAAACCCTTTTTAGTTTAAACCTATTCAGTCTGGGGTACTATGTTGTTTGCCACCGAAAAAAGACTACCAGGTTTATGAAACCTGATTTAGGAAATGTTCCATACTTTTCTGCTGTGTCTCGCTTGTGTATGAAGGGGAAAAGTTTTAAACTGACCACAAAGTGATTTTTTCCTAAATGTTGTCGTAAGTAAAAGCATATTTGCAAATTAAAAAAAAAAAAACTAAGTGAGGCACTTGGAGCAAAGACTTTAATTAGAATAGTCACTTAGTAGGAAAAAAAGCATATTTGCCTTAATCAGGATAAATGAGATCTGACAGGACCCAGACTCATAACAATACTCCTAACCCGCTATCAGGAAGCCCTGATAATTTTCACTGGATTTGTAGAAGCAAAATTTGAGCACAGTGACTCAGCCTCAAAACTTTAGTGAGTGCAAAGATAAGGAATCCATTATCAATGATATAAAAAGACATGATTCAAAACTTGATAACTAGGAGTATCTCTAAGCAGTGTAACTGGGGTCACCCAGAGAGTAGTTAATAGCATAGTACTGACTGATAGGAACACTTCAGTTCTGAAACTCAATCCAGAAACCACATTCTAAACTTAGTAGAATGCTACTTGTTGATTAACAGTTTGTTTGCAAACACCCACAACCCATTGTTTGCTTGTCCCCAAGTCCATACACCAGTAGGGATGGCTGGAGGTAAACTAACAGAAGCCCCTGGACACAGATTACATGTTTGAGTCTTTCAGCATACTGTGTGTTTGTTTGAAATATCCTGGTGGACATGCTTTAGTTCATCAGAAATGGTGAGTTGATTGTTGGTTACATCAACAGTCAATGCCCTGATCTCTGGGAAAGAAAGTAAAAAAGTAAATTAGCAATTACACAGCCCCCACCTCAACAATCTAACTACCCAGTCCTCTAGAGTCAGAATTGCATTTTAATGAGACTTCCATGGAATTTAATATACTTCTGGTTTGAGAAGCTATATTTTCAGCCAACACTACACAAAGAAACAAGGAGAATCATGTATATGTTCTTAAATATCCCTGTAGATGTATTGTTAAACTTCAATGAGAAAGATGCAAAGCACTATAAGTAATATTCTTTAATCCCATGTATCCAGAATTATTGCCATTTGTACTCACATTTCAAGTGCTCAATATCTGCCAAAGCCACTTATTGGACATCACATGACCCAAACATTAAATATTTGCATAGAGAAAAGAAAACCTCCAGTGAGCTCTAATCTATACTCAGAGGTGAGAACAGTTGCTCAGGTAGCATAAAAATTTTAGGTGCCAGAATTCAACTAATGCTCAGATTTCATGGAGAGCTGTTTGAATGGTTGCTTTTTCCAGAGACATTTATGGGTTGAGGGAGGATTGTATAGATTTCTTACCTTGAAAATTCAGTATCCTTGGATTCAGGTGTAGAATAGCTCTCATCTGGAACTCAGCAAGTGCTCTACCTCTAAATTGCACCCCCACTCTCTTTATGATGTTTTTTATGGTGTGACACATCACCTAGGTAAGCAGATGGTTGTAAACAGTACACAAATACTTTTTACTGAACAAATATGTTTGTTTTAGTAAATATGAGAATAAAATATAATTAATACACCAAACCCAGTTTTCTTCATTGCCATTGCCTAGAAGGAGGGTGAGTTTTTTCCATTTATTGGTGCATTATATTCATACATAAGGGTGGGATTTGTTGCTACGTATTCATACATGCACACAATGTAACAAGATAATTTGCCCAATATCATTCCCCTGTATTTTCCCTGGAGTTCTGTTTTTGTTTTTGTTGTTTTTGTTTTTGTTTTGGTGCTAGAGATTGAACCCAGGGCCTTGTGCATGCTAAACATGCTCTCTACCATTGAGCTACACCCCCATCCCCAAATGTAAGTTTTTAAAAGTAAGTTGACTTAAAGTTGATTTCAAGAAAAAATAGCCACATTTAATAGTTGAGGTACCCACAGACATGGCAGTAGTGTGAAAGTGCTAGTTAAATCTCATTGCATCAGTTTAACTTGGAAATTCAGATACCTTTCTCTTGGTGCATTTTAAATCCTAACAAAGGAAGAAATAGAGGGAATTGTTTAGAGTATGCAAAGGAAAAGAAATAAGACCCACCTTCAAAGTTCTACTAAAACAACATTTATTTCCTGCTATTGGTGTGTTCCCATTTTGAGTCAGTTTTATATTTAACAATTATGTAAGTAGTTATCAAATCTTAGGTGGATTATCACCTAATATTATCTGGTAACAATATCAGTCTTTCCATTGTCAGACCTAATCTTTCAAATTTCCAAGTTTTCCAAATTTTTCAAATTTAGGGATAGGTATGAGTGTTTTAATCAATTTTTTCACTGCTGTGACCAAAAGACCTAACAAAAACTTTTTAGAAGACAAATTTATTTGGGGTTTATGGTTTCAGAGGTTTCAGTCCATAGATGGCCAAATCCATTCCTCAGGGCCTGAAATGGGGCAGAACATTATGGCAGAGGTGTGTAGTAGAAGAAAGCAGCTCAGGATCTAGCACCAAGAAGCAGAAGAGACTCCTGTGCTCAACAGAGACAAAATATAGACCTTAACAGCAAATCCCAAGGACCCATTTCCTCCAGCCACACCTTACCTGTCTACAGTTACCACCCAGTTAATTCCTAATAGGGGATTAATTCACTGATTAGGTTAAAACTCTTATAACCCAATCATTTCACCTCTAAACTTTCTTGCACTGTCTCACACTTGAGCTTTTGGGGGACACTTCATATCTAAGCCACAACAGATGAGTATCTAGTTCACATTTTATATATATATATATATGATATACACAATAATATATATGATATATATATGATATACACAATAATATATATGATATATATATATATAATAAGTGGAGATTTTGTTTTGTTTCTGTTGCTGTGGTTTGGTTATGATCTAAGAGGCTTAGTGCCCAGCGTGATGGTGGTGGGAGGCAGTGGAACTTTCAAGAGATGGAGCCCACTAGGAGGTTAATTGAGAGTATTCCCACCAAAGAGATCAAAGTAATTCTCATGAAACCATTTGATAGTTCTCCTGAAAGGGGTGTTATAAAAGCCTGATCCTGGCGCCAACCAACTCTCTGGCTTTCTGCTTGAGAGGTGATCCTTTGCCCCCATACACATACCTGCTATGATGTGACACCATTCATCATTGGGCCCTCATCAGAGGCCAAAGCAGTGAGGCCCATTCAATCTTGGACTTTGAACCTCCAAAACCAAGGGTTAAATAAGCCTCCTTTTCTTCCTAAGTTAGTGTGTCTCATATATTTCATTATGATTATGAAAAGCAAACTAATACAGTATTGCCAAAGTTCACATTCCAGGATCAAGTGGGACAAACAGACTCAATTTTTGGATGTCCATATATATATACCATTTCCCATGTGGTTCAATGTAATTCATATTTTTATTTATTTTTTGCTTCCACACCTAGAAAGTAAACCCTAAGGAATGAAGCCATTTTTATTTATGTTTTGTATCTTCGATGGCAGCAGAATAACTTGTTAAAGCAGACACACAATTTTTTTCTTTTCTTTTCTTCCTGCAATGCTCAATTCCAGGCCCTTGCAAATACTAGGCAAGCACTCTACCACTGAACTATGCATTCCCAGTTCAACATGCAAATTTTTATGGCTAATCATGAGGTATATCCATCTAATACTTAAAACTTTTATTATGGAAAAATTGAAAGATGCACATTGTCAATGCATCATGTAGCAATTTCCAAACTCTGTTTCATGGTTGAGTAAGATGAAAGGCAGAGAAAGATATCAGTTAAATTTGTGTTTTCTCTTCACTAATAGAAAGAGCAAAATACAGTACACCATGGGAAAGAAGCTGTTGTAAGAGTTACACAGCAACCAGAGGAAGGAGAGGCTTCTGACTTCCACCGCCAGCATTATGTAGGCAATGATGAGCTGGGTATGGACCCAGGTGAGAGTTCTGTAGAGCAGCTTCATAGGCCATGATCTGATAAATAAATTGGCAAAGGTGTGAATCAGGTAGTCAGCTTCTACCATCATAGCCCAGCAAAAGAAACCAAACACCTGACCTGGATGGAGTCCATGCCACCAGGCAGAGAAGGCAAAGGTCTGCAACAATGGCCAGCCCCTGCTGTGCTGGAATATGAGCCGTCTGAGCCACTGAGCTGTGCTTTGGTTCCACTTTCTTGTGAACAGAGATATCCTGTGGGTTGTTTCCAATGTC
Organism: Sciurus carolinensis; assembly: GCF_902686445.1. Classification (NCBI taxonomy): domain Eukaryota; kingdom Metazoa; phylum Chordata; class Mammalia; order Rodentia; family Sciuridae; genus Sciurus; species Sciurus carolinensis. Next base: position 62,486,461 of record NC_062216.1, on the reverse strand, counting down.
CAAATGTCTGCATCAGGGATATATCCCTCCTCACCAAGGCTTGGACTGAGCTCAGACCCAAAGCCCGCTGCATGGAGTAGAGAGTCATCCAGGATCCAGTGGGAGTAGTAGGTGAGTTTGAAGAGGCTGGCTGTGGACCACATGACATAGACACACTCGAGTTGCTGGCAACCTGTCAGTCCTGCTCCTGCCCTCACCACCTGGCTCAAGGCCACCTTTAAACACTCCAGTCCAAGAATCTGCAGGCCCCTTCCAGTCAGAGTCCAAAAAGAGAGCCTGGAACATAAAGAACTGGGCCCTTGAACACAAGCCTGAAATCTCTGGAAGGAACACAGAGGGCCTCCCAGGAGAGCAGGGAAAAAGAGCAAGTAGCTAAAATAGGGCAGAGTCTTACACAGATGCTCAGACAAAGAGCTCCTGGTCCAGATGCCTCCTGATGCAACCTCCACTTTCCCCTCATGAATGTCCAGAGAGAGAGATGTGACCCTCTGGGTCAAGAGCATGAGGGAAGAAAGAGTGATGCAGAACCTGAAAGAGAATTTTTTTTAATGTAGAAACATCTCATATTTATTCTCTCTCCCATTCCTTCCAGTCTGCCACACATGACCACATAGAAAATTGTGCCCCACAAAAACTCATGTATGAATTCAGAACCACATTCTACTCCAGACAAGACCAAAAGGTGAAATGGGGAAATTAATCATTAGTCAGAGATGCAAATAAAAGAACAATGAAGAATATTATAGACAAATATACATTATAATATTTCTAAGAATGGCTTATAAAGATTTAGATCAGAAATTTGCCACAGATGAAACAAAAACTTAGTGGTCAAAATACTACAGGAATTTGAAGATTTTAAATGAACCAAAGCCCTGACTGCAAGATGCTTCATGTTCTGGGATTTGTGCTGAGGAATGGTTCAGGGTATGTGACGGGTCATTGGCGATTTGAGTTTGGTTGCTCACCAGTCACCTGAACTCTCACTGCTTCCCCATGGAAGATCCTGCTAACAAGATTATTTAGGAGAACAATCAGTGAAAATTTAAGTGGCACCTTCTATAATCAGGAAAGTTGTACTGTGGTGTGGCAAGAAAACAGCATTGCTACCCAAACACAGCTGTTCCCATCCGTATATCTGAAGAGTTAAGGAAATCTGGCCCCCTAACTGAAAGTCATACAGCCTCCAAATGCCTCCAACCTACTGATTTACCTTCTGTTATGAGCCAAATATGCACCCCCACAAAATTCATATGCTGAGGTCCTAACCCCTAGTAGCTCCAAGTGTGACTGTATTTGAGACAGGGACTTTAAAGAGGTAATTAAAATGAGGTCACATGGATGGACTCTAATCCAATAGAATTAAAGTCCTTATAAGAAGAGGAGATTAGGATACAGGCATACACTGTGGAAAGACACAGAGAAGAAAGTCAAGAAGAGACACCCCAGGTGCAAACAATTCTGCCCACAACTTTACCTTGGACTTCCAACCTCCAGAATTGTGAAGAAATAAAGTTCTGTTGTTTAAGTTGCCCAGTTTGTGGTACTTCTATATAGCAGTTCTAGCAGGCTAACACACATGCTTATTTCAGGTCTGGTTCAACCTTCCTTTCATTCAGTCAGATCCTGTTAAACTCGCCATTCCAACCCTATCAAGTCCTGGCTTCCTACTAAACTGATTCACCCCAGCCCATTCAGTCCCTCCTGTGCCCTGCCTGGCTGCCATCTTGCCTTTATCCTCAGAGAAGCAAGCCTGGAGCCTTTGGTGAAAACCGTCATCATCATCAACATCATCCTTCTCTTTCTCCTCCTCCTCTTCATCATCATCATCATACAGGGACCACAGGCTTTGTTCTGTGAGGGAACCACACCAATCAAGAAGTAGAAGGAACCAGGAACATTAGGCCTGAAGTGCACAAAAATATTCGATTCCTGTCGCCCCCCGCAGAAACAATCCTGCGGATATTTGTTACCGCCTGCAGCAACAGTCGCGCAGGTATTTATCGGAGGTGGACTGCAAATAAACTACTTCTATTCCTGAGCTGCTTCCTTGCTTGCTTGCTTATTCTCTAGCTTATAGAGGAAGACAGGCTTGCTTGATTTTAGAGGAAGAAAGGCTTTGAGAGGGAGTTTTAGAGAAAGAGGCTTGCTACGCTTTCAGAGATCTATTCCTTCTTAGAGTTCTGCTGCTTCTTCTCTAGAGGTGTTCGCATCCTGCGAACTAAAGGTGCGTGCTAGAGGTGCTGTCTATCAGAGGTGCTTCTTAGTGGTGCCTCTGGCGTACTGCTATCTGTGATCTGCAACCTAGAGGTGTGTTCTTAGTCCTCTGCTCTGCGATCTGTGATCTGCCATCTGCCTACTGCTTACTGCTTTCTGCTTTCTGCCTACTGCCCGCTTATACTCCCTCCAGGAAGTGGAGGGTAGGACCACGCCAGTTAAGTGAAGATCAGGTGAGGAGCCAGCTGCCCAATCACGGCAAAGGTCAAAACCAGCAGGCACGAGCAGGAGCACTCGGGAACACATGTGCACACATTGTGTGCGTGGACTCACTTGAATACGGCCAATAATAAAGCACCCGAGTGTGTTTATGTTAACCGACTTCTCACCGCCAATGTGATCAAAACAATTTCTGGCAGGCTGCCAGGCGCCATCTTGGCATAATCCACATGGCATAGCCCCCAACAGTTTCCCTAATCTTGGTGAACTCAGTGACTCATGAAAACACTTCTCTAGATTGCAAATAACTCTTGGTTTTTGTTTTTGTCTTTTCCTATATTGGATGACTACACTTCTTGGGAGAAGGCTCTTCATGGAAGTCTGTATGAATATAAAATTCTAAACCAGCAACTGCATCTTTCTCAGCAGCTGTCATGGGAAGGCAGCCAGGGCTCACAGTGGATCTATACCTGCTGCTCTGTGTCCCATACAGAGATGAGCAAACTGTGCTGTCACTTCCAGGTAGGCCTCACCTGTGGGCTCTGGACTCTCTGACACAATGACAATTACAGCCAAGCGCCAGTCACCTGTGCTACATAGACAACAAGTAGTAGCTATGTTGTCTCATCAAACAATTACACCTATATTCATTATTTCCAAAACTCACAACACTCTTGCAGGATAGGTATTGCTATCCCCACATTTTTTTCCAGAAAAAGAGACAGAGTCTGAGAGAAGCTAAATAACATGCTCAAGACCACATTCCTCAAATGTGAAGAATTAGGATTCAAATTCAGCACTCATGTTCTCTCCATTGCCACCATTGTGCAAGCGAACCCCAGGTCAGCTCAGCACAACCAAATGAGTAGGGTGCTTTACCTCATGGAAGGAGTCTCTTGCAGATAATACTCTGTGTAGTGCAGACCCAGGTGACACAGGGTCTGCCAGCCCATCTGAAAGAAGAAAGTCCACCTGTGAACTTCCTGTGGGCTAAGAGAGGAGACCAGAACCACGGTGCAGAGAGCAGGGATGAAGACAAGCAAAGCAAATGAACCCATGGCAGCCAAGGCCAGTGCACCTCCTCCAACCAGGAGAAAGAGGTACCTGAAAGAAAAAGGACAGGCAAATGAATCACATCAAAAGTCATTCCAGGGAAGACGACTGAGGTAGGCCCCAATATAGCACCTAAAAAAGCCAGGATATTATCACACTGAAGCCTTCTTTTTATTCCTCTGAAGGAAACAAACATGGGAGAAACAGCCAGGGTCAACTTGCAAACTACTACCGGAGGAGACAAATCCTGACTCCTGCCCAGGTTACTCTGGCAACCCCTCTCTTAAGGGGGTTCCCACCATTCAAGTACTTCCCATCCAAGGTATTCCACCACTGGCCCTAGCAATCCTGGTAGAGGCATCTTTAAAATCTGCTGGTGGGTTGTTTGACAAGAAGTGATGTGAACCCAGTTAGGAGGATCTAGAAGATCTCTCTAGAACTCCTCTTATGAAGTGAGTCTTTCCTTTTCACAGGGCTTGTACTGCCCCAGAGCATTTTAGAAAGCCCAGAACAAAAAGGAGACGCAATACTTCCTTTGGATAAATGTTTGAAAACTCACTGAGAAAATCTCTCCTTCATCCTCACTACTGAACTTTGGATCTTACGAGTTCATGTTTTGGTTTTGGTTTTTAAGTTTTTAAAGTAATCTGTCCTTTTATGAAAAATGTGCACAATCACTGCAGATCAAGTTGTTGCAGAATCTGTCTTCTTTTTTCCCAGCACCATCATTGGTTTTCTCAGTCCTCCTGATTGTTTTTAATTCTGTTCTCACATTCCTTTGGCCATTTTCTTAAGGTCTTTTCCCCCCTACTGGCCATACAGTATGAGAGGCTCTGCCACACAAAGCCTTGGGCCATTCCTGGGCTTTTAAGTCTACTTGGGGTGATTCCATCCTCACAGCATCCCAGTTCATACTGTAGCCCAAGTCTTAACTTCTTTTTTGTTCAGGGGGAAAACTGACTCCTAACACAGCAGAAGGAGAAGCTGGAAACAAATTTTCTACCAGGAAATAACTGCCCTCAGGGATTTATAAAAATTGAAATGTCTACACATGTATGCAATGTGTGATGTATAATTTATTGAGTGCTTTCCATTTCATTTCATTCCAGGTACTGTGCTAATAATCCTTTATAAGAAATATTATTATTTAATCCTTAAAATAACCCCCTGAAAGAAGCATTATTATTTTGGTTTTAAGATAAGGAAAGGGCAACTGAGAGAGTATTTACTCTTATATACAAGGACACTCAGTAGGTAGAGGCAAGAGGACCCTATGGGTTGACTCTCACATGAGTAATATTAACTCTACAGTAACTCCCTGGAGATTAACCCTTATTTTTATCTAGTTCTGCTTTAGTATTTTGTGATTCTCAGTAGAAACTTCTTTATAAATGTTTCCCCACCCTCACATCCCAGAAATAAAGATAAGGGCCATCAACCAGTTGTGAATACAGGATAACATACTGTTGCTGAGTTCAGTCAAACTCTAATTTTCAAATGTAGCTAGATTTTATTAAAGAAACATCATTAGAGCCCAGATATAGCTCAAGTTACAGAATGCTTGCCTAACATGCATGAGTCCCTAAGATTGTATCTCTAGCACTAGGGAGGGGAGGAAGGAGAAAAAGAAAGAAAACAAGAAAAGAAATCCTGATATATAAAAAAGTCTAGTCGCCAAAATTAGAGAATTATTAGGAGGTGGCCCTTGTGCAATGGATTTTCACTTTTCAAAAGGATATTCCACTAAAACTGTTATAAAAATAGGTACTATCTCCAATGTATTGAGGTTTTGGGATATAAAAAATTATTACAGTCAAGTTATCAAATCTCTAGTGACAACTTTTGAACCTGAAATTGAGATATGCTAATCTACTAAGATTTGTTTTGACATATTTCTGAGAAATCATACAAAGTTGTTTTTTAAATCACATTACTCTATATGAAATTTAATTTTATTGAAAATTATTAAATTCCATAAAGTTAGGAATGCTAAAGAATATCTGGGACTTATGGTTAGCCCAGAGAGATACATTTGGGAACTTCCTGTTCCATCTTAACATCCCCATCTCACCCCAGAGTTTATTTTGCATCCATTTCACTTAATGTGAACCTATGCAATTTTGAGTCAATGCAGACATGTATCAATTTCCAGGTTAGTTTTACTCTATGATATATATTCATTATCACGAAACCAACAACCAGTGGCAGGTATGGTGAGCTAAAAATAAATGTAATTAATATGTAACATTCACAGGTGCAGTCCACTCTTTGCTTTCTATTATAGCATTCCCAGGCATAAGAGCAAAATTAGTCATCCAGCCTACCTGGCCTGAGTGGAAAATGAATCCATAATGCAGAGATAATTAAACAGAAGTGCAAAAGGAAAAGCAGCCCCTTGATAAAGTGACACAGGATGGGGAAAGAACTGCTGAAGCCAGTCCATTATGAACTGGAACAGACACTATCCTGCTAGTGTCCTTAATTGGTGCCTTCCTGCAAGAGAAACCACAGCCAGGTTGTCTGGTCTTTTTATATGTTTTAGGAAGGCCTGACTAAGCAAAATCCAAACAAAAGCACTGGAGATAAGTAGGATAAAAGTTGGCTCTCTGACAAAGGGAACTGCACTATGGAAACCAAAATACATCTCGGTGTTATTACTTTGCTTTGAGAAGTTGTGGTTTTTAGATTACATAGCGCTTTATTTGCTTTTCCAGTCACCATACTGTCATATTTTCTTCACTAAGTTAATGAAAAAAATCTCATTTTCCAGTTGTGTTCAGACAATGCCTTGGACTGGGGAGAAGGAAAAAGAACATGAGCAGGAAGAGGGAAGCAGGTTCTAAAGGCAGAAAACAAAATCTCCCTTGCTAACTACCACTCTCCCCCCTTCTATTACTTTTTTCATATCAACATCCCTTATATATCTATTTATTGATTAACTTATTTCCTTGAAACACAAAATGTGAGCTCTATAAAGGAAGGACTTCATTTTATTTGGAGCTATACTCCCAGCACTCAGAGAAGTGCTGCATATAAACTTTGTACTCCATAAATATTTGTTAAAGTTACAAAGGTTTTGCAGAAGCAAAAGTGTGGAGAGGAAACATTTTTAAATAATCTTTTCTTTGGGGTATGAACAAGTGATACGTAAGGCTTCCTAGAGGTAAGACAAGGATGAGGGAACATTTCTCAGCTAGTGGAGATTCATCTGCTGAATCCTGGGCATTACAGGGCTGTCCCTGACCAATTGCTTTTTCATCTCTAAAGAGTCACTCAAGAGCAAGTAACCTTGTCAGGGGTTGGTATTTTCCACAACAGATATTTTGCTACAGCAATGGAAAGCGGAAAAAGTAGAGGTGGCTATGTCACAAAGGCCCTGCCTTCACTAATGAGATAAGCATCTTTATAGAAGGGTCTTAGGGAACCTGTTTGCCCTTTCCACTATGTGAGGATGGAGCCAGAGGCACTAGCTACGAGGATTGGGCCCTTACCAGACATACCATCTCCAGTGATTAGATTTTGAATATTCTAGACTCTAGAACTGTGGGTAATAAATTTATTTTGTTATAAATTACCCAATTTAAGGTAGTTTGTTAGAGCAGCTAAGATGGCCTGAGACAAATGGTCAAGGAGGGTCTTCCCAAGTGTGATGGTTCTTTTCTTTTTTCTATCAATTTGGCAAGGCTACAATATTGTCATCCAATAAAGCACTAATATAAGTGAAGCTATGAAGGTGTTTGTGAATGTGATTAAAATTCATAACCAGTTGACTTTAAGGGAGTTTATCCTAGATTATTATAGATAATCTTGGTGAGCCTGATCCAAGCAGTTGAAAAGCATCAAGAACAGAGCAGAAGAAATTCCACCCGTGGACAGCAGTTACATACATCCTTTGCATAAGAATTCCAGCTTGGTCTACAGATTCTGGAATTGCCTAGCCAGGCCCCCACAATCACATAAACTAGTCCTTTGCAATAAATCTCTTGATATATATCTCCAGCTTGTTGTTTCTCTGATTGAACACTGAGTATATGACATCTGAGGTCAGAGGTATTATGGGTGGAGAGCAATTAGAAGCAGCTGGGGTGAAAAGTCAGTTTGGCTTCTTGGAGAAAGAAAATTGGGCACAGAGAAAGAGGAAGAGAAGACAAGAGATGTAGTCTGGCTGAATTTGGCCCAGAGACAAGTTGTGAAAAGTGGTTTAGATTTTAAAAGAAATGGGAAGTAAATTAATGTATTTATTTTTCTGTACCAAGGATTGAACCCAGAGGTGCTTGATCACTGAGCCACGTCCCCAGTCCTTTTTACTTTACTTTTTTTTTTTTTTAATTAATTTTGAGACAGGGTCTCACTAAATTGCTGAGACTGGCCTGGAATTTGTGATCCTCCTGCCTCAGCCACCCAAGACACTGGGATTACAGGTGTGCGCGGTTTCTGGATTTGATTTTTAAAGGATGGTTTTACTGTAAGAGAATGGGAGTTGGGGGTGGGAGTGATTTTACAGGTCAAGTTTGGAAGGATTAGGGCTGGGGTTGCAGCTCAGTGGAAGGGTGCTTGCCTAAAAACGTGTGAGGCCCTGGGTTCGATCCTCAGCACCACATAAAAATAAATAAATAAAAGTATTGTGTCCATTTACAGCAAAAAAATATTTTTTAATAAAAGGATGGAAGGAACAACTGTAGAGAGACATGCAGCTGGGATTAGAGATGGTGGGGCAAATGGTGCAAAGTGGAAGAAGTGAAGTCCAACAAAAACTTGCAGGTGAATTATGTAGTGTCGAGGTATGCTAAGGGTGACTTTCCATTTGCTTAAGCAACTGGGAGAAGGGTGGATTCCTTTACCGAGAGAGATCAAGGAGCGACCGATTGCAAAGAGGACAATGGCTTTAATCGAAAGCTCCCATTCTGGACGATTTAGGTTTGATGAAGACTTTGAGGTATCCAAATGGAGGTGTCAAGTAGTCAATCATATCAGGAGTGAAGCTCGTTAGAGCACAGAACTAGAGATATTAATTAGAAAAAAACAGCAGGTAGAGGGCCGCACCTGACCTATGGGAAGGATGAGATTGCCCAGAATAAAAAAAGGGCCACTGGTCGGAAGGAGAAACCTTAACATATAGAGGACCGCAATGAGACTGAAAGGAACACTCAGGGAGGTCAGAACACCTTTATAGTGTGACAAGTATCAAGAGGTGGTAGAGATGTAAAATGAGGTCATAATGATGTGAGCTGGACTGGAATAAACGTTTTAAAATCGAGTCGATGCACTCTTGGTCAGTGCTGAACAACTCGGTGGGCCAGGCAACGCGGACAACTCCCACTCACACCGCAAGCCCCACGGCCTGCGAGCTTTTGGAGCCTCATCCCGGCCCCGCCCCTCCCCGCGCCGCGCGCAGGCCCCTCGGCTCCACCCCAATCCCAACCCTGCCAGGCTGTCCAATCGTTTGTAGAGATCGTCGCTCTATCCAGTCCGTGGTGTTGATCTTGGCTCCAGCTGTAGACTGGGCCCGTACCATGGCGGAGAAGACTCAAAAGAGGTGGGTCTGCTGCTTGAGGAAAAACTGTTCTCAACTTTCCGCACGGCCGGAACCTATTTCTGGTCGCCAATGTTGGGGACTGAGGTGGTGTCTCATCCCGGGTGCTTGGGCTGATGGTACCTAAACCCAAGATCTGGCGTCCGCTGAGGGTGGTGGCGACCAAGCCAGGGTAGGGAGGCGGTGAAGGGCTACTGATTAGGTTTTGGAAGGTTTTTGTTCTCTCACTCCCTCCGCCGCAGCACGCCTGCGCAGAAGCGTCCCGTCCTCTTCCCCGGACGCTTTGTGAGGCCGCAGTCCTTTCTCCTGTACTCCGGTTGCCAGTGCGCCGTCGGCCTGTTCTTGGACCTGGCTGTGTTGCCAGACGCCCACGCCAGTGCTGGCCACACCCTAGCACCTTCGGGTCTTGAGGGTGGGAGGGGGTTGTAAACTGATTCGAAGTTGCACGTCAAAAAGAGGGCCGCACCTGGGCCAGATCTGTGACTTGTTCTGCCCGGCGTGCTAGGAGCGCCATGTAAACATGGGGGACAGGAACTGTGGTTGCTTCATCGCTAGGGACTCTTGGGACCCAGAAACAGCTTAGATGAGAGAAATGCCTACGTAAAAGCATTTCCAAAAGCAACAGTGTTGAGCGCCCTCTGCTGACACTGGCAAAACCAATATTTTGGGGTTTTTTGGTGCCGTAAATTGAAATTTCGGCTTTTCTTCTACTTAAACGGGTAGCGTGTGATTTTGTTTTTATAAACTAAAGAAAAACAGATCTACTACAAATATTATGTACAGTATATTAGTAGCATAAAGTATTATTGACTTGTTCTAATAGGTCTGCATATCTGCCTTCTCGGAGCTGCCTGCTTCCCGATGCACCCCACTACTCCAAGGTGCAGTGGAGTCCGAGTTTTAGTATGTTCGGTTGTTAACTGCTTGTACATAACGACATAAACACTATTTAGGATCTCTTTCTAGGACAAAAAACTGAGGACAGACCGTGTGTAAATCTCTCCTGCCCTCAGTTGCCCAGGACTGATTAAATATTAGATGACACTCTTTAAATAATGAGAAGGAACTGAAGGAATGGAAAACTTCATCGGGAAATAAGGTCTAAAACAAGGGACGTTTTATAGAAGCTAATTTTACTTGACCAGGGCTTAATGACATTATATATTTTAACACAAAAAAACACGTCGAATGAAAAGTATCAGAAAAATGGCACTTATGAATGGTAATATGTTTGAGAATAGCATCATTCATTCATCACAGGAAAAACGTGTAGAGTGACAGGATGTTTCCAGACAACTTTAACAGTAAAAGAGATGACTGATGTCAGGACAATGATGCCCCAGCAATAAACTGTTTAAGAAATTCTGATCTATAAATGTGTTTCCTTGACTGTAATCTGAGAAAGTTGAAAGACATGATTTTCCGCTTTGTTATTCTGCTCCATCTTACTTAAGTTTTCTTTCTTTTCAGTAAGAAGGTTACATGTTTTCTGTGATTTCAGCAGATTGATTCTTGACAGGACATAGGATAATTCTGAAAGATCACTTGGTAAAATAATCATTAAATTATTCTAACAAAGTCAGTGCCTCACAAAATGATGGAATCAGATATACCTGTCTCATCTTGCAACCATTTCATTAAATAGACTCAAAGATTATTCATTTTTTCTATTTTATACATGTGTGGGTATGTGTATATATATATGCATGTGTGTGTATATATATATATAATGTTTTAACTTAGAACTTTAAAAAATAATTTATGGTAGGAAGGCTTGTCCAGTAAAATTTGCAGAAAATTTTGTCTTCTTTTTTTAGTTCTTCATATCACTAGGAAAGTTGATGTGATTTTAAAAGTATTTTGAGAATTGCTTTACATTTATATTAGGGAACATTGAGGATTCTGGAATATAAATGATGAAGAGACGTATTTAAGAAAGAATCCATACTTTTTTCTATCATTTTAGAATTCTCTCATAAGTCCAGATCTGTATTTTCAGTGGTTATTGGGAATATCTCCTTCCTTTTCCATAAATACTTAAGACTGAATTTATCTTGAAACGTGCCCTTGTCCCATAGACTTTTTCTGTTGGTGCCATCAGTCCTGCAGTTCAGAAAACTAGAAGCTTTGATCTTGTTCCCTGGCTCCTCACCTTTGCCTGGTTTTCTGGCATTAATGGAACAGAGTCAGAGAAACTGTTCTTGAACCCCTCTCTCCATCTGGAATCATCCCTTACAGGAAGGGGACAGAATGACTGACCTGTTTCTTTATTTTACTCTTCACCCCTCACCCCCATCCCTTTGTAGTCAAACCTGTTTCTGTGACTGAGAAGAAAGTAAATATACATTTTGTGGTCCTCAGGCCACAAAATGGAAAGTACACACCTCCAATTTTTCCTCAAAGCTAGATTTTATTATAGTACTTGTTGCCAAGTCATGTCGGTTTTCTAGCTATACCTGCAGCTTCTAAGTATTGCCACCACCTGTCAGGCCCAGTTTATCTCTGTAGGATTAGGCTCTTTATGCCCTCCAGCCACTATCACCATCAAATACTACATCTTACAAGCACCAGTTATGTACATAGAGTTTGGTTGTTGACTCAGGAATGAGAAGCCTTTAGGAACATCTTGTTTACAAGTGCAGATCCCTCCTCCTCCTATAGAGGTTTGTCCATAGGTGGGTCTTCCTTTGCTTCCCAGCCTTGTCCATGCTTTTGTCTGCCTGCCTTGGGTATTTCTACTAATTTCAGTGATGTTCAACCTGGAAAGAGAGGTTTTTCTTTTGTTACTTTCTAGTCTTTGCCTAGATACATGTAATAAGGTATTTTAAATAGGTAAAATTCTGTTTTAATATTTTCACATGAGCCTTCTTATATTAAGTAATTGTACTTTCCTGTTATTTAATACTGATTGTACTTTTTAATCAAACTAATGGATGCATACAGATACATACTTAACTAAAACGTTCATTTGGAAAACTGCGAAAACTACTTTATCCTTCACCACCTCACATTCCTGTTTCCTGGAAGCAGAATCTTTAAACTCTTTCAGCTTTTTCTTTTACTATTTGCCTTTATTGTGGGGTGAGGGTGGAGGTTGTTTGTTTTGATGCTGGGGATTGATCCCAGGGGTGCTTTACACTGTACTATACCTCCATCCCTTTTTACTTTTTATTTTGAGACAGGGTCTCCCTGAGCTGCTGAGGCTAGCCTCAAACTTAAGAATCCTCCTGCCTCAGCCTTCTGAGTAACTGGGATTAAAGGGGCCATCACTTCCGGTTTATTTTTTGCCTGCTGTGTGTGACCTGCTCTTTTTTTTCTTTCCTTTTTTCTCTTAAAACCTAAGGATCTGTTTCATAGTGTTCAAAAACTTTATGATGCTACTTAACGTGGGTCTTTCTGCATTCGTTTTGCTAAAGATTCACTGAGCCCTTGCAGGCTAGAGATTGATATCCTTTAGTCTGGGAAATTTCTTTTATTATTCAATAGTTTGCTTCCTGCCAATTTTCTGTTTTCTTCTTTTGAGATTTCTTTTATTTTCATTCTGTACCTCGTACTGATCCTCTAATTTTCTTGCCTTTTCTCTCCTATTTTCTATCTTTTTACATTTCATCCTACTTTCTGAGAGAGTTCTTGTCTTTAACCTCAATCCTAGTGAATGTTTGATTTACTTTGGTCATGTTTTTCGTTCCTGGGAGCTGTTTCATAAACTCTTATTCTTCTTTCTTAGACTTCTATCTTGATTTACAAATGCAAAAACAATCTGATTCTTTGGATTAATTATAAGGTTTTTTTGTTGTTGTCGTTGTGGGGTGGTGGTGGTGGTTTTTTGGTTTTTTTTTTTTAAGTTCTATTACCTGTTACCGGAATTGACTGTGTTCCCTTGGACTTTTTTTTTTTTTTTTTTTTTCTTTTTCTTTTTTGTCTTTTTCTTTTTCTTTTTTGTTGGAAGAATTCCTCAAATGTCTGATAATATCTGGTTCTCTGTATATTATTAAAATGAAGACTAAAATCATGGTAGCTCTGGATATGTTCATAGAAGGATCCTCTGATTAGCCTCAGGGTAGGAAAAGGCAGGCAGGAAGCCAGCCTTTTCACTGAAGAACTCAGAATGTGTGGTTGTTTCTCCAGGCTGCCTGAAATTCTCTGAGGATCAGGAAGGCACACAGAGCAAGCAGAGCTGATGGCCTCCCTGTTTGCTCTAGCCATCATTCCCCTCTTACCTCTGGAACTGGTATCTTGAGCATAACACCTCAGAGAGGGATCATCTGGCTGTGCACACTGGGATGGGGAAGGGCCCAGGTATCCAACAACTCTACTCTCATCTCCACTCCTCTCCACCTCCACTGCAATGCCTACTTCCCTAAATAACCTAGTGCCTCTAAGCTAAGCCTGGTAACTGTTTTCCTTCTATTTACAGTCTCCTAGAAATCTGTTGAAATCTTTCCCTGCTGTTTGTTGCTTCTTTTCTTGCTCTTTTGTTGTTTTTGAATAATACCTCTTTTCTTTACTGAAGGAATGAAAGTTTTAGAGGGGTGAAATTATAAAGTGATGAGACAAGGGGTCTGCAGATTTTTTTGTAAAAGACCAGAGAGCAAATGTTTTAGGCTTTGCAGGTCTCAGTCTTGCAGCTACTCAACTATGTAGGGCTAATACTGCCATGGACAGTATATTTAATGAATGAGCTTGGACCACCCATGTTATAAACAATTATGTTTAAATAGAAGTAGAGCATTCTAATGTTCTTATATAGTTTCATCTTATTTTTATTGTTAGGAAGTACATAGTTGATAACTGTCTTTTTATCCCCCCTTCCTATTTTATGGCTATCAGCATTATTTACAATACTTCACAATTGCCTCTCTTAAGACAACTAATATCCATTTTTTTATCTGTCATTCCAGTAATAGTTTGTAAGTATTCAAATAATCATTGAGGAGCACACATTTAAAAGAACAACATAAAATCTATTTTTAAAAGGAAATCTTTCAGCTTTTTTTTATTGAAAGTTTCATAACTAGAAAGTGCCACTAATTTTTATGTTATCTACCATAAATTCAAAATAAGCATTTTCATGCATGAATATTTAAAATAGAAGGTCAGAAAAAAGTAAATTGGTAAGAATAAAATTTAGGTTTCCAGTCCTTGCTAATTACAGAACATATTTACTGAAATGAGAAAACAACTTTTTGAAAAATTTATAAATTGATACAATAACATTTTGGTCAACAAAGCTTTAATTGTTTCACTTCCTGTTTTTTTTTCCATTGTATGCAAATGGGGTACAACTGTTATTTCTCTGGTTGTACACAAAGTAGAGTCTCACCATTTGTGTAATCATACTTGTACAAAGGGTAATGATGTTTGTCTCATTCTGTTATTTTTCCTTCTCCCCACCTCTCTTTTTCCTCTGTACAATCCATCTTTCCTCCATTCTTGCCTCCCACCCCCCATTATGTATCATCATCCACTGATCAGAGAGATCATTCGGCCTTTAGTTTTTTGGGATTGGCTTATCTCTCTTAGCATGATAGTCTCTAATTCCATCCATTTACCTGCAAATGCCATAATTTTACTCTTTTTTTTGGTCACTTACTATTCTAATACTGTACTTAAAATGCAAAATTCACAACTTAAATGATAGTTTCTAGGGTCTTAGTGGCTTCATGTGACTATAATCCTTTTCTTATAATATTGGGAACAAGGCAAAAAGTCTGCTCTCATGATTTCTCTATAATATTGTATTGGAAGGCTAAACCAGAGCAGCAAGGCAAGAAAAAGAAATGATAGACATGCCTATCTGAACAGGAAAAAAACAAAACCGTGTATGTTCATAGGCAATGTAATTGTTTATGTAGAAAATTCCAAACAGTCTACAAAAGTGGGTTTTTAGGGGTCGGGGCAAGGCTTAATGGTAGTGGATCACTTATATGGCAAAGTGCAGAGCCCTTGATTTGATCCATAACACTAAAAAAACAAAAATGTATTTAGCAAGGTCTCAAGATACAAGGCCAATATACAAAATTAAGTATTTCTTTTTAGCACTAGCAGTGAGCAACTGTAAATCAAAACATATTTTTTCCCATTTACAAAAATAGTAACATATTATATACTGCCCATTTTTTAGCTTTGCTGTTTTTACTTAACAGTATAGGTTGGAGATCATTCTAGAATCTTTACTTGAGGAATTGGTCATTCATTTTAATAACTGTACATTAAGGGTACCATTCTAGTATTGATGGATATTTAGATAGTTTTCAGCTTTTTGCTATTTAGAAGCAGTGCTAGTGTTATATTCAAAGGAAAGATCCAAAATTCTTTTCTTCTTAAACATTTTAACAGTATATCATATATGAGTTTGGTCTGATAGTTTGCCACTTGATAAATGTATAATGTTTTACAACCTTGCCCTCTTCCCTCTTACAGTTAACATCCTGTTTTCCCATCAGTAGTTTTAAGCTTTCCCTCACTACAGTGCCAGCAGAGCTTCTTTTTTTTTTTTTTTTTTTTTTTGGCCCAGGGATTGAACCCAGGGGTGCTTAACCACTAAGCCACATCCCAAGCCCTTTTTTGTATTTTATTTAGAGACAGGGTCTCACTGAGTTGCTGAAGCTGGCTTTGAGCTCTCCATCCTCCTTCCTCAGCCTCTGGAGCTGCTGGGATTATAAGTATGCACCACCACACCCGGCCCAGCATAGCTTCTATAACAATATTTTTAGTTTTTCCCATGATGAAAGTTACCCTTTTCTTCCTACAGTGTGAAGATTGCTCCTGGAGCAGTTGTATGTGTAGAAAGTGAAATCAGAGGAGATGTAACTATAGGTAAGAAGATGGTTTATTAAAATTGTTTCTTAAGAATTGACGTATGCAATCTATTTTAGAGCTTTACATTTAGATACTACCTTCTGTGTCTATTTTATTGATGTCCTAATTGTATTGACAAAACAATGTGTTTTCTCCTGTGTTTAATATTTCTAAAAGAATATAATATGGTAGAGGCCATGTATAAATTTGTAACTGAAATACTAATGAGGTAGTGTTTATTCATTTATTTGAAACATACCTGTTGTATACCTGTGATGTATGTGCCAATCACTGTTGGCACCTGGGACACAGCAGTGAGTGTAACAGAGAAAGGGCCTGCCTCTGTGGAGCTTGCATTCTAGAGTGCTTATTAAAAGCATGCACCAAGGAGTCCACAAATCTGTTAGTTTGCTCTGCACTCCTTACCTGCTAGGTTACTTTGGACATGTTACATAACCTCGCTAACCTTCATTTTCTCATCTGTGTAATTGTATGTATGAAGGTTTACCTGCATGTAGTGGTAGCTTAAGCATGCAAACATTTATTCCTACATATAAAAAGTTTAGAAGTAAATAATTTAGGGCTGATCAATTGATTGTCCAATATGGAGCTCTGGTCTTAACAGGCCAGGAAGTGATGCTAGACTACCAAGAGTCACCTGGAATGAGAAAAGGGAGGTGTGTAAACAAAAGGACATGCATCACAGAAGAGTCAGCTCCTTTTAGATAGCCTTTCTGAAAGTTCCATACAACCATTCTTTGTGTGTCTTATGACTAGGGCTCAGTCTTGTGGATACATTTGAGCTGCAAAGGGAGTTGGGAGACATACATAGTTGGCCACATTACTGTCCCTAATAAAATCAGTTTTCAATTATAAGGAAAAAGAAGAGAATGGATATTGAATGTCAATTAGCAGTTTCTATGACATGCAAAATAAGAGTACCTACCTCCTAGGTTTGTTGCAAGAGAATGTAAAAATTGTGAGTAGTAAAGTCTCAATAGCTGTTAGCACCATTACATCTTATGAATGTAGTGTCACTAGAGGTCAGGTACAACATTTAGATCAAATAAACAATTCAGCATGTGGCAACTTACTTATGTGAACATGACTAAGTTCCTAACTCACATTTTACTACTCAATTCTTTTATCTGTTCTTTCCCAGGTATGATGCCTTACACCTGTATTGGTATAACCTCATCCTTACCAGCAGCTGCACCTCACCTGCATGCATTCAGAATAGAGCTATCAGTGAATTATACTTTCAGAGAGAAAATATACCTTGTTTCCTTATATTGTTTGATAATTATTATAATACAATAATGGGACTGGAGTTGTGATTCAGTGGTAGAGCACTTGCCTCACATGCACAAGGCACTGGGTTCGATCCTCAGCACCACATAAATAAATAAAATAAAGGTATTGTGTCTGTCTACAACTACAGATTTTAAAATAATAATATAATGATTTTAACAATGTTTTAAGATTACTATATTATTTATGTGATATTACAGGGTTTTTTTTTCCTATTATACTTAAACTGAGCATGGTGGCACATGCCTGTAATCCCTATTACTCAGGAGGCTGAAGCAGGAGGATAGCAAATTCAAGACCAGCCTTGATAATTTAGTGAGACCTTGCCTCAAAAGAAAATAGGGGGAAAAGTCTAAGCCTCCAACCAATTTAGGCATCATATCTTATGAAACCAGTGAACACTGTGAAAATATGAAACTTTGTTAAAAATTTGCCAGGTTGATTTAATTATTTTAAATCAACAAAATTTAGAAATTTAGGAAATGACCCTGCTTTGTTTTGTTTTCCCCAGTGCTGTGTTAACTTTTTGTCTTCATTATTTCTTAAGCCACCTGCAAACTTTTTATGAAATCATGAGAGCCAGACACCTCAAAATATTCTTCTTCATTATTTTTACTCATCACTTTACCGCATTATTTAATCCTGATTTGAGGTAAAACACCTCCTAGTAGCTCACAAAGTATTCTACAAATAGAAGGAAAGTATAACTAAAATAATGTAATACAGTTAATTAGGTAAATTTTCCCTTCCATTTCTCATTTTAAAGACTCCTTTCCTTTCCATTATCTCATTTTAAAGAATCAGTATGTAAGCTGGGCATAGTACTACTCTATAAGCTGAAGCAGGAAGATCACATATTCAAAGCTAACCTGGGCAACTAAGACCCTTTCTCAAATTAAAAAATATAAAATTAAAAGAACAGCAGATGTAGTTCATTTGTAGAGCTCTTGCCTAGCAAGTGTGAGACCCTGGGCTCAATCCCCAGGATCACACAATAAAAAAGTAGTATGGAATATCTACATATAATACATGTCGTATTATGGATATATCTGTTGGCATACATACACACAGGCATGTGTGTGTGTGTTTCATACTTGTACAACTCCTGTTACTTACAGAAACTTTTTTAAAACAGTAAATACTTTATCCTATGTAGAGAACAGGAATTGCTTCCAATTGGTAGATCACTGCCCAGGATTGGGACTTCACATATCAGTAAACAGCACCCACTTTCCCATTCCTCCCTCTACTTTTTTCACTGCTTTGTACTCCTCCCCTTTCTTTATCCCTGTTATCTTTCTTCTTCCCTAAATGTTGAAATTATATAAGGAAATAGTGTTTAAATTTACCGTCTCATATTTGACCCCTGATAGGGCACAGTTCTAGTTAACATAAAATAATATTTCAACACAGATTCTCAGTGATATATTATAGCATAATCAAATTTTTAAAGAAATCTATAGTGATTTGAAGTTTATCACAGAATGGGTCTTATATATACACACACAACATATACATATAGAGTATATATACATATATATATTAGTGTGTGTGTGTCTGTTGGGACTCTAACCCAGGGCCTGGCATGTGCTAACTATGTTCTCTACCATTAAGCTCCACCTCCAAACCCATGTTATATTTTATTTCATTTATTTATTTTTTTCCAGTACTGGAATTGAACCCAGGATACTCTACCACTGGGCTGCATCCCCAGCCCTTTATATTTTTTATTTTGAGACAGGGTCTTGCTGAATTGCCAAGGCTGTCCACAAATTTGCAATCCTCCTGCCTCTTTCTTCCAAGTAGCTGGGAGTACCGGCATGCACCTTCACATCTGGCTCCAAATTTTTAAAACAAGAAAATTTACTTACAAACATCATAGAAACAAATCACTTTTTTAAAATAAGGAAAAGGTTCAGAAGAGTGATATAATTACACAGTGTTGTGTCTTCCACAGTTGTTCTTACCTCACTGTATGTATCTTTCTTTTATTTTGCTACACTCAAGCCTCATAATTCTTATCTCTAATGGTTCTTATCTTTTCTATATGTGTGTATATGTATACATATATAATATATATATAATATATGCACATGTGTATATAAATTTTCCAGAATTGGTATTAAAATAATCATTTATGTTATTGTTATATTTGGTATAAATATCTGTAATTGTTTGGCTTCTATTAATTCATTTTTCTAAAAGAACATATCAGATTTAAAAACCTCCTGAGAGAAATAATTATAAAGTTAAATCCAAGCAGAGAGTAATGATAGGTTATCTGATTACAACCATCCCCACCAGTCTTGTCATTTTAGAACTTTTATTTTTGTGTTTCAATTACCAGAAAAACTGATTTAAGTCTTTTTCTTATGTGCTTATAGAATTGAAGATCTGAGTACTTAATAAACCCTATTTTCTGGGTTAAGTACTAGTAAACTCAAATGTAGTTTGTAGATAGATTTTTCAGGATGTTTTGTGCCACTTTCTAACCTCTAGTCATTTATACTTTTACAAATTATTCCATTCTACAATATTTCAGGAAGAAAATAATTTTTTTCTTTTGGTATATTTCAGGTTAAACCCAATCTGTTTTCCTAGAAAATCAAGTATTTGGTTTATCAGAGAAATTAGTCAGTAGCTTGGAAATAAAGTCTTCAGTCAGGAGCCTTTGACTTGAAGCTCTATTGATGCCTCACCGCCTCACTAAAGGCTGCTCAGAAATAGACCTTGAGAAAAATAAGAGCTCTCCTGGCTTGGGTAAATAAAGTTTCATAGCATCAGGCCTGTTTTTAATTAAGCTGCCTTGATTCATGGGGCAATTATTTCCTGTAAATCTTCATTTTGAGAGCTGAAGAATCTTTCAGAAATATTTCAGAAAGGTACCTCTAAGCATAGTTCTCTAGTTCATTAGAGGGTGAGGGACAGACTACTGGTGTTAGGCCAAGGCTTGGTTGGGACATTATGATACGAAGACAGAACTCTGTATTGGAAGTGCTTTGTCCCACTTAATTCTTTCTCTCTAGCAGAGTTTTAATACTAATCAAAAGCCTCCTTTTTATTGTAGGAGTCTTTTTCAGTATGACTGAACAGTGGCGTTGACTTAAGAAATCATTGCTTATAAAGCAGCTTATATAGGTACTTAAGGTTATAGGTCAAAAGAATTGTTTTATTTTCTGAAGAGAACTTGGGACTTTTTAAATTATTTATTGACATAGGAAAATATTCATAAAGATTGCTTTCGTGGCAAAGGTAGACAGGAAGAGTGCCCCTTACCAAATGAGACAAGTGGAAATGTGATACAAGGAATGTCTTTCTGGCTGTTGCCTCAAGCCCAGCCAACCATTTAGAAAAATAATTCATCCACCACCAGTTAAGGCAACTTCAACTCAAAACACATTGATCCAAACAAGGAGATACGCCAAGTAGGATTTCAGCACAGTCAGTAAGAAAATACACTAACTGCCCTGTCAGAAAGAGTTCCAAGAAGGTTCACAACAGACTTAAAAGAAAAAACTTCCCATGGTGACAGATTTTTATTTTTAAAACATTTTAACCTTAAGACCTTTAAACTTGTTTTGAATTCAGACCCATTCTAGGTAAAAGTGCTCATGGTGTGCAGGAAAGAGTGGAATAAACTGTGTCTGCATTTCCATGTGCTCTTACTAATAGTGTTTGTATTACTGGGCTCTCTGTTGCCTGATCTCCAGCACAAAACCTTGCAGAGACAAAGGTGGATTGTCCGTATCTTTCATTGAAGCTACAGGCCCCTTGAAGAAGTTTGTCTAGGACTGGGGTTGTGACTCAGTGGCAGAGCGCTTGCCTAGCACGTGCAAGGCACTGGGTTCAATTCTCAACTCCACGTATAAATAAATAAAAGGTCAATTGCTAATGAATATATATATTATATATATATATATAATATATATATTTAAAATATAAAAAAAGAAGTTTGTCTAACCAAAATCTTAGCAGTCACTTATTCTGAAGTACATGTATGCAAACCTCTCTAGTCTGTGCCCAAAAGGACTTACAAGAGGGTTTACGGAAAACTGTCCAGTTTATTACTGCCCATCTCATTTGCTGTCACCTCACAAAGTTAATAGTTTAACTTCTTAATCCATTTTTATCCTATAATCCCAGATGTGTAACACCTATAAAAACAAATTGAACAACAATATACCACTTATGGGAACTTAATAATTAATTTAACTAATTGAAAACTTAGGGATTCAAAGGACTTAAAATTAACATACTACAGTGATGCAGCCACATCAATGTTTATAGCAGCTCAATTCATAATAGCTAAACTGGAACCAACCTAGATGCCCTTCAGTAGATGAATGGATAAAGAAACTGGTATAGATACACAATGGAATACTACTCAGCCTTAAAGAAGAATGAAATTATGACATTTTTAGGTAAATGGATGGAGTTGGAGAACATTATGCTAAGTGAAATAAGCCAATCCCAAAAAAACCAAAGGCTAAATGTTTTCTCTAGATGCTAATCCATAAAGGCAGGGGGGATGGGCAAGCAAGGGAAGAATGGAGGAACTTTGGATTGGGCAGAGGGGACTAAAGGGAGGGGAGAGAGTATGGGGGTGGGAAGATGGTAGAATGAGACAGACAATATTACCCTATGTACATGCATGATTGCACAAATGGTATGATTCAGAGCATCATGTATAACCAGAGAAATGAAAAGTCATACTCTATATGTGTACAATTAGTCAAAATGAATAACAAATTAGAACAAATTTTTTTTTTTTTTTTGGTGCTGGGGATTGAACCCAGGACCTTGTGCATGCAGGGCAAGCACTCTACCAACTAAGCTATATCCTCAGCCCAGAAATAATAATTTTAAGGAAGCATGCCCAAAATTATAACTTCAAATGTGCCCCCAAACCACTTTTCAATATAATGCAAGTAAAATTATATGAGGAATGAGGGGAAGAATAGAAGTCCTATGGATTAGACAAAGAAGAATGAAGGGATGGGAGGGGGAATAAGAAAAGGAAAGTCGGTGGAGTGAATCTGATATAACTTTCCTATGTACATATATGAATGCACCACAGTAAATTCCACCATCATGTACATCCACAAGACTGGGGTCCTAATTAGAATAAGATGCATTTCATGCTTGTATAATTATATCAGAATGAACTCTACTGTCATGCATAACTAAAAAGAACCAATTTAAAAAAAAAAAAAAAACTTCAAGGGCTTATTGGGCAGTTCTTTCAACCATGGAACACCAGGACCTGTAGTTTGGCAATGCTGCCAGCAGATGGCGGTGGCGTCTTAAGTCAGAGATCACCTGTGCTGCTGCTATGCTTTACTTCACAGTACCCTAGATTTATAACCAAGAGTTTTCCAGTTACCTATTATATAACTTAATAATAATAATAATAATAATAATAGTAATAAAACACCTGATTAAAATGACTTCAGCTTTGTTTTAAAATAGTGTATATGTCATCTTATGGGGTGGGAGGTGTAGCTCAGTAGAAAGCTTTCCTAGCCTGCCCCAGATGCTGGGTTAAGTCCCTAACACCACAAAAGAAAAAAGAAAAAGGCATCTCGGATTTGTCTCATTTTTTTAAATTTGCGCTTATTTGTTTGGATTTTTTAATATAATGAGCATGTATTATATAATTTTTGAAAGAGAAGATTTTAAATGTTGTTTTCAGAAGTACACTTTATAGGAACTTCTAAAGACACACAAGTCTTAGTGGTACCTGTGGCTTATTAATACCTCCAGAAGTACTTCTTTACAAGTGATGCTTATCAAAAGCTACAGTTTGAGAGCCCTCAGAATATCTAGTGCCTCTGGCTACTTATTTAGCAGTGGCAAAGATCTGCTTTCTGTCACAGCCATGGTGATCTCTGCCTCTTGTCTTAAGATCTTTAAAGCTGCTTAAAGAAAACACTCTTACCAATCTTTTTATCATCCTATAATAAGGTATGGAATTTCTCCCCTTGATTAAAAGTAAGTATGTCTTTATACCTTAATAAAGGAGGAAAGCAGACACTTGTTTCTCGGACCTGAATTAAATTTTTTTTTTTTGAAAAGTCACTTGTTAGCTCTTAGTCGTAAGCTAAAATAGTGATAGACTTCTCATTTTTAACAACTATGAATCAGCTTCCCATGATCTCCTTTTAAAACTTTTTTTTTTTTCATATAATCCACATTTCAGCCCAGTGAGGTAGGATCTCATCCTTTTATAGATGAAAAGGGTGACCTTTGAGAGAGGAAACACAGCTCTTAAGTGATAGAGCCTGGAGTCTAGACTTTCTAGACAAGGGTGGGGTGCTGGCTGTGGCTTTAATTACAAAGAACCTAAAATAGGTTCCCTTTAATAGGGAACATTTTGAAGTAAAATATAAATCTAGTACTGTGCAAACTTTTAATTGGCTTATATGTCTGGAAGACTTAGGAATGTCTCATTTCAAAGAAATTCACTGTTGGTGTTAGCATTATTTAGCACCTCTCCTTCAAAGGTTTATAATGTCTAAATGCCCATTATTAAGGAATCAGTTAAGTAAATTGTGGTATATTAATATGATGTGAGATACCTTACACCCATTAAAAAGAATACCTAGATATGTTTACATGTTTACTTTAGAGAAGTATGTGCTTGTAATACATAGTTTTGCTACTAGTTACATTTATTTTTGAATTTTTGAATGGGATATAACTTACATAGAGTGATATTTACAGATCTGAAATATATAGTAGTATTTAGTCTGAAATAATATACCCCAATTTTTTAAAAATATTTGCCTCTAGGAAATCAAATAAGTGTAACAGAACCTTTCACATTTTACCTTACTTTGTTTGAGTTTTTGGCAATGATCATCTATTTCTTCTATAGATAAATAAAGGGGATCAGATATCATAAAGTTATAGGGAAGATCAGTGGAGTAGATATAAGAGAATGACAGGGAGGGAGAAAGGGAAATGGAAAGATAAATGAATTTAACAAATCATGTTATATTCATATGTAAAGATAACAGGGAATTTCACTTTTATGTATATGTAGAAGAAAGGAAGTTTAATAACATTGAGGAGAGAAAATGGGGAAATTTGGAGGGGAAGAAAAGAGGATGGGGCTCAAAATCAAATTCCTTGCATGTCTGATTTTTGTCACAAAGAACCCAATTATATATAATTATGATGCTCTAATAAAAAAGGGGAATAAAAATATTTGCAGAAATATGAAATAATACCACTCTTATTTTTGTTTTGGAAAATAGTTATATTTAATAAAATTATATATGTAAGAAAATAAATGTGTGTATAGATTATATCTGTGTACTTATATGGCAGGGGGAAGTATTTATAAGGGAAGAAAAACACACAGGTTCACACTCATGATCAACTTGAGAAACTTCCCAGGGATTTCATCTTTTATGCTAAGTAGGAGAATTTGGAAATTTTATATTTGACGTGACAGAGAAATATCAAGGCCACGCTTATGCTCTCTTACCAGATAGTGTCTTGGGACATGCATCCTGTTTTGGCCTCCAACCTCTTTATCAATCCCTGCAGTTCTTCATTGTCAGAAAAAAGAATAAGCTGCACTGAGGCTCCTTCTCATTCTCTGGGCACCAGGAACATGTCCTTATTTAGTTTAATACATCTGTAAGTGTGTTAAGCATTCCCAGTTTTCAAGATAACAAGTTCAAAGGGGCAAAAATAGCATACGTTCTTTTTGTTTATTTGTTTGTTTGGTGCTAGGGATCCAAACTCAGGGCCTCATACATGCCAAGCATACATTCTACCTCTGAGCCCCGCTCCAGCATATGTTCATTTTTTGATTACCTGTAATATATAGTGCTGCATCTTACATACCACACACAGATAATGATTTTTTAATTAACAATTGAATACTAGATTTCCTGGACAGGGTCACCTTCCTGACCCTCTCCCCACCCTCTGTGAATCCTCTGTCCACCCTCCCCTACTTTCAGAGTCAGTCACTCCTTATCCAGTTGTTTACCAATAGATGTAGTCTTGATATTGAGGGGTGAGTGAGAAGGGTGTTGGAGACAGGCTGAGAGGAGGATGTTTTCTCATCAGTATTTTGGTTATCACCAGAACATGAGACCTGTGGGTAGATAAAAGCTGGGGGAGGGGAGTGTGCTAGCATTCCAGAATCAGGATTCCTCATTAGGGGTGAAATACCGCCACAGTCCTGCTCTTGAAGTGTATGTGATAAGGCCCCTCCTGTTCCCCTGGATTTGAATTCACAGGTATCACCTCACGTCTCCCTGCACCAGAGTCTTTGGACTTCAGTGTTTACCCTGTGACTCCTCTCTCCCTTTCACCTTTTGTACTTTAACCAGTCAAAATCATATCCAAGATCAGACAACAGAAGCTCTGCCTCCTTCCAGTGGGTATGTCAGGATAGTGACAAAGCTAAGGTTACATCCCATATTTTTTGACTTCTGTCCACTCACATCTCTTAATCTGTGATAAGTAATAAAATGAATCCTGTGGAGCACTAGCACAAGAAAGCACCACATCATAAGCAGAGAGCCTCACCTTTTTGAGAGGAAGGAAGGGAATTACTTTTTATTGCCACCTATATGGCACATACCTTGTCTCCACCATTGTGCCATCTAACCCATACAACAACCCTGCAAGATTGCTGTCTCATCACCCAAGTTTCCTGGCTAGATCACAGATGCTTCAAAATGGAGGTTGAGCCAGAGCTGTCTGACTTTCTCTTCCTGTACTCTTTCATTTACCTTGACTTGATATCTGGCACTAACTACTGATAACAGAATATATTCTTTGTAAAGTAATAGCCTGTGCCTCCCAACAGCCTTTCCCACCCTTGGTCACCTCACACCCCTTGTTGGAAGCATGGTCTCTATTGATAATTTCTTCTCAAATGATTTTTTAACAGGACCAAGGACAGTGATTCACCCCAAAGCACGAATTATTGCCGAAGCTGGGCCGATAGTGATTGGTGAAGGTAACCTGATAGAAGAACAGGCCCTCATCATAAATGCGTAAGACTTTTACAGATAATGTGAACTAAGCACCACCTGTAACAGTTTTCATCAATATAAATTTTGGGACTAAGCTGTAGCTCACCCATAGAGCACTGGCCTAACATGCTCAAGGCCCTGGGTTCAATCACCAACACTGCAAAAAAAAAATTAAAAATTACAGCTGACATTTGGAATGCCCACTGTTTTAGAGCTAGAGAAACATTAAGGATCTTTTTCAAAAAAAGTAAATGAGGAACCCAAAATCTAGGTAGAGAAAAGACTTGACCAGGTTGAGGAGCTTACTGATTAATGACTGACTAGAATCTTCACCTCTGGATCCAATGACCTTCCCCTTTTGTATCATTTTCTCATCCTTCTCTTAAGCAAACTCTTCCTGAGCACCTCTAACCTTGAGGTGCTATGAAGAGTTTGGTTGGGTTTCTTGATTCTGACAGAAATGTTATTCATGCCCCAAAAATGTGAGCTTAACTCAGCTGTATGTTTTCCCATGTTCTGCACAGTAATACCCAGAGTTACAGATGAAAAGTTTGCCATCCTAAAGATAAACAGATAATAAAATATTACAACATGTATGTGATCATAGGTGAACTAACCCATGAAATTTTCATAAGCATTTGTATATCTTTCTAGATAAAATTTTGGCAGGATATTCAAGGTTACACCTAATTTATAGCAACAATGTATGGAATTTGTAAGAAAGACCTTAGGAAAATATTTAAATGTGATAAAAAGACTGATTTGTCTGAATGCTTACTTAGGATTTGGGAGTTTTTTAGTATATTAAGCAGTTTAAAATACATTTGGCACCTTCAATGTAAGTCAGTTAACAAAAGCAACATCCTGTAGTAACTCAACTGTCAGAGATAAAACACAGTTTTTAAAATGGTTTCCTCCTCTAAGAGCACAAGCATTTTGTCTTCCAAATATTTCAACTAATATCATAAAATAATTATTTTATGTGCATATCTGTTTATATTTTACAATCTTGAATGATTAATAAAAATAGAAAAGTCTCAAGTTAGGAATGATTTTGATTCTAATTTAACAGGCTAAAAGTCGAGTCAGCCCCCTTTTTTTTTTATCTTGGTCTAGAAAAGGCCCTCTGAATTCTGAGTTTAAGAAATAAAGGAAGACCGTCCCACTACATACATTTCTGATCAACTAAAAATCAAGCTTTCTTTAACATAAAGGGGAAATGATTCACTTGGACCAAGAAATAACTGATATATATTTTAAGCTTGATGCAAGTAAAATTGAGAGAATTAACCCAAATTCTAAAATGAAAGAAAAACAGCTTATTGTTACTGGTTTTTTATGATCTATCTCTTCTTTTTATAGTCATCCAGATAATATCACCCCTGACACTGAAGATCCAGAACCCAAACCTATGATCATTGGCACCAACAATGTGTTTGAAGTTGGCTGTTGTATCCTTTACTAATCTACCATCATTCCCAGATGTCCTTTGGTACCCAGATCTCTTCCTGTAGAAATTATCAGGATTTAGCTATTAAATATATTTATAATATATATTATGATTACATTTTTAAGAGTACATCACCTTGTTCTTTGTACAGACGTATTTGTAGTATGTTAAAAAATCTTTTCTAGGGTTGGGGTTGTCTATAGCTCAGTGGTAGAGCACGCATGCCTAGCCTGTGTGAGGTTTGACCCTCAGCACTACAAAAAAAGAAAAAAAAATATTTCCTGTTCTGTTGACTAACTCAATAGAATAAATACTTATGCCATTTTCTGACACACAAGCATACATCTTTAGCTCAGCATTTTGAAAGTCCTTTTGCTGGAACTACAACTTATTGTCAAGCAGCAATGACTAAATGGCAATGGACACAGAAATAGTAATCCTGGCTTCTGTCCTGATTTAAGAGTGACACCTTTGTCAATTTGGTTCCTGTATCATTTTAGACAGATAATATATTGTCTGATTCAAAAATATGGTGGGCAAAGGTGATAATATTTCATTCTGTATGTGTTATTTCTTTTCTCCCGGGGTTCTACCAGTTCTTTTGCTTTGTCTTATACTCTGAAAAGATAAAAAAACTTTTCCATGGTGTCAGCAAAACATATAACACTGTCAACAGCATTTCAGTGACTGGGTAATGGATAGTTTTGATTTTCTTAAAATAATTGTGAAAATATAAAATCAAGGCTCTTTAAAAAAATAGGAGTCATTTATTTATACCTAGAGATACTTATGCTTAAGGATTAAAACTTTATTACAGATTTCTCTAAGCAAAGATTTCTGGCAAGGGAGAACCTACAAAGTCCTTCCCATGCCTCCTTGCTTCAGTGCAATTAAGGACATATTGTGTAAGTGGGGAGAAAAGGGATGAACATATTTAGAGTATTTACTTAACTGAGGCTCACAGATTCCCAAGCCATGAAAATGGGGGATAATAATGTCATCGAATCAAAAGGTAAGCTATGTTCAGAGTTTCATTGTTAAAGTGATTACCTCCTTTCTCTTTGTCGTGTCCTGGGAAACAACCAAAGTACAAACTATAACAAGGTGATATGCTTGGAAGTGGACTAAAGTCATTGTCAAACTAATTCTTTACCTCAAAAGAACCTAATCTAGTTATGTGGTTATTTGATAATGTGGTTAAATACATTAAAGTTAAAAATCTGCAGTGTATTTTTAGGTTAGAATTGGATTAAACCATAAAATTCCATTGAAAGATTTGAAAAAGATTTCTATTAAATCCTGGTGTGGGATGGTATTTTAGTTGACTAATGTAATCATAGAACTAAAGAAAAAAATCAGTTACTTGAGCAGATTTCTTTCTTACGTTTCAGAACTACTCTTCCTCCAATCAATAAAACAAATATCATCTACTCTCCAAAACTGGTTCAAGTCACCAGCACTGCTGGGAATCAGCTCCAAGAGCTTGTCCCACTAAGGGTGCAGAAAGAACCTGAAAAGTGACACTTCTTTAAAAACACTGGTTTATATTTGTTGGTCCTGAATGGCATGGGGAAAAAAATACTTCTTTTTTAAAATAAGGTCATACTTTTTGTTAACCTACTTAATGGTCTTAATTTTAGTTTGGATTACCAATTATTGTCATCATTGGCATTCTTTATTTATTATAAGCTTACTATGTGTCAAACCTGTGCTTAGGACTTTTTTTTTTTTTTTGATGCTTAAAGTCAACTGTGAAGTCTCTCCATTTTATAGTAAAACTATAAAACCAGTGGCATGCCCAAGGCCACACAACTAGTCAGCAGCAGAGTTCTGTTTTGAATTCATCTCGCACTGTTTTGCATTGTCTTCCTCTGTGCTGTCTATTCAAACTCTGAATTGAAGCATTTTCTTTATTTTTTTTCTTAAGACCAGTTTGATTTTTATACCTAAATCTCAGAAAGAAAGAAAAAAAAAGAGTTGTAAACGCAAAAAAGTGTTATATAATGCCTTAAGTTGCAATCTTTTCTGTTTTTGCTGCAGCATATGTAGGCAGAAATGTAATATTGACAAGTGGTTGCATCATTGGGGCTTGTTGCAACCTAAATACTTTTGAAGTCATCCCTGAGAATACAGTGATCTATGGTGCAGACTGTCTTCGTCGGGTGCAAACTGAGCGACCACAGGTACTAGAACAATCTCTCCATAAAAAAATATTTCCTTCTAGGACTGCTCACCCTCCCAAAACACCAACTAATTGTCTTCGTGGGCAACAAATTCACTTTAAAAGCAAATGATTAGGAACTGGGGTGTAGCTCAGTGAGTTGAGTGCATGCTTAACATGCATGAGACCCTGAGTTTGATCCCCACCACCAAAAAAAAAAAAGCAAAAGAATACAATAAAACATCAGAGAAACATTCCTAAGAAACTTGGGTTTATTTGCAGCCCAATCATTGAGTGTTTAGGTCACTATCCTCTGTGTGCGTGTGTGTGTGTGTGTGTGTGTGTGTGTGTATACTATATATGGATGACAATGACAAATTGATTGTGAGGAAAAGAAAATCCAGAGTTGCTATTCCTGGTCTTAGCATTTTCACTGAAGATGCATCATCAAACCTTACAGACCACATTGATTCAATCCTAAAATATCAATCTTCAAGGCACTACCAAAGGAATGACCCTACCAAATTTAATACTAGGCATCTAACTTGGATCTGTCTGAGTTTAGCATAACATAGCTTGATTATTAAACAGCTTATGAATAAGCAAGTGTGTTTGGATATTTTCTTAATAAACAAGAATATATATTTGGAGCTTAATGTTAGAATAGAAGATGAAAAAGATAAGACCTCTGGGATCTTCCTTGAACATAAGACATTTAGATTGAAATTTTGAGCCTCATTGCTTGACATACTCAATATGTATTTCTTTAGTTACCTAGTCTCCTTTTCCTGCCTGCAAAGAAAATATTTTCAAGACATTTATTGCTTTGCCTCTGATTCTTACAGACATATTTTTATCAAATATTAAAACTCTTAATTCTTTCTGGGTTACTCAATTTTTGTAATGTTTGGCATTATTATTGTAAGCAACTATTACTTCTGTAAACTAAAAAGAAAAAATCAGTATTTTTTTTTACAATCTATGTAACAGCAAAATTGATTAAAACAGAAATGAAGCAGAAAGTGGGAAAAGAAAATTAGACTTAAGTAAGCAAGAATATCTGTAGTTTAAGGTTTGTTGTAAAAGACTATTTTCCAAATTTCACTGATTATAAGGAGTAAATAGGGGTCTTTATTAAAAATGTATTCCCCAGACTTATTGAAGCACAGTGTTTAGGCACAGACCTAAAAATCTATATTTTTCACAAGTACCCCAAGTGAGTTTTACATTCAGTTTGGGCAGTGCTGCCATTTGAAGAGTAAAGATCAATGACTGTGTCTTATCTGTGTGGAAAGCAATATTCTATGGGTGTTTTACATAGGTGGTTTTCTCTAATTGGCACCCTTTTGCTTTTTAGAAGCTAGGATATAATCTACAAAAGCCAGTTTAGAAGCGTATTCCTGTATATTTTTATGTATAAAATCATTTGCCTTTTTCTTGTTACCAAACTTAATATATTTTTATTATGTATTTTAAAAACACAAATAAAGAAAGGTAAGAAATAAGTCAGTAAAAATCACCTATCATTCTCTGACCTAAGAGTAACCATTTCTATCTAATATTCTTGACTTCGCTTTCTGCCAGTCAGTCTTAATTATCTTATCTTTTTAGCCCCAGACACTACAGTTGGATTTCTTGATGAAAATCTTGCCAAATTATCACCACCTAAAGAAGACTATGAAAGGAAGCTCGACTCCAGTTAAGAACTGAGAATAGTGTATATCAAGATAACGTTCCCTCTTTGACTACTGTCTTTTGAAAGGGCCACAGTGTTTGTACATTCTTAGCAGCTCACATAATAATGTGTGTTGACTTTGTTTGATAAAACTATGAGAGGAAAGTAATGGATTTCCATTGTAACTGTCCTTTATAATTTATATAAAATGTATTATTTTCCTATGCCTTTGCTCCTTTCTGATAATTTACAGATTCATTTTTTCTTTTGTTATATAAAATGTTAGCCACAAATTGATTATGTAAAAGACTACAGAAATGGCAAGTGGTCATGTAATTACACTCTAGCATATACTAAACTAAATAAAAACTGCTGGTGACAGAGTTTTTAGTGAGTCTGCTTCAATCAGTTTGGCTACTTGCATTAATCTTCCCAAAAGAGGTATCTTAATTTTTATTATTAATTTTTATGATGCATTAAGCTAATGTGTTTACTTACCTTTTCCTCTTGTGGATTTGTAGCTGTTTAAAGTTTCAAATGATATTTCAGCAGCTATTGAATTAGTTTAGACTTCACTTTGTTTTTAAGAAAAATTTTTTTTTTCTTTTCAGCAAAACAAAGTAATCAGGGAAAGATGTCGTCAACAGAATATAAATTCAGAAAGAATGCTGTCTGACTAAGATGACAAATAAAAGACCACTCAGTGATATTCCTGGGTTTCTGAGGACAATAAA
Source organism: Sciurus carolinensis (assembly GCF_902686445.1). NCBI lineage: Eukaryota > Metazoa > Chordata > Mammalia > Rodentia > Sciuridae > Sciurus > Sciurus carolinensis. The sequence continues at coordinate 62,454,305 of NC_062216.1, read as the reverse complement.
ACTAAGATTTTGAAATTTTTATGAAATTATTTTGACGTAGTAATAATCACTAGTTATTGAATTTGTTGTAACATTTAATTAGATGGTAGACAAAATTTTGAGAATTTTATTGTAAATCCAAATTTTTGTTTTGTTTTTGATGCTGGGGATTGAACCCAGAGCCTCCTATAGCTAAGTGTATACTCTATCATCAAGCCACACTCCCAACCCCTCAAATTTTTTGAATAATTCAAGTGCATATGTTTAATAGAACAGACTTTTCAAGTTTTGAATCCATAGGGGAAAAAAGAGATAATACTAAGATAAAAAGACTTAAGATTTTGTTCTCAAAATTTAATTGTAGTTATGGATAGAGACAACTGTTTTTTAATTTCTGAAACTAATAGTACAAATTAGCGTAATTGTTCCTAATACAAATGACTTGATTTTGGTAAGAATAGTCATGACTCAAATTGGAGAACCATACTGTAATGAACTGAACATAGAGCTTTTGAAAAAAGGAGAACATTGCATTAAAGCTCAATTTTTGATAACTATCATTTACTTCTCAACCCCTGAAGATCAAGTCATAATTTTGTTGGTCCTGGGAAAAGATCAGAAATTACAAAACTGCCTTTGAAATCCTGTCATGGTTCTAAACTGTTCTCTGATAAGCTACATAAATGGCCCTCTCCAAACTACAGCTAGTACATGAGACAGCTAAGTACAGTGAGACAGTGTAGCTAGTGTACTAGTACAGCTAGTACAGTGAGACATCTCCTAAGGATTTGGTACAGAGAACCCCCAGACTTTTCAGACTTCCTGAATTACCATGTAGGGTGGCACTCAGTGGTAGAGCACTGGCCCAGCATGCACAAGGCCTGAGTTTGATCCCAACATTGAAAAAAACAAAAAACAGTGATAAAAACCTCGGTGTCTACCAGGTATTCTGTTAGCTATTAAGGAATGTTAACTCATTTGAGGAAGGAAAATATGAACAGAAATAGTGAACTTACCAAAACAGGTCTTGGAGAAATAAAATATGACAGTGTGCACTGTTATCCATGAAGGAGGAGGTCCTGAATCCAGGAGATGTGAGCAATTCAGTGACCAGAGGTTCTATTTATAGTAGGACCAGTTTATCAGTACCCACTGAGACTTGGGGATAACACACCTCAAGACTTACCACTTCTTTTGACTAATTGCAAGCTTCGCTGAACAACCTTCTCTTTGTAAATATGGCCTTCAGACTGTTATTCAGAAAATATAAGGTACCCAATTCAATTCTACACATAGGAAATTTAGAGAACCTCTCTGATTTGTACATTCATCTTGTGTGGATTTAGTTTGTGTGAGTTTTTCCCCACTTGGTCTGTCAATATAGTTTATGAGTTTCTGAATATTCTTAAAGCATAGTTTCAGACCCATCATGGCAAAGAACCAAAAAGTCCAGATAGATTATTACATACTTCACTCTTGAGTTTCTCCGTAGCCAGACTACATGACTTGAGTGACTGTCGCTCACTGAGACAGCTCTCAAACGTCATCACAGATATTCTAGACAAATAAACTAAACGGTAGGACACCCTGATATGCTTCTGACACAAGATAGCCACTGGGCAGAGAAAAGAAAGAAACCATTTTTTTCATAGCACCTGAAGGCAATTTGGCACCTAGCTTTCGGGTCCAGATGGATTTTTCACTGACTGAATAGTGTCAAGTCTAGAAAAGTTGCTTTCCTTCATCTAAAAACACACTAGTTATTATGCCACATATCAAATTACTCCAAGACATAATAACTTACAACAACAAACACATGATTATCTCACATAATTTCTGTGAATCAAGAACCAGTGATATGCTGGATGTGGTGGTGCAGGACTGTAGTCCCAGCTATTTGGGAGGCTGAGGCAGGAGAATTACTTGAGCCCAAAAGTTGGATACCAGTCAAGGCAACACAACAAGACCCCTGTCTCCAAAATAAAAGTAATCTATGAGTGGCTTTACTCGTGGCTGTGGCTTTGTGTCTCTCTTGAGACTGAACTTAAACTGTCAACCAGAGCTGCAGTCATCAGAAGCCTTGCCCTGAGGTTGTAGATTCCACTTCCAGAATGACTGTCTCAAATGGTTGTCCACAGTATGCCTCAGTTCCTCACCATGTGAGCCTCTCCTCAGGCTACCTGAGAATCCTCCAGAACCTAGTTGTCCAAGAAAGAAGACACCACAGTGCCTTCTATGACTTGGTCTCTAAAGTTGCACACCATCAATACCATTTAATTTGGTTTGTTAGAAGTGAGTCACTAAGTCATTTTACAAAGGGAGGGGAATTCAAAGAATTCATGTGCATATTTTAAAATCATCGGTATATACACACACATCCATCTACAGCTGGATTCCTCCCTGCACACTGTCAGAATCTCTTAGAGGGTCTTCACACTGAGGAAGATGACTTTGGAACACACAACTGATTAATTAATGGAACAACACATGCCATCACCAAATGTCTTCATCTTATGACCACCTTGAAGCTCTATTGTTTTCTGACAAAATGAGCAGTCTTTTACAACATCAACAACCAATTTTCCAGCACCCAGCTAGATGTCCAACAGTTTGCTTCTAACTATCTGGAGGTGACCCAGGCTCCACAGATGAAGGGCCCAGAAGACTGTCCCGACATTATTTGCCAGCAGCAAATGGGCATGCTACTCATACCGCTGCCCAGCAAACTCCAAATTTAGGAGTTCCCATTATCACTCTTTCAAGTTCAATAATTTTCTAGAACAACTTAAAGAACTTGGGAAGGTGGTATACTTAGGATTACAAATTAATTATAAAGAATCCAACTCAGGAACAGCCAAATGAAAGGGCTGGGGTTGGGAATGGCACAGAGCTTCCATTTCTTTGAAGCACATCATCCTCTCAGCACATGAGCACATTCACCAACCGGTGTCTAAGAATGCTTATCCTATCTCCAGCTCCTATACCTTCCCTGGAGTTGGTAAGGCAGAACTGAGTGTTCCAACACTAGTCACCTGTTCCTATTAGCATTAAAAAAAAAAAAAAAAAAAAAAAGCAAATTTCAAAGAGTTGAGGAGCTCTATGCCAGGAAAAGGGACAAATACCAAAAAAAAATTTTTCAGTTCTGGGGAATCAAACTTTTTTGTACAAATTAGGCAGGTGCCTACTACCCAGTTACATCTCCAACACTTTTTTATTTTTTGAGACAAGATCTCACTAAGCTGACCAGATTGACCTAGAACTTGTGATCCTCCTGCCTCAGCCTCGCCATAGCTGGGACTGAGAGGCACCTGGCCCAGATTTTTTTTTTTTTATTTTATTACACCTATCTTAGAAATACTCTTAAATATAATGTAAATTTCATTAAACATCAGTTTAATTTGTCTAAACTTAATAGGAATTATTATTATTGAAGGATAAGAATATTGAGTGAGAGAATAGTACAATAACTATTGCTAACCCTTAAAGTAGAGATACTTAGTCAACTCTGACTTTTTTTTTTTTAATTGTATTTATTTATTAAACTTGCATAGAACTTATCACATACATTCTAGGCATTGTTAAAAACAGTTTTTACACCAGGTGCAGTGGCACATGACTGTAATCCTAGTGACCTGGGAGGCTGACGCAGGAGGATCACAAGTTTGAGGCTATCCTGGGAAATGTAGCAAGACCCTGTTACAAAATGAAAAATAAAAAGGACTATGGGTACAGCTCAGTGGTAGAGCACCCCGGGGTTCAATCACAAGTGCCAAAATAAATAAATAAATAAATAAGTAATAACAATTTATACATAACTAATTAAATATGCATTAACTTCTTTAATTCTTTTAATCAAGTAGATAATACTATCCCTATTTTACAGATGTGGAAATTGAGGCCTAGAGAGGTTAAGTAACTGTCCAAGGTGTCTCAGCTCATAAGAAGCATTTGGGCTCCAAAGTTCATGATCTGAGCCATATTCTGTGTTGCCTTGTTGGAAAAATTTTAACTTTTTTTAAGATACAGCTTCCAAATACTAATTAAGAAAACAGGTATAGATTTACCTGTCTTCAACTCTTCATAATCTTTAAATTCTTAATGTGCATGAGACAAAAGAATAGGGAAATTTTTTTAAAAAAGAATTACTTGATCTACTGAATTCAATTTAAAAATACCCAAACAGGGATCCCACGTGCAGGATCCAGGTCATTCTTTCCAAAGCTTTACTGGGTCTGCTTGTTATTACTAATTAACTATGGTGGTAATATGCAGTGGTGTTTTGTTTTTCACTGGTAAATGTGATTCAATTTCATTTTAAACAACTCAGGAAGTGGGGAAAAAAACACTTCTAATTTCATAGTCCACCCTCAAACACCACTACTTTTGGCATTCTGGGAACTAACTCTTAGCATGCCGTCCACCATTAATAAAGGTAAATGTGGATTTCTTTCCCATGCTTTTGTTTTAAAGCTTTGTAATTTCTACTGTAGTTTCACCACAAGAGGGCACCAATGTACAGCATGGTTCTCCCACTACTGGCTGGCAAACACCCTGCTCTTGGAGACTTTTATTACCCTTAGTAATCTGACCCATTTTAGGAACACTTTAGACTTGAATACTTTACTAAACATAAAGTAGGAACAGCTTTTCTCCTGCCTCTTTCAAAGAGTGACATATTTAAATATTTTAGAGCAATTGTTGAGACTAGTCATTCAAGGAGAGGTGCAAGAATTTTGACCTCCCACAGAGAAGCATGATTAGTTCCACTGATACCTAGCAAAGAATGGTTTGGTCAAATCTTCCTTATTAGCATTCCTCTCATTAGGATTTCAGCAAAACTTCTTTCTTTCATGTGAGTTTGAGTGGTGCAAAGTCCCTGAATTTAGATTTTCCACTGCTTAAACCAGCTTAACATTCCTTCGCTACCTGTATGGCTCAGACCTTTGAACCACTCTCTGCTCCATGTGAAAAATACTGTCTGATGCTCAAGGCCACCTGATTTTCACTAGTCAGTAACCTACGCCCTGGTGGGCCAATCACATCTCACCCTGCATCGTATGCTTTCCAAAAGTTAATTATATTTGTTCCCAACCTTGTTTATGCAATTAGTAGTTAGCAATTACATAATTAAATTCAATAGTACCAAAATCAAGCAATTATGATTGTGAAAAGAGCTATAATCTTTATGAAACGAAGTTGAGTACTTGGGAAAGACATGATAAAGACTTTTTTAAATGTTATGGAATTAGGTGTGGACAAAACACTGAAAGTTTGAGCAAAGGAGAGGGGAGCACCAAAATATAGAAGGCTTTTGTTCTCATTTTGCTACACAATTGTTTTGAGTCCTTCATCCACTGAAACTGAAATTGATAATGACTCTTGCTGTGTTAGTAGATGTCTTACAAGTGGTCCCATCAGCAGTACCACACTCCCAAGTTTTTAGCTTGACATCAAAGGAATGATGGGTGAATGTTTTGTTGTTTCTGTTTTAAATTTAAAATAAAATTTTGATGATATATATTATCATTTCATGAATTCCTGTTCTAGAAAGCTGACTTTCCCATTTAACTCACTACAGATTCTGTCTGCATAGGGAAGCACAGCTTCAGAACTGCCAAATGGAGGAACAGCAAAATGGGCCCAAGCCCTCAATCTTTCCTCTGTGACTTATGTATACTTTCAAAAGAATAACCTCACTTTCATGAAGATAGCATCTTAGAGTCCCTTATTGCTGAAGTAGATGTGCTTGATTTTAATAGAACAGATTTTTAGAATTTAATCTTTTTTTTTTTTTTTTTTTTTTTTTGGCCATGCTGGGGATGGAATCTACAGCCTCACATATGCAAGACAAGCTCTCTACCACTGAACTACACCCCCAGCTTAGAACTTGATCACCTTTACTATCTAGACCTGTTAGTTGACAAAATGGTTCCAAATCTTTCAACTTATCCCATAACTGTGCCTAAAATGTTTCTTTTTTATTAATGCGGGCTGGCACAGTTGTGGATGTGTTATATTTTGTGCTTAAATGATTACAGCACAAAAGGGAAGATTGTGACTGAGGGTTTCCCCTGTGGCCAGGAAAGCTTTGCCATGGTCTTCATATCCTTTGTAATCAGAAGAATGGCCCACACCAGATCCCAGATGGCATTCTTTATGTTTAAACTTTATGATAATGTAACGAGAAGAACTGAAAGCTCTTTACTAAATTATAAGTAAGTTATTAGATTTAGGGATGGTAGAGCACTTGCCTAGCATGTGCAAGGTCCCAGGTTCAATCTCAAGCACTGAAAAACAAAAATAATAAATTTTACTTGTGCCGCATAACAAAATCACCTGCATCTTAGTTTTAAATTCTAAAATATGAAGAGAGCCATGCACTGTTATCTCAGTGACTCAGGAGGCTAAGGCAGGTAAATCACAAGTTCAAAGCCAGCCTCAACAACTTAGCAAGACCCTCAGCAACTTATATCCTGTGTCAAAATAAAAGGGTCTAAGGGTGTAGCTCAGTGGCAAAGCATCCCTGGGCTCACTCCCCAGTCCCCCCTGCCTCAAAAAAAATTATAAAATATGAAGAGAGAAAGCTCTCATGCTGTAAATGATATTCTGCTAAAGTGTCCTCCCATTTCTGCCACATAGGAGGCCCCTCCCTGCATTACAGTTTTGCAAAAAAGAGTCACATTAGATGAAGTCCAAGACTCCGCCCTCCCTGTCATATTCCTTTGGGGCTGCTATTAAAAAAATATCATAAATTGAGTGGTTTATTAGAAATTTAATTTCCCACATTTCTGGTAGTTGAGAAGTCTAAGATCAAGACACCAGGAGATCCAATGCCTGGTGAGGGTAGCTTCCTGGCTCATAAGGGCACCTTCAGCAAACAACTCCCGTGGGCTCTTTTATAGGCACTAAGCCCACTCATGAGGGTTCCACCCTCATGACCTAACCATTTTCTAAAGGCCCCACCTCCTAATACCATCCTCTTGGGGAGGCAGGATTTCAGCAGATATTCAGACCATAGCATCCAACTTCCCCCTTCCTAATAGATTCTCAGTTTTGTCCAACTATCCACTCAATCCATGGATTAAGCTTAATCAGTCCATTCCAATGAATATTTGACCTTTCACTGTTTCACAAGTGCATATGTAACTTAAATTTTGCCTAAAACAAGGTAAGGGAAGAACTTATATCTTATAGTTGGGGAAGGAGATTTTCCTCCTTCTACTGGATGTGAAAAGGAGAACATGCTGCCTATTTGCTGCTGGCAGTTACCTTACCACCATGAGGGAAAGCAGCAGAAGGAAAAGATAGAAAAAATATAGATGCTTCAAGATGAGGCTGAGTCCATCTTTTAGAACCTAATTCTAGACTTTCATAGATACATAAGACATTTTCTGAATGTTTAAGCAAATGTGAGCTGGGTTGCCTGTTACTTGCAGAAACTGTGTGCCCTAACCGAAACAAAAATATCAAAAATTTGCCTCCACTTTGTGGGACCCTGCTTTGCTGGTGTAGTAAGCACTTTCCTGGCCCAACACTTCTGGCTACTACAAGGGAGGAGAATCAAGAGGGTCAAGAGTGTCTATGTAAATTCATGTAGATAATAAGTTAACATTTGTTAGTTTCTTCCTGGGTGCTGGGTGTTTTCCTAGTGGCTTATCTTACTGAAACCTCACAAAACCCTTATGATTAAGTACAGCTCTTAACCTCATTTACCTGTGAGAAAATCTAGTCCAGGATTAAACAACTTGCCCAGGGATATATGGTGGGTAGCAGAGCCTGGATTCAAGCAAGACACCCTGACTTCTATATCTACTTGGGCCCTTCTTTGATAAATTACAAATTCAGTAGAGACAAAAAAAAGGTAGTCTACAGGGGCTGTGGTTGTAACTCAATGGTAGAGCGATTGCTTAGCATGCGTGAGGCACTGGGTTCAATCCTCAGCACCACGTAAAAACAAATAAATAAATAAAGGTTAAAAAAAGTAATGCAATGCTTATAAAAAAAAAAAGTACAGAAAAGGTTAGTTTCAATGTGAAATACTTAGTCCCCTTAATAGGACATTTACTACGTTTGGGCATGGATCATGGTGTACATTCAAAAAGGATTTTAGTAATGTTCACAAGGTTAAACTCATTCTTTGGGGTCAACTAATTATGGACAATTTATTAATAAAATTTCAACTGCTTCTACATAGTACTATATTTTAATGGTAGAAACAGGAAAATACACATCCTACAATTTGACAGTTAATAACTTCATTGAATAATATTAACTGAGCCACCAGGTAAAGGAACTAAAAAAAATTTAATAAGCAACAACTTTATCCTTTAGTAAGAAGCTTAGGGTCTAAATGAGAGATAGAATGAGAATAGCGGGCATATGTGTACATATATTAAAGCTCAAAACACCAAGTACTTGCCCTGGATTATACATAAAATGTGTGTGTGTGTGTGTGTGTGTGTGTGTGTGTGTGTACGTGTGCGCATCTTCTGAAGAGAAGGCCTATAACTTCCATGAATTTCTTAAAGAATTCTGACCATTACTACTCCCAAAACGCCAAAAAAGGACAACTCTAAAAAATTTTCGGCAGGGAAAAATGACTAATACATTCTTAATGCTTGTTCCATTTACATTTCTTTCTCCATGTTAATTATTTGATTAAGTCATGCATTTTTGTTCTGGTTACCATTTTTCCTAGTTAAGACTTTTTGGGTCATGAGATAAAACCACTACTTCAAACCAGTTTAAGCAAAAAGACTTTCCTGGAAGGCTCTTGAGATAGCTAATGGAATCCAAGGCCATGGAGTTTAACTGGCCCCACAGAGGATGGGGCCAGGAAGCCAGCAGTCAGCTTCCATTGCCTTCTTCTCTCCCATTTGCCTGGTCTGTTGGTCTCTTGGAAAACCAGCATTCATTGCTTATGTATGCGCAAGCCCCAGGGCACTTGCCCTCAATCCTTAGTTTCTGTGTCCTCCCTTCATTGACCTGCAGGGTGACTAAACAGCATCTCACAGTCCTGATTCAAAGCTCCCAGGATGGAGAATCTGCTAATCCCATCAATGTCACAGAAATCCTGTATAGTAAACCTCACTGTTGTTCCTGAGTGTGAGCTGAGGCAACTCAGCAGAGGCAGGGGCGAGAGACATACCAGCAATGTCTCCTGCCCTGCTCATTTCCACTCATTTAAAGAGGATATGCTCTTTTTTGTTTGTTGTTTTTCAGTGCTGGGGATTGAACCCAGGGGCACTGTGCCACTGAGCTACACCCCCAGCCTTCTTATTTTATTCTTGGGCCAGAGCCTTACTAAGTGGCTAAAGCTGACCTCCAACTTGCAATTCTCCTGCCTCAGCTTCCCCAGATGCTGCTATTATAGGCCCAGGTCACAGTTAGAGATGACTCTCCTGCTGAAGCTGCCCAGTGGGTTAAATTGTTCTTGTGCCCTTTTGTTATCTTTGTTCGTTTGTTTGTTTGTTTATTTATTTATTTTTGGTACCAAGGTTGGACCCAAAGACACTTAACCACTGAGCTACATCCCAGCCTTTTTACTTTTTATTTTGAGACAGAGTCTCACTAGATTGATCATGGCCTCACTAAGTACTGAGGCTGTCTTCAAACCTGTGCTCTTCCTGCCTCAGCCTCCCAAGCAGCTGGGATTACAGGTGTGCACCACCACACCCAGCTAGGAATTGCTTTTTTAAGTATGCTTGTATTTCAGGAAATTTTCACTTATATTAGACTCTAGAATCTGAAAATATTCTGTGTTCCTAGGAAACGGTAATTGAGAAGATTTAAACACAGTGATCTTATTTTTACATCAGAGTCTCCAATATTTTGATCCAGGCCTTTTCTCTTTGTTGCAAGCCAATTTTTGAGGATTTGTATCATTTCATGTATTACAGTTCCTGATTCTCTCCACAATCTCCACCACTCCCACACACTCAAGTTAGATTTTTTTTTTTTTAATGGTCCTTCTGTGAATATTTATCTTAAAAGTTGTCACTATTGATCTACTGATTGAACCAACTATAATTCATCTAAGAGGTGGTCAAAGGACAAAACTACAGCAATTTAAAGATCTTAATTGGCTTCGTTTTTCATTTTAGAATCAGGTAACGCTTCATTCCATAAAACATGGCAATGAGTACTCCTATGAACTGAGCCAAAGAAGTTGGATTTACAGACAGAAAAGCCTAAAGAAAGCAAAAACAAAAGAACAAAAAGAGAATTGGTTATTTTAAAGTTACTTTCCCTGAAAGGTGGGGGTAGTACAGTAGAAAAATAATAGATTGGTTAACATCAGGTTATTTTTTGTGTAAGAAATAAAGCAAAGGCAACTTCGTCATCATGCCAAATGAAATTGGCCTGTTTGGTGACTGTGGGTATAACTCAGTTTAGAGCATTCCTAGCATGTTCAAAGCCCTGGGTTCAACCCCCAACACAAGAAAAGAAAAAAGACTGGGAAAATTGACTATTATCTCTCTAATCCTGATTTCTCAGGTCAGATGAACAGCTTAGTTTCAGCTTGATAAATGAAACTGCCACATGAGAACTTCCTATTGCTATGACAAAATACTTGAGAAAATCAGCCTAAAATGAGGAAGGATTTGTTTGGGTTCATTGTTTTAGAGGTTTTAATCCATGGTCCCTTGGCCCTGTTGCCTTTGAGCCTGTGGTAAGGCAACACATCATGGAAGAAGCACATGGCAAAAGAAACAACATACATCATGGTCACTGGGAAAGAGAGAGAATAGGCCAGGGTCCTACTATCCCCTTCAAGGGCACACCCCCAGTGACCTCACTTCCTTCCACTAGACCCCACCTTATAAAGGTTGCATCACCTCCCAATAGTACCACAGGCTGGTGACTGTGCCTTTAGCACATGACCTTTGGGGAACATTTCAGATCCAAACCAATACAGACACCACTTTGATTTTTAGTTGGGACCACTGGGGCTTAGTGCAGGATTTTAGTCCAAAATAATGGTCAACTGTAATTTTTATTTAACAAGGTGAATCCCTTATATGTTTTATTTCATTAACTCTCTAGCATTTCCATGAGTGCTATGAGAGTCATACTTTTTTAAAAAATGAATTTAATGAAGATTGCTTAGAGGATGAACTTTATTTTTCAATATCCAATAATCTAACAGGGAATATGGAAAACTTGTTGGGGAATCCTGCTCAAATGAATGCATACAGGATGCAATGGAGGGAAAACTAATAAAACCTCTAGCTTCATGTACTTTTAGTTGACTTTAAAAATCTCTGATTTTGGAGGTCACACCGTCTGCACAGGTCCTACTACCTGTGCTACAGATGACTCTCTAGCTGAAGTTGCCTAGTAAGTTAAAATTTTTCTCCTGTGCCCTTTTGTTCTTCTTCCCTAATCTGAATCTTAATGATTGACTGAAAGGTTAGCTATTCCTTTTTAAAGGAACTTTCTAATCAGCAACTTTTCTTTAGAGTCACAGAACCCAGAACATTTGGTAACCTGCAGATTACATCAGAATGTGTGACATCCCTTCTTACTCTCTAGTTCGGTACATCAATGAACAAAAATCATGTAAATTGCCATGATATTTAACTAGCAGAAAAGAAATATGTTCACTAAAGAATTACGGACCAGTCCCTGAAGGTCAAAGTTGAGGTTGATTGTGATGTTCCAGCCAGAAAAACAGAAACACACACCCTAGATGACAAAAGATCCCATACAATATGTAGTCTCCCTGCCCATTGCCCCCTGCACCTATTTCCCTTCCCTATAAAGTTCCTTTCTCATACCTGAGTTCTCTCAGATTTTCTGTTTTGGGAGGACAATAGCTCCCTGCATTTTCTCAGGGGGTCAGCCACTACATAAACCTAATTCCTTCCCACCAACTCTTGTCTCCTGAGTCTTAACTTTAAAGCAGCAAGCAGATGGACTTGGGTGCAGTAATGAAGAGACCCATACCCTATTATCCGATATTCATGATAGTGGGCAGCGGTGAACACCTCCTTCTGCTCCAATGAGTCTGGTCTAGAGCCTCATTTACCTGGAACCTCACAGAAAGGTTATACCCAGATTAATGAGAAGTTTGTGGAAACCATCAGCTCATTGGTCCTCAACCTGGGTTTTGCATCAGCACCCCAAACCAGTCTTCACAATCTCTGCAAAATTTAACTTTCCCAGGAGGCACATATCCCCAAGGTTGAAGAAGACCACATTTGATGAAGTTTTCAGGCAAGATATGTGGTACAGGTTGCAAAAGAGGGATAAATGGCTTTTTTTCATATTTCATTTTTATGATAAATATCTTTTGCTATACATAAAAGTTTGGAAATCAAAGAAAAAGGAAATGCATTCAAAACTCCAACATAAAGAGACCACCACTGGTACCATTTTATTAATTTCCTACTAATATTTTTCTTATCCATATTTTTATATAACCAGGCCTTCCTATAAATACACAGATGGTTTTGCTATCTTCGCACTATTGACCCATTTTCCAAAGGAATCAGTAGGATTATGAATTAATAAGTATAAATTTTATCATTGCCTTTCTTTGCCATTCCCCCCACCTGCTCTTGGACTCACCAAAGCAGAACATTAAAACACAGAAACAGTTTTACCAGTACAGGTTCTCTTGAAATCTTTGACTTCAGATTCTAAGGACCCACTTGCTTTGTCATTCCTACAAATCCTTACTTGGAAGCACCTGGAAATTCTTGAGAAGATCTTTGAGTCCACAGTTCTGAATTTTGAGGACAATCTAACCTCATGTCCCTTCTCTGCATTTCCACAGCCTCTCCCAAAAATGGTACAACTGAGATGGGATCCCTGCCCCAAAGGGAGTGCCCACCCTGACCTCACACCTCTCAAGTGACCAGCAAGCTACCAGGGGACAGTGGCTTTGCCTGTCCTTCCATTGAAGGTGTTAGTTGTCCCCCTCTGCAATGAGACAAGGAAATAATAGGAATTGCTATAGTTGTGTATTATGTAGTAATAATAAGCTGTTATAGTTGTGTATTATGTAGTAATAATAAGCTGTATTTGGTATTTACCTGGACTTGTAAAACTAAAATCATAAAAGGCGCCTGGTGACAAACTTGCTGTGGCAGGATGACACTCCTGAACAATGCCGATGTGAACCTATATCTATGATTTGAGTGGTAGCTCCTAGTCTAGTCATGTTCTGGTCTTTATCAATGAAGACCAGAGCATGACTGGGCTGAAAATCACTACTTAAACCCCTGGACTTTTGGAGCAAACTGTCAGCAGCACCATGACCAGAGGACTACACGTCGCTATCTCTTGACTGCCCCGGCTGCTGTCCACACTATCACTGATTGCTGATCGACCACTCTCACCCAGGCCAGACAACTAACCCCCACTCCCGCGACGACAGCTGCCATCCAGCCTCCGGCTTATCAGACACCCGAGGACATACGAAGACATCCGAGGAGCTGAGAGAGGCTATGGCTGAGAAGAATCCCCTCGGTTTTGTTGACTGACTTCTTGGCAAAGAGACGTTGCATTGAGTAAGTCCATGGGGATTGGACTCTAGGTTAATGAGGGCGTGAATCTTCAATGTATTTTTGACTTGCTATTATTAGGACTGTTAAGTTGAGTCTGTATTGCATGAATAAAATCCACTTGTTGGGACCACACTTGATTCCTCTCTTCCTCACTGCTCGCGACACCCTCAAAACAGAAGTCCTTGTCCATGGGCATCTGGACTCTTCTCTGGAAATCTAAATTCTCTGAATAGTTTATATTTCAACTAGGTTTATATGTGTAATTATTTTGAATAATCATGACGGGCTACTCAGGGAGAAATGAAACTGACTAAAGGAAGGATTACATGTATACTAGATTTATATGCACACACACACGTAAATTATTCATGAGTACAGGGTAAAAGATTATGTGTCTATGAGTACACTTATTTTTTCTTTCTTTCTTTGGTACTGGGGATTGAGCCCAGGGTGGTGCTTAACCACTGAGTCACAACCCCAGCACTTTTTTTTTTTTGAAGCAGGATCTCACTAAATTGCTTAGGCCCTTGTTCAGTTGCTAAGGCTGGCTTCAAACTTGTGATTCTCCTGTTTCAGCCTCCTACACTGCTGGGATTACAGGGGTATGTCACAGCTCCTGGCCTATGAGCACATTTTTTGTTGGAAAAGAAGAGTGAATGAGACTTCATTTTAGAAGACACACCCACCCCACATGTCCATTGTGATCTGTTAAACCAGGAGACCATGGTTCCAGGACTGAGCTCCTGCACTGGCCCCAACAAATCAGACAACAACTGAAACTAAACTTTTATTCAATCTTCTCAGAAACCAGGAGACATAACAGGCAAGTTTCCTAAACAGGCCTGTTTCATAATAATGAAGTTTTCTCTCCTAGAATCCTTAAATGAATAATCAATTATTTTTCTATCTGTCTTCCTATCTGTCCCCATCTGACAAGAAACATGACTTTGAAATGATCAATCTGCTCTTTATTCTTCATTTCTGCTTTTATCAGTCCTTCTCTGTCTATAAACTATTTGCTCAGCCCAGTAGACTATTCATTCTATTTTATGGAAGAAATGTTGCCCGATTATAGAATCAAAAATAAAGTCAATTAAGATCTATAAGTAAGTTGTTGTAATTTTGTCTTTTTTTTTTTTTTTTTTTTTTTTGGCAGTACTGGGGATCGAACTCAGGGCCTTGTGCTTGCAAGGCAAGCACTCTACCAGCTGAGCTATCTCCCCAGCCCATAATTTTGTCTTTTGACAGATCCGTGGGCAGGTAAAGAAATGACAGAGTCTCTCTCCATCATATTTGCCTTTGTCCCCTGCAGAGCCCTCATCAACACTTTCCAGCTCTGTTTGTAAAAGTACCACGAGTTTATAGAGTAAACATTAAAGAATAATTAAGCAAGAATGATTTCCTTGCTTCCCAACAAAAAGTACATTAAGAAGGACTGGATTAAGAAAATGTGGTATACACAATGAAATATTACTCAGTCATTAAAGAAGAATGAAATGTTGTAACTTGTAGATATACAGATGGATCTGGAAGATGTTTAAGTATAGTGAGCCAGGCACAGACAGGAAAATTCTACATGTTCTCATTCATATGTGGAAGCTAAAAAAGTTCATCTCATAAAAGTTGAGAGCAGAATAGTGGGTACCAGAGACCAGGAAGAGAGCAATGAGGAGAGATAGAGGGAAAAACTGGGTAAAAAGGAGAAAAATAGTTACATAGAATGAAAACATTCTTTAAAAAAAAAAAAAAAAAAACAAAAAACAGAAATTTCCATTTCCACAAATTATTATTATGAAGTTCTTCTGTTAATATAAGGCTGGATTGATTTTATAAATGATCACATCTTGTAATTGTAAAATACAGTAACTCTACAAAAAACTTTTATATATAGTTATATTTCCTCATTTAAACTTAAAATTTATGCTTGGATTTTTAAAGATTTAAGACACTTCCAAACCTATAAAATTTTGTTATTTCAAAGTAGTTCAGGAGTTTTATAATAATTTAGTCATAGAAATACATATCAGCATAAAGATTGTAATTTATTTTGGTTCTTTTTTCCTTCATAACAAGAAATCACTGGATTTGTTGAGACCTACAGTTTTGTCAGCTGATGCCAACAACAGTATTTGAACTATGACCTTGATTTAAATAGAAACTAACATTCCAGCTGGGCATGGTGGTGCACACCTGTGATCCCAGAGACTAAGGAGGCTAGGGCTGGAGGATCCAGAGTTCAAAACCAGACTCAGCAATTTAGCAAGGCCCTAAGGAACTTAGCAAAACTCTATCTCAATATAAAATATGAAAAAGGCTGGGGATGTGACTCAATGGTTAAGTGCCTCCGGATTCAATCCCCTGTACCAAAAAAGAAAGAAAAAGAAAAAGAAATAAATAATAAAATAAACAAACTAGGATTCCATCTCTTTCTCAGGCCACATCATGCCCAAAGACCATGTATCATGTAGACAGAAGGCTAGAATTTTAGGATTTTATAACTGGAAGGCACATGAGAGATCTTTGAGAAAAATCCTTTCATTTTTGTTTGTTTGTTTTTGTTTTTGCAATACTAGAGTTGAACCCAGGGACACTCTATCACTGAGTTACATCCTCAGTCCTTTTCCCCCTATTTTTTTGATTGATGTATTATAGTTGTACATAATGGCGGGATTTGTTGTCATAAATTTGTACATACACACAATATAATACAATTTAGCTAATATCATTCCCTAGTAGTTCCCATTTCCCTTCTTTCTTCCCTCCCCCAGTCCCTTTCTTCTACTCTAAAGATTTCCAGAAGGAATATGTTATAATGTTCCACAGCACAATAGGGTTACTGTAGCTCATAACAAATTATTTATATTTTATTTAAAAATCTAGAAGAGTTTAAAGTTTCCCAACATGAAGAAATGACAAATGTTGAAGGAGATGGAAATGCTAATTACTCTGATTCTATCATTACAAGTGGTACGTATACATCAAATATCACACCATATCCCATAAATATAAATAATTATTACATGTCAATTAAAGAAGAAAAAAAAATCCAAATAAACCTTCCATTCCTTATAATTTAAGAAAAAAAAAGCCTTCATAATTGATCACTCTTTAGAACATCTTTCCAAAAATTTCATTAATTTGCATGCCACTTTAGAAGTATGTTAAGATAAAGAAAGTGTATGCATCAAGATTAATAAAGTATAAATGAACACAGCAACCAGAGCAATGTAGAGAAGCTGATATATCAGCCCTGAAGGCTAAGCACTATGTGATCGATCGTGAGCAATTTGGTTTTGAGGAAAGGTATACAAAGCAGTTAATAGAAAGAAAATCCATAACATGATAGGTGCTCATAAATGGTGACTAAAATAGTATAATTCATAATCAATATTATACTTCTCTTTTCAAATATCCATGTTATTTCACCAGTTATGACTTTGTCCGTTCTTAAGGTTTTAAAATAATTTTAGAAGAAGACACCAGGTAGTGGAATCCTCCAGCAAAGTCTAGCAACAAGATCTCCTGGGCCGTGTGTAAGCCCATTCCTCTTCTAACCTAGCATCTTCTGAGCCTTGTTTCAGGAAATAAAAAGAATGATTAAACTCACCTTATATTTTTGCCATATGTTTGACTCTTTCATCTGTCTGGAAAATTTGGAGGCCTTAAGGTCCTTAATATATTGGTCTGAAAAACATCTCTGCAATTCTTGGTAACCATGACAAACAAGAAGAAAGAGTCAGAACACAAGAGGAGGTTTCAACAAGAAGGCCCTCACAAAAATTTCCAGTGCAGGTCAGAGAGGCTACAGAATCCAACCAAACAGGATTTTCCTCTTATCCCTCATCTGGATCTGAGATTGCTGCCCTCAAGAACCAATTGGGAAGCCCTGAGGCCCTAGCACAGCCCAAGAGTCTCCCAGAAACATTCAAATGTGGAGTGAGAACCCCAGCTTCTACAGCAGACAGTGATTGACCTCAATAGCACCATTGCAGACCTTAGAAAGTTCCAGGGCTGGGGATGTAGCTCAGCAATAGAGTGTGAGTTTAGCAAGCACGAGGCTCTGAGTTCAATCCCTGCACCATAGTTAAACCAACAAATAAAAAAATCCAGCAGAGTTCCACCTGGACACACCTGCCAAGTCTCCTTCATATGATTTCTATAGCTCTTCCTTTTTTGCCTTCCGCCAAATCAGTACACAACTCCATCATTTGATTCACCCAACATACCAGAGGGTGGTTTATAAAAGTGACAGAGCAGGCACACAGCAATGTGGTCTTAATTTTACCAGAATAAGCTTTTCCTATCAGATTAATTACACTTTCATTATTAACTTTCCCCACCACAGATACCTGCAAACTCATCTGGTGGATATTTACTGAAATGGGGCCTAGAAGCTCATGTGAAGGAACTCTTATGGTGGAAGCTTGCTCCTGAGATGACAGAAATCCCCCCTGGAAGTCCTCACAAGGTCTTTCTTAGGACAACTGAGAGGAAGGCAGAAGAAGGAAAGTGATTCATTTAGAAAGAAAATGAACCAATGTGCAGCCATCCCAGAGTTAGAGTAGAATCTCTATCCCAGCAGCATAACTGAACTCCCTCATACACGTCTCAGTCTGTAATTCAAGTAGGCTAATAGAGAAGTAGTTGGACATAAAAAACTGCAAAGAGTAAAAGAAATTCCGTGGTGATCACATAATGGCACTTGGAACGGGGAGGTCAGCAGCCAGTTCTGCCTCTGTCAAACTCTGAGGCCCCTTTACCTCTCCCTGACTTCACTCGTCCCACTTCACTCAGCCTGAGGAAAGTTGAATACTCTGGAGGTCTGGGGAGCTGCTAAGGGCTAAATAGGTGGTGTGGGGGAGGGGCGAGGAGCCTGAGTTTGAGATGCTAAGGTCCCAGTTGGGGGTTGGGAAGGCAGAATGGGTGGGGCCTTCTCCCCTCATCACTTCCTTTCCTGATGGCCTCCCTTTAGATTGTTCCCCTGATAACTAACTAGTAGGTCTCACTGCCAGCCTGCCCCAGATCACTCTGTCCTCCAGGCTGTAACCAGAGTTATGTCTCCAAATCCTAATCACTTGGCTCCCTGCTTCCCAGGGCCCAATTTTAAGACAGGATAAACCTAAGGTCTTCAGTCAGCCTTCCTGGTCCTAAACCCAACCTGCCTGTCCAGCCCTGTCTCCTGAATTTCCACCTCACATCCCAGATTTTGGATCTTCCGATGTCATTTGCTGCCTCTGTGCGCTTATTCAGTCTATTCTCTTTTTTGGAAACTCATTTCAAGATTTAAGTCAGGACTACGGGTATATGTAGCTCACAAATTGGTCATGCTTAGAATGTGCCAGGTCCTAGGTTCAATCACTAATATTGGAAAGAAAAAAAATATATATTTCAGTCAGACATCTTGTCCTCAAGGAAAAAACACAAAGGGACACACACTTAGACACATGTTGACACACAAATAGACAAATGACTCTATAACACACAGGCACTTAGACATATTCAGATGTTCAGACACATGTGTAGACATGCAGATACTCAGACACACATATAGACACATAAGTAAAGACACACTTTCACACACATAGACATAAATCCAAACACACACAGAGGCAGACATTCGAAATCACATACACACTCAGACACAAAAGCAACACAGACACACATGTACACACACACACACACACACACAACTGGTTCACACTCTAAGACTGGACTAAATCCCCCTTTCTAGGCTCCCATAGCACTTTATCCAGATCTCTTTCACTGCACTGACCTGCTTTTACAGACAAATTTGTCCTCCTCTCTCAATGATAAATTCTTCTAGACTACAGCCCTTCCCTTTGAAACCTTAAACATGCTGCCACCTACCTTAGACCCTGACTAGTTCATAGTGGACCTGATGATTTGCTAAACTGAACCAACCATTCCATAGTAGGCCGAAGGACAAGGTTGGAGAATGGCTCCCACAGTGACCAAATCTAAAATTTATCCTCCTCTCTGTATTTCTGGGCAAGGGCAGGTTACGGCAACTATAAAGAATATGGTAATTGGGCTGGGGGTGTAGCTCAGTGGTAGAGCCCATGCTTAGCAAGGGCAAGACCCTCAGCTCAGGCTGAGCTCAGGCTCAGTCCCCAGCACCATTTATAAAAAAATTTAAGGTAATCAATAGTACTAGCATCAATTCACCCTTCAAGTTTTATTCTGCCTCTTACATTTTTTAAAAGGAAATTGTCCCTTTTCCTTTGACACAGCTGTTAGCTGTTGAATTCAAAGACTTCTCCAATTTGAGATATTTGGCAGAGTGAACTGAGTTGATACCGCTTCTACACAGCCAGAAGGAAACAGCAAAGAAACTGCTTAGAGCTTCATTCAGCACTTATTTCATTCCTTGTTCATCTCCTAGACTAAAACTCTTTGATGGCAGGAATTATGTCTAATTGCTTTATATTTCCTACAGCTCGTAGTGGAATGCTTTCAGGATAAATGATGAAGAACTAGAGGAAAAGAAGGGCTAGGATAGGACATAGGCCTTCTGGAATTCCCAGAGAGAAAAAATGACATGTAACTTGGACATATAATAAAACCTTCAAAACTATCCATGTCTTCTGCGTAAACTGTGGAAACTCAGGTTCAGTTCCCAGCACCAAAAAAAAAAAAAAAAAAAAAAAAAAAAAAAATGGAAAAAGAAGAAAAGAAAAGCAAGGAAGGAAAAAAGAAAGACCGACCACAGGCTCTGGGACCTGGCTGTAATTCCAGTTGTGCAACACAAAAGCTATGCCACCCTTAGCCTCTTGAGCCTAGGTCTCCTCATCTGTAAAGGAGGAATAAAAACCTCACAGGGCAGTTTTTGAGCACTTAACACAGTACCACACACATAGGATGTGATCTATACACATTTGCTCTCTATTAATAGTATTATTGTTATTGTCCTGTGAGTCCTCAGTAAATTTGAAATTAGAAAGCTGTTAAAACATGGTGTGTTTGGGAATTTGGAGAAGTATCTAGGAGAAATGCCCTCTGAATGTAAGCAGAAATAACCCCCCCCCAAAAAATTATGAAAGCAATCTGTTAAAATCTCCATAGGCCAGGAGCTTCCTTGGCAAAACAAGGTAGGTAGGAGAAAGGGTCTGGGCTCCATCTACCACGTGCAGTAAGAGATAGAAGATGTATCTGGTCACTAACAGGATCAGCTCTCAAGACCAGTTTAGGTTCCACATGGCAGCAAGTTCCCACCTGGAGAGGGGTACCAGTTCGGCAAACACAGGCAACAGGTGGCCCTCATAGTACGGCTCTTAGATGACCTACTTGTCCAGAATACCAGCTCCTGGTAAGAAGAACCAGGAAGAACAAATTGGGCATCAAGAACCACACAGAACAGGGTGCAGCTAGATAGGAGGAGCAACTCTTAATGTTCTACAGCACAGTCAAGTAACTATGGTTGATAACAATTAATCAAATACTCCAAACTAGCTGGTAGAGAGGATTTTTAATGTTCCCAGCACAAAGAAATGATAAATGTTTTAGGTTACAGATGTTAATCATTACACACTATATACATGTATTTAAAAGTCATACTGTACCCCATAAACATGTACAATTACCATGTGTCAATTTAAAATATATTAGAATTAAAATAATATAATTTATTTTTTTAAACCACACAGAAGCCCTGTGTATAGTAATGAAATCATGGGCTTTTCCCTGAGCCTCTGGCACCCTCGGTCTTACCCCACAGGATTGGCAGCTGAAACCAAGTAGAAACCCAGGGGCTGGTTGGAGGACCCAGGATCCCTAAATCCTATAGAATGTGAATTACTTAATTATCTCCTGCCCTGAGCACTGGCTCAGGAACCTGTAGGGTCTTGAAGGTGGGTATGGGGGAAGACAGTGATCCAGCTATGAGTAGTTAGTGGACAAAACTGAGAACATGGAGTGGAAGCCCCATGTCCTACTGAATCCCAATAAATTGAATTATCAATTGCAAATGTCGGTCAACTTTGTTCTTCCCAGTAAAGTCTTTATGCAGAAAGATATAGCTATATAGCTACATAGCATGCAGATGGGCATCTGCAGCTCACTGCAGATATTTTTATAATATCACCCAGTGTTTACACAGCACTTTGAAGTCTCCAAAACACTCTTAAACACTGACTCACTTGTTCCTGAGAATAACCCTGTGAGGTAGAAAGAGGGGGTAATTCTTTATGCCCATGTAACAGAGGAAGACTTAGCAATGTTATATATACTATCCCACAGCTAATAAACGGCTGATCTGAAAGTAGAAAAAGGAATCCTGTGTAGTGTCCTTCCCATGACTCTGGGTAAGCTATCTCTATTTGGAGGATTTTTGCAGTTATTTTTAAATCCCAGCCAGCTCTGGTGAGCCAGATCCAATCAACCCCAGGGGGCCAGCCTCATTCTCCCCCTGCATCCCTCCACTTTCCTCACCCACCCCTGCATTTCTGTGGCTTATTTACATTATGAACCACTAATGGTTCCCTTTACTTAAGCTAGTTTGAGATGGGTTTCTGTCAGACACTTGCAAACAAGTCTACTGACTAATGCATAAATAGAGATTTAAGTGGAGGATGCAGAAGTCAAAGGACACATCGAGAGGCAGAAATCAAGTGAGCCGTGAGAATGCTGCTTCCCAGCACCCACACAGTCTGCACACAGTAGGCGCTCAATTCATCTCCTCAGAGTGAGTCCCAGCTATGTGTGCCCTTAGTCAATCACCATAACTCTGGGCAGGGCCCCACGGAGATTCCGGTCTTCCTATTGCCATATCATGGCCACCACCCTCTGCATACTAGAGGTGATTGTAGTGAGTCTTGCAACCAAAAGAATCTCATTTGCTTTCTGTCCCCACAATGGTAAGAAAAGCTTGAGGGAGATGGGGGATGAAAAGAGTTGTCCAAAGGACATATAAATTTCAGTCAACTAGGAAGAATGACTTCAAGAGATCCATTGTGCAACACAGTGACTATAGCTAATAACAATGTATTGTATGTTGTTGTCCCTTGGTGTCTGGGGAGATTGGTTCCAGGACCCCTGCAGATACTAAAATCCACAGATGCTCAAGTCCCTTATATAAAATGACAACCTACCTACAATGTCCCATATACTTTAAATAATCTCTAGACAACTTATAATGCAATGTAAATACTATGCAAATAGTTATTTTTGATCCACTGTTGGTTGAATCTGCAGATGTGGGACCCCCTGATAGGGAAGGTTTACTGTACTTTAAATTTGTTAAAAAAATAGTTTTTTGTTGTTTTTTGGTTTTTTTTTTAGTTAATTAGTTATAGAGGGACACAGTACATTTATTTTATTTATTTTTATGTAATGCTAAGGATTGAACCCAGTGCTTCACATGTGCCAATCGAGTGCTCTACCTCTGGGCCAAAACCCCAGCCCAAAAGAGTAGATCTTAAGGGTTCTCACTACACACACACACACACACACACACACAAAGCTAAGTATGTGAGGAGATGGATATGTTAATTAGTTTGATTTAATTATTTCACAATGTGTGTGTATGTATAGAATAGCACATTGTATACCATAAATAAATACGATTTTTACTTGTCAATTAAGATAAGGTTGCGCATTCAAGTCTTACAAATGAGATTAAATCTCCAGATCAGTCCACTTGCCAAAGGGCACAGGGCTGGCAGACAGAAAGTACTCCACTGTCGCCTTATTTCCCTCCACTCAGAGTTGTTCTCTTTTCTAGGTATTCCTCAATCCAACCTTTCTTTTCTAGCTGACCCTACTTAGTCTTCAGGGATGAACCCTTTAAGCACTCCGAGGAGCAGAAGGCTTTTTTGGCAAGAGGAGCAGGAATACTTGTCAACCAGAGTCAGGACACATCAATCACCTTCATTCCACAGCTCCCTGGGTTCTAATGTCTGAGCTGCCTGATCCCAGCCCTGTTGCCAATTCTAGTGACCCCAAGGTCCAATCCCTTTGGTTGTCCACATCCTTCCTCCAAGGTACCCCTCAACCTGTCCACAATATTCTAATAACTGAGCTACTTGGAAGGAGAAAGGAATACAGAATGAAAATAAGTTACAGCCTCTACTCTCTACAACTCATGGTTTCCAGGGAGCAGAACCATAAATTAACAATTGTAGTATGATGTAGTAACTGCAATAATTAAAATAACTACGGCATTCCAGAGTGAAAGCAGAGGACAGAGCTACTATGATACCTAAGAGAATTAGAAAATCTTTGATTTGGGTCTCAAAGGATGAATAGAAATTTGCCAGTGGAAACTTTAGATTGCTTTCTCTGGAAGTTATCATCATTTACTCCATTATATGGATACCAATTCATCAGACCAGCCATTATAATGCCAAACCAAGAGCTGGGCAAGGCTTCCCTTGTTTAACAGAACATTTATGGGATCAGTGCCTTGGGATTTGCATGTGACCTACAATCTTTGTTTCAATGTAACATCTTCCATAACAATTAAAAATACTCTACCTCAAGATTGACATTGAATTCCCTTTTCAGCACCCAATTGAAAAAAGAAGCATTATTAGATCTAAAATAAGCCCTGATTAGAAATAGGCTGTTTAAAAATCAATAAACTCCTCCTAATCCCTTCAGTGAAAAAAGCCAGGCTCCTCTGTCTTCCCTAAAAAGTCAGTATTTATACAAAGTCTCACACGCGGGCCTCAGAGAGGCAGGAGGGCCGGTGTTCCACCAGCTGCCCGCACCCTCGGAATCTTGCAAGACTTATTTGGCTATAACTAATCTCAGCTCCAGGCTTGCTTACATTTTTGGGTTACCCTTTAGCCTGGAATGCAGCTCAATGTTCTCATTAGAGCTGTCTTCTAGCCCCGGCCCTCGCTCTTTTGTTGCTGTTACTTTCTGTCCTGCCATTAGTAATCTTGACTGCTCCCAGCATGCAGCCAGGCCCTGGTGTGTTCCCCATCAATCTGACACTTTCCCTTCCTGCGCCAGAGGACGGAGACTCCTCCCTCCTTCCCTCCCTTGTCCCTTCAGTCATGCGCAGTCGCAGCCCTTCCAGGGTTTTTACAGTAGGATTTAAAAAAATAACTCTTAAGAGTCTAGACAGAATTGTGGACAAACTGTCAAGGTATCCTAAAAGACAGGCCGTCCTAGAAGTCCTGGAGTGCCGTTTGCATAGATGAAAGGCGCTTCTGCAGTCCCCTTACTAGCTCAATAAAGCAGGGTCTCTAAGAGCCCCTCTAGTAGAGATCTTGGATCCCTTTGCTCTCCAGCGATACCTCTGTCTTTCCAATAAACTTGAATTTGTTCTTTAAAAATTTTTTGTCTAAGTATAAAATATATTTAGAATTTTTCTTGAAAGATGTTTAAAAAAATACCCATAACACACCACCCAGCATCAAACACTTAGTTTTCTGTCATAATCTTTATTTTAAAATATAAACCTGGCGGGGTAGCATGCATGCATGTAATCCCAGCCACTCGGGAGGTTGAGACAGGAGGATCTCAAGTAGGAGGCCAGTCTGAGCAATTTTGTAAGACCCTGTCTCAAAACAAAAACTTAAAAGATCTGGGGATGTAGCTCAGTTGTAAAGCATCCCTGGATTCAATCCCTAATACCTGTTCTCCTCCCAAAATATTTATTTCATTGTATGTTTCATTACAAAATAATACAATTCAATAGAATACATATGTACTTTAATACAATTTAATAGAATAGCATTTAACTTCTGTAGTTTCTTTTCTTTTTTTTTTTTTTTTTTTTTCAAAAAGCTCATAATGTCAGTCTAATTATGAGAGAAACATCCAGAGAATTCCAGTAGGGAGAAATTCTATGAATACTTGACCAGTATTCCTCCAAAACTATCAAACTCATTGAAAACAAAGAAACTCTAAGAAAATGACATAGACTAGAAGAGTCTTAGAGGACAAGATGGCTAAACATAGCATAGTACCCTGGATGGAATCCTGGAATGGAAAAATGAAGTTTAAAAATCCCATTAAAGCCAGGCCTGGTCATACACTCCTGTAATCCCAGCAACCCTCTAATCCCAGTGATTCAAGAGGCTGAGGCAGGTAGATCACAAGTTCAAAGACAGACTCAGCAATTTAATGAGGCCCTAAGAACTTAGGGAGAAACTGTCTCAAAATAAAAAAAATAAATAAATAAGGGCTGAGGATATGGCTCAGTGGTTAAGTGCCTCTGGGTTCAATCCCCGATACCAAACAAAAAATCACACACAATTACATAAGAATGGGCATTCGTTAATACAATGTATCAATATTAGTTCAATAGTACTGAAAAATGCAAAATGCTAACAATAGTGGAAACAATGTACTGGGTATATGGAAACTTTTCATAATCTTTGCAACTTTTCTGTAAATCTAAAGTTGTTCTTGAATAAAGTTTATTTTTAACAAATATGACATTATTACTAGGAGAAAAAATTCAAACAATGCAGGAGCATGTAAAATAGAAGGCAATAGCCCTCTGCTTCCATGTCCCCACCTCACAGTTGGCACAAGCCAACTGTTTTCTCTCTATTGCATAGTTGAACTCATGTTGCAAGTCCAATTTTGAATCCTGGCTTTTTGTTGTTGTTGTTATTTAATAATACAGCATAAGCATTTTCCCATGTCCTTAAGAACACTTCTTAAAGACAATGTGATAGTTTGTGTAATATTCATTGCACTGTTTTCTTGCCTAAATTAGCTGTGATCCAATCCTTATGCTTCCATGAGGTTGCTTTCATTATCCACGTCTTGGAATGTTTTCTTCTGCAGAGAACTGCTCGTCCGTTTTCTCCAAGCAATAGGAAAATCAGCAAAGAAGAGCAAGCTCTTCTCAGGCCTCCACAGAACTTGTTTAGTCAAATGTATTACAACAGAGTTCAAATGTAAAGTTTTTCTTTTTTTTTTTTTTTTTTTTTTTTCTTTTCTTTCTTCTTTCCTTGTCTTTATTTCTCATGATAAAGGGACTTATTATCTCTTAGGGATAACCTAGGTACTGTCACTGCTCATGGCTAAAATGAGGAATGTCTGGATGTTGAAATTCATATCCACCCAGAGCTTATTCCAAAAGAGTCCTTGGAATAATGTGACCTTATTCAAATATAGGATCTTTACAGATGTACTGTGGTAAAATGTCATCATATTAGGTTAGGGCAGGCCCTCAGTCCAATGACTGGTATCCTTATAAGAAGGCATGTACTATAGTTTGGAACAAGAATGTTCTCTGAAGGCCTATTTGTTAGAGGCTTTGTTCCTTGCTGTTGGGAGGTGGTGGAAATGTGAAGAGGTAAAGCCTGTGGGAGGTCTTTCTATCTCGGGGGGCTGCTCTTAAAAGGGGATAGTAGAAACTCTTCCCTGCCTCTTTCTCTCTTTTTTTGCATTCTGGTCATGAGGAAAATGGTTTTGCCCCATTACATGCTTTCACCTTGAAGTGCTTCCTTGCCATGGGACCAAAAGCAATGGTAGAGCAAATTATATTCCATTCATATATGAATATGTCAAAATGAACCTAATATTATGTATAATATAATGTTACTAACAAAAAATTAAAAATAATTTAAAAAAAAAGTAATGAGAGCAACCATGGATTAAACCTCCAACACTGTGAGCTGCATTGAACCTTTCCTCTCTGGGAGAGGGGTTTTGGGGATAAAACTCAGGAGTGCTGTATCCCTGATCTACATCCCAAGCTCTTTTTTATTTTTTTTTATTTTGAGACAGGATCTCACCAAGTTTCCCATGCTGGCCTCAAACTTGTAATCCTCCTGCCTCAGCCTCCCAAGTAGCTGGAATTATAGGCATGCACTGCCACACCCAGCAGCCTTTCCTCTTTTTAAGTTGTTCATCTTGGATATTTTGTTATAGTAACAGAGAAATGACTCACACCATGTGAAGGCACATAGAGAATACCATGTGAAGATGAAGACAGAAGTCCTAGTGATGCATCTACCAGCCATGGAACACCCAGGATTGCCAGTCACCACCAGAAACCAGGAGAGTAGTATGGAACAGATTTTCCCTCAGAGCCTGAAAGAAGGAATCAACCCTATTGACTTTGGTTTCTGATTTCTAGACTCCAGAATAATGAAATAAATTTCTGGGCTTTTTAAGTGACCTGATTTGTGATATTTTATGAGAACAGCCCCAGGAAACCAAACCCAGTACCCTGTGGCCTCAGAGAACCTGGGCCTATGCAGAGGTCTGGTATGTGTGTGGGAAAGAACAAGTGTTCTGCCCATCAGGCTCAGTGAGATGTCTGAGGGGATTCATAGGCCACGTGGGTGAAGTAGTGGGCAGAGGGTCCTAGTCCAGTGTTTGGTGGCCATTCTTTCTGAACGGATAGCAAAAGGACCATAATGATCACTCCCTCACCTTTTAATCTGCACCCATATTATTTCTAGAAGATTTAAATTGGCACCTGCCAGAATATTCCTTTAATATATAAAACCTTCAAGTTAAAAATATGTTAATCTCAAAGCTTAAGATATGACAGAATAAATTACTTCAGCATTTTATTTCATCTTGAAACACCTATAGTGAATTTGCTTTGAGAGCACATAACACATACATGCACAACTTTAACAGTTGACGACTATATTTACTTTCCAATTTTTTTCTAAAATGAGCATGTTTTACTTTTTTTTTTTTTTTCTTTTTTTGGTACTAGGGATTGAACTCAGGGGCATTTGACCACTGAGCCACATTCCCAGTCCTATTTTTTGTATTTTATTTAGAGACAGGGTCTCACAGAGTTGCTTAGCACCTCACTTTTGCTGACACTAGCTTTGAACTAGCCATCCTCCTGCCTCAGCCTCCCGAGTCCCTGTGATTACAGGCGTGTACCACTGCATCTGGCAGCTTGTTTTACTTTTATAATGAAAACATTGTTAGAAGTTTTTTATATAACATTTAAAAAATATTTTTAGATGTTGATGGACCTTTATTTTATTCATTTATTTATATGTGGTGCTGAGAATCAAATTCAGTGCCTCACACATGCTAGGCAAGTGCTCTACCACTGAACCACAATCCCAGCTCCATAAGTTACTTTTGAAGAAGGTGTTTCACTAGCCACAAAAGCTGATTGTGGGTGGACAGATTCCCTTCAAGAAGAGAGGATGGAAGTTGGTGAGGAGAATGTGAGATATTGGCAGTAGCTTCTCAATGTGGTTACCTGAGAGCCTCTCAGATCCAAGAAGTAATTGTCTTTAAAGTGCCATAAGGTACCATGACACTCTTGAGGCAAGTGTGTGAAGGAACAGATTCCCCTGATTGGAGTGGGGATGGTGCCAAAGAGCAGTCTTAAAGAAGTTAATGACTCATACAACTCTGGGGTCAGAATGGCAAGAAAAAATACTTCTCAGGCTTTCCTTGCAGTGACAGAAATGAAAAGGGGAAACTTCTGAGATTCACTGCAGGCAGGTGACCCACACTTGTCAGTGTCCTCTGAAGATCCCAGAGAACATGGAACGAGCCATGGAACACCCAGGATTGTCACTTTCTGTACTATTTGTCTATTGCATAACCTTGAGAATAACTGGTTTAACCAGGTGCAGTGGTCCATGCCTGTAATCCCAGTGACTCAGAAGGAGGAGGCAGGAGGATTGCAGGTTCAAAGCCAGCCTCGGCAAAAGCAAGGCGCTAAGCAACTCATTGAGATCCTGTCTCTAAATAAATACAAAACAGGACTGGGGATGTGGCTCAGTGGCTGAGTACCCCTGAGTTCAATTCCCGGTACCCACCCACTCCCCCAAAATGAATAACTGGCTTAACACACATCTATTATCTCAGAATTTCTTCAGGTAGAGAATACATAAGTGAGCCAGGCACAGTGGTGCACACCTGTAATCCCAGCGACTTGGGAGGCTGAGCCAGGAGAATGGTGAGTTCAAAGCTAGGGTCAGCAAAAATGAGACACTAAGCAACTCAGTAAGATCCTGTCTCTAAATAAAATACAAAAAATAAGACTGGGGATGTGGCTCAGTGGTTAGGTGCCCCTGAGTTTAATCCCTGGGAAAGAAAGAAAGAAAGAAAGAAAGAAAGAAAGAAGGAAAGAAAGAAAGAAAGAAAGAAAGAAAGAAAGAAAGAAAGAAAGAAAGAAAGAAAGAAAGAAAGAAAGAAAGAAGGAGAGAGAAAGGTAGAAAGAGAGAGAGAGAAAGAAAGAAAGAGAAAGAGAGAGAGAAAGAAAGAAAGAGAAAGAAAGAATGATAGATCTATGAGTGAATTGCAAGATAATTCTGACTCAGGATCTTTCATGAGACTATTCTCAAGATGTCAACTGAGGCTGTCAACATGTGAAGGATTGACTGGGACTGGAGGATTTGCTTCAAAGGTGGTTCACTCACATGGCTGGCAAACTGGCGCGGGCTATTGGCAGGATGCCTCTGGACTCCTACACAACATTGATTTCTCCCAGAGAAAATGATCCAAAAATGAGTGAAGGGATGATATGATGTCTTTTATGACCTAGTCTTAGAAGTCATCCCCTGTATCATTTCTGCAATATCCTATTGGTTACACAAGTTGGCCCTCTTGTGTGGGAGAGGGTTAAACACACACTCAAATACAAAACCAGGAGATGATAAGCGGACACCATTTTGGAGGCTGGCTGTCAACCTCTCGGCAGCACTAAGCCATGGCTAAAACTCCATCATTGGATCCACAGTTGGAACTGAATGCAGGGAAACCAACTCCGGGGTTAAGAACTTCAAAACTTGAGCAACAATATATTTTTTCTGAATCTGTAAAGTAAAACATTCAAAATATGCCTGGACACATTGGGAATCTAGGAAAGATCTTGAGGATTATCCCAAAGAGACGAGAACCCCACACTCCCCCCAAATCTTATTTAATCATCTTTCCCTTTTGATAAACATTTTACAAACCGGGAGATGCACAGATCCTAGGTGTACATTTACCCAACTTGTTATTGTTGTTTACTTTTTTGTTTTGTCTATTTTCATGATGCTGGGGATGAAACCAAGACTTCACACATGTTAAGCAAGAGCTCTGAGTCACATCCCCAGCCCCTAGCTCCAAATAATGTCTAATACCTGCAAAACCCAAGACCATATATAAATATAGAACGTTCCCTCTTACTTCTTTCCAGTCGACTGCCCACCTCTGCCCCATACACCTTACACTGTGGCAACTATTGTTCTGACATCTTTCTACTGCAGAATTTTATGTGTTCTAGAATTTCCAATAAATGGAATCATATAGTTTTTACCCTTTCATCTGGTTTCTTTTTTAACAAGCATGTCAATTCACCCATGTTGTCATGTACCAGTGATTTGCTTCCAACTTACTATTTTTAAAATTATAAGGTTGGGAAGAATTTAAAGATAGTATTGTGAATTCTTATTGCCCACCCCTTGACTACGTTTGTCAATTATTAATCTTCTGCCACAATGACTTTCACTTTTCCAATCTCTCTTCCTTTCTTTTTATGGAACCACTTGAAATTTAAAGATATCAAGAGACAGTTCATCCCTAAATAGTTCAGCATGTGCTCCTGAGAGCAAAGACATTCTCCTACAGGACCACAATACCACAATACTATTATGATGCCCAAGAAAATTGATACTGGTACTATAATATTCTCTAATATAGAGGCCATGTTTAATTTCCCTAGTAGCATTCTCTAGAAGAGGGCAAGAAAAATGGGGTCTAGGAATATAGGGTCAGTTGCTCTGGCCTTGTCCCTTCCTTTTCCCACTTTCCTTTACCCCTTCCTACTTCCTCACCTTCTCCCTGGGCGTCCAATGTGCACACTGCCTGGGTTTGGGTACTCACCAAACATTCTTACACCTGCTCAACTCCTGGGAGTTGATTTCAGCTCTATGTATGGGAACTTTCCTTCCTTTTTATTGGTGGGCAATGCCTCTGCAGTGCACCCAGTGCATTCCATGCATGCCTCCCAGGGAATCAACTGGATGAATCTTTGTGTGATGGACAGGAAAATTCTCGTCCTTTCCTAGGATATGACAGACACTGAGAAATAATCTTCCCTCCTATGTGTGTGTGTGTGTGTGTGTGTGTGTGTGTGTGTGTGTGTATTCAGGTTTAACTTGCTATGTAAATCTCCCTCCCCTTCCCCTTTCCTACAGCAAGGCACTGGAAAGGTTTCAGAGCAAGCACTC
The DNA here is from genome assembly GCF_902686445.1 of Sciurus carolinensis. Classification (NCBI taxonomy): domain Eukaryota; kingdom Metazoa; phylum Chordata; class Mammalia; order Rodentia; family Sciuridae; genus Sciurus; species Sciurus carolinensis. The sequence goes on along the minus strand of NC_062216.1, from coordinate 62,422,678 downwards.
CCTTCCTCTCCACACAACCACTACCCCAGCAGCTTCCCTCTTCTCTTCCTCTGCCAGCCTAACCCTCATGGCCTCCATTAGGGTGAGACAGAAGATACTATCGCTGCAGGAGCTACAAAGGGTTTTAAGTGGGATCAGGCTGGTTTGTAGAAATATAATGTCTTATCATTTTTCAAAACTGAGAACTGAGAGAAATCTCTCCAGAGAGCCCAAATAGAGAGTTTGGATGCATCATCTCATGCAGGAAGACTAATTTTTCAAGATAGTTTGACAGTGTTTGTTTGTTTTTGGATAGTAGCCTCTTTAAAAAAAAAAAAAAAAAAAAAAACTAAAGTCACATGTTGACTCAAATAACAATGCCATGGTGACTAACTCCTTTGGTAGAAATGAGAAAACCATAAACTGATGAAAATAGATAAGGAAGAATCACAGGAAGAGGGAAAGGATGGGAGAGGCATTTTGAAGCTTAATCAAGATCAAAGGACAGCAACTTATCTGAGAAGAAAAAACTTAAACCCCACAACACAGAACCATATCTAAAATTTGCTTCATCCCTGCCACAGTACCCATTACATTGGTTGACTCAGAGTAGCCCGTTAATTATTGTTATTCACCACATTTTTCTCTAGCCACCATTTGTCACAGAATATTTAACACCTCCTTCCTTAATTCCTGCCTAAGGAGTTATACCGATCTAGGCTGCAATATTTCAACTGACCAGAAGGTGTCACCAGTTAACATGATTCAGAGAACCCTAAAAATGTGAGGTTCCACAGCCTGAGCAACTTAGTGAGGCACTAAGCAATAGTGAGAACCCAACTCTAAATAAAATACAAAAAAGGGCTGAGGATGTGGCTTAGTGGTTGAGTGCCCCAGGTTTCAATCTCCAGTACTGGGCTAGGGATGTAGCTCAGTTGGTAGAGTTCTTCCCTTGCAAGCACAAGGCCCTGGGTTCAAATCCCCAGCACTGCAAAAAAGAAAAGAAAAAAAAAAAAAACAACAACAACAAAAAACCAATCTCCAGTGCCAAAATAAAAAATCTTCCATGGAACCTAGATATGGGTAATGGAAAGTCCAAATTTCTAATTAACACTTCACAAGTGATTTGTCCCAACCCAATTTTCACAGCCTTGTTCTTACCAATCACTCATGACTTCAATGAGCAGAGGTTTATTGAACATTTATTATTTATAAGGTGCTATACTGGGAAATAGAGATAAAAGGATGAGAGATATTTCATCTCTGCTCTGGAGAAGTTGACCATCTGCTCTACGTGGAAAGGGCAAAACTGCTGTGCTAAAGCATTGGTGAAATTGCCATGACACTCATATGCAAGGTTACAGAAGATGCAATTTATTTATTTCTTAAGCAAAAGACCAGAGGTCAGTGGTCTGGACTGATGGGGCTGTTCAACTTCATTTGGGTCAGTTAGGGACGTGGTTTCTTCCCATCTTGTTGCATCACAGTTCTGAGGATGTTGTCCTTGGCTACATACTCAAAGCTGGGTCATGACCACTTCTATGCTTTAGCCTGGGGAAGGGAAAGAGAAGTGGAGAGCAAACAATTTCCTTTTAAGTAAGGAACAGAGGTCACACCTCTTATTTCCATTCACATTCTAGGATAGAGACCTAGTCCTTTGGCCTCATCTAGCTTCCAGGAAGACTGGGAAATGTAGTCTTTCACTAGGCCACAATGTACTCAGCTAGTAATATGGAACAACCAGCAATCTGGTCAGAAACTCTCTCTCAACCTAATATTATTATTATTATTATTAAATTTATTTACTAGTCCTGGGGATTGAACCCTGTGGCACTCTAGCACTGAGACAAATGTGGTCTGCAGAAGGCAGATGGCTGAGGTACGTGTGCAGAGTTGAGGATCAGCAGGGTTGAGGATCGGTAAAGGCATTTTGAGGTATCTTCCCTGTCTCCAATTCCTGATTCCCAATTCATTCTTTTTTTTTTTTTATTGTAAGCAAATTTTTGTTGTAAATACACGTAGTTTCTGTTTGTACATGGAGTAACAGCATACCATTTGCAGAATCATACATTTACATAGGGTCGTGATGTTTGATTCATTTTGGTTTTTTTCCTTTCCCCCCACCCCTCCCACCCCTCTCTTCCCTCTATACAGTCCCTCCTTCCTCCATTCTTGCCCCCCTCTCACCCCCCATTATGTGTCATCCTCCACTTATCAGCGAGATCATTCGTCCTTTGCTTTTTTGAGATTGGATTATCTCACTTAGCATGATATTCTCCAATTTCAACCATTTGCCTGCAAATGCCATAATTTTATTTTTCTTTATAGCTGAGTAATATTCCATTGTATATATATATATATATATATATATATATATATATATATATATATATACCACAGTTTCTTTATCCAGTCATCAATTGAAGGGCATCTAGGTTGGTTCCACAATCTGGCTATTGTGATTTGAGCAGTTATGAACATTGATGTGGCTGTATCTCTGTAGTATGCTGATTTTAAGTCCTTGGGGTATAGACCAAGGAGTGGGATAGCTGGTTCAAATGGTGGTTCCATTCCAAGTTTTCTAAGGAATCTCCACACTGCTTTCCAGAGTGGTTGCACTAATTTGCAGCCCCACCAGCAATGTATGAGTGTACCTTTTTCCCCACATCCTCTCCAACACCTATTGTTGCTTGTATTTTTGATATTCGACATTCTAATTGGGGTGAGATGGAATCTTAGGGTCGTTTTGATTTGCATTTCTCTTATTACTAAAGATGGTGAACATTTTTTCATGTATCTGTTGATTGTAGGTCTTCTTCTGTGAAGTGTCTGTTCATTTCCTTAGCCCATTTGTTGATTGGGTTATTTGTATTCTTTGTGTAGAGTTTTTTGAGTTCTTTATAGATTCTGGAAATTAGTGCTCTATCTGAAGTACGAGTGGCAAAGATTTTCTCCCACTCCGTAGCCTCTCTCTTCGCATTGCTGATAGTTTCCTTTGCTAAGAGAAAGCTATTTAGTTTGAATCTATCCCAGTTGTTGATTCTTGCTTTTATTTCTTGTGCTATAGGAGTCCTGTTAAGGAAGTCTGATCCTAAGCCAACAAGTTGAAGATTTGGACCTACTTTTTCTTCTATAAAATGCAGGATCTCTGGTCTGATTTCAAGGTCCTTCCCAATTCATTCTTGAAGCTGGGCTGCATTTTCTATCACTGTACCCACTCCCCATGTCTGTAGTTTTGCTTTCCATGGTTTTGCTTACCTGCAGTCAACCCTGGTCTAAAAATATAAATGGAAAATTCCAGAAATAAATAATTCATAAGTTTTAAATAACTTTTACAACACATTGTTATAATGGTTCTATTTCACTATGTGTTATGGCTGTTAATCTTACTGTACTTAATTTATAAATTAAACTTTATCACAGGTATGTACATATAGGACAAAACGTAGTATACGTAAAGTTCAGTACTTTCCATGGTTTCAGGTATCTGTGGAATGTCAACATCTTGGTTTTTGTTTGTTTGTTTGTGTGTGGTAGTCCTGGAGATTGAACTCAAGTGAGTGCTCTACCACTGAGCTACATCCCCAGTTCACAATTGTGGAATGTCTTAGAATATATCTCCTCTGGATGGGGTGGGGTACAGTGGTACTTGGTTTTCATAATACCTTCCATACAATAGCTCCCCTCTTTTTTCCTCTTTAAATAGCTTGAATATTAAGTTGTTTATGGCATAGGCTAAGCTAATGCTACTGAGTAGAAAAGACCACTCACATGGCTCATAAAGGATAGTTTATCTATCAGTGGGCAGGCAGTTCAGGGAGCTCAGGTACTCTACTGCACTAGGACATTCAGGGAACCAGGCTCCTGTCTTATTTCTCAGCCAAACATTCCCTAGAGTGTTACTTTTCTCTGCAAGATCAAACCTGGCTCCCAGCACCATACCTGCATGTCAGAGAGGTTCAGGATTTATAAGGAAGAGATTCATAAATAGTACACACCTCTCTGCTTATAACTCATTGACCAAACTTAATAATAACCACTCCTATCTAACTGCAAAAGAGTCTGGGAAATATAGACCTTAAATCCTACAGAGGAATACACAACTGTTTGTTGTCCCTTCTTTCTCTTGTTCTCAATCTCTTGGATCCTTTCTACAAATTCCATAATATGCACAAGTTATTTCCAACAAGAACAAAACAACTCTCTCTCTCTCACACAGACACATAAGCACGCACACACACACACACACACACACACACACACACACACCCTTAACACACCATCTCCAATCATATGTTCTTTGTCACTAAATTTCTCCAAAGACTGGTCTATGCCTGCTGCCTCCAACCACCTCATTTCCTACTCAGTCTTCAGTTTAATCACATCCTCACCAAAGATGCTCCTGTTACTATGCCATGGTGTATTTCCATCCTTTTCTACACTCAACAGTGGTGAACCACACTGACCATGCACCCTGGCTGCCATACCCTGGTCTCCTATTGTCCTGATCTCTTTCCCTATCCACTACACACCCTTCCTCTTCTGCTCAGCTGTCAAAACAACCACTGAAGGTACTAGATCCTCAATTTCTCACTCTGTCCTCTTTCCTGTAGGACTGCCCTTACTTCCAAGGCCTCTGGCATTCCCTGTAGGTGGATGACTCATGCGTTTATTTCTCCAATCCAGATCCTGTCTAATTGCCAGTCTGACACATCCTCTTCTGGCTGCCTACGATACATCACAAACTGAACATTCTGAAATTCTGAACTCTAGCCCTCCTTCTCTCCAAAACATGGCACTGGTATCAAGTTGTACAAGCCAGAAACCTGGCTTCTTAACATTTCCCCCATCCCATATCCAGTCTCTCCCTAAACAGTATTGATTTTTATATCTTTATTATTTATTAATTTATTTTTATGTGATACTGAGGATCAAACTCAGTGCCTCACACATGCTAGGCAAGCGCTCTACCACTGAACTATTGCCCCAGCCCTTACAGTATTCATTTTAATCTCTAAAATATCTCCCAAGGGTGTCAACTTCCCCACCTTTCTATCAAGGTCACCCAGGATCTCCTCTTCTCCCTCTGGATTGCCTGTGACAACTTCTTAGCTGTGGCTTTCTACACCCACCTTCATTCCCTCTAGTCTATTCTTCACATAGGGGCAAAAATAACAGTTTCAAAACACAAATCAGAGCACAGCACCCTCCTTCTTCTTGTAGCTCAGCGGTAGAGCACTTGACTTGCACATGTGAAGCATTGGGTTTGATTCTCAGCACCACCTAAAAATAAATAAAATAAAGATATTGTGTCCATCTACAACTAAAAAAAAATATTTAAAAAAAAAACCAGTAGTTTCCCATTGATCAGAGGGTTGAGAAAGGGCATCTTCCTAAAAGGCCCGCAGGGATCTCCACGGTCTCCTCCTTTTTCTCCAGCATCCTTCTATTCTCCTACCATACTGACTGTTCCATATTTGTCATGATTCCTTCCAGGACAGAACATTGACTTGAGGTGCTCCCCCTGACTGGACAGCACTGCTTCCCCCACCTGGATTCAGCCTGTGAACCCCTGGCTTAGCTACTCTTGCGATACTTCCTCAGTCACTGCTCTGAATCATCTGGCTGAGTTTGAGCTCATTTTGTTCAGATATGTCTTTTCTTTCTGTCCCACTCATTGCAATGCAGTCTTCCTTGAGTTTGTGTGATCGGCTGATTGATGTCCCATATTAGTGGTTAGATGTTCTGTGTGGTTCTTTTTCCCCCCAACGAAACCACCAGTGTCCTGAAAACAGGGACAGGTCTTCACAGTTATTAATGTCCTTCAAAGGGTCTAACCTATTGCAAGGTGTCTAACTGTGATTGGAATAGTTAGCAGAATCTAAACTCCTTTTCACAAAAGTATGAATTTAGCTATAAATAACAGAAATCATCCCTTAAATATACCACATATCCTTGTGTGCAAGATTACAATGTTCCTGGCTCATGCAATAGGTAGTTTAAGCAACGACCTATTAGCCTGCAAGTCACTAGAGTTACAGGGAAGATGCAGTTCAGCCACAATTTTTGCATGCATTTAATCAACAAATGCTCATGGACAGCCTGTCAGGAAGAGTGGTAAGCAATGGGGGTACAGAGATGAATAAAATATAAAGAGAGATGGTGCTGCCTGTACAGTTGTACACTACACAAAGGCACCTGTAAGGGGAAGAACTTAGAAATCCAACTAATACTTCTCTAGGCAAACTCCATGCCAGATGGGCTGCCCCTGCCCAGAGGGAGCATCTTTATCAGTGAACCCAAAGGGATAACATAAAAGTTTAAGGCCACCGTTGAGGACTAGTTGCTTAAGGTTCTGAAAGTGAAGGATGCACCCTCAAGTAAAAACTATCCATAAAGGACGGCTCTGAGAATAGAAAGGGGAAAGTGACAGATCAGTGAGGGGCCAAGCAGACCCTGAGAAAATGATTTACCAGATTGCAGTCTTCTGAGGTAAAGGTACCTGTAGCCTCAAGTAGTCTGTCCCAGAAAAAGTCTGGGCCACCAAGGAGCACAGAGGGAGAATAGGCAGAGAGCAGGAGGAAGGGGAACTCACCACAGGGGAAAGAAGCCAGAAGTTCATCTTACCGTTTTGCTCTGGTTTGGTTCTGAAAATTTTTATACTTAGAAATACTGTCCCTACCTCAGGGACATATCGGAGGGGTAAGAGTGAACCCAGGTGTAGAAGAACCCAGTACCCTGAACCCCAGGTGTAGGGGAAATATGCTAAACCTGGAATGCTAATATGCTAATTAGCAGCTCTATCTGCCCAGTCTTTTCCACCACCCATCGCAGTAGGCCAGTGAAGTAGGGTTGCCTGGTGAGGCAAACCTGGCAGAAAATAGGCGGTTTCTTAATGTTAGGTGCAGCTGGGAGTGTTTATTTTCACGGTTTAGGCGTTGGCGGAGAGGAGGGCAAGGAACAGAAGATAAGGACTGAGATTTGCCCCGTATTGCTTCACGCTGGAGAGGCTTTAATTTTTTCAGTGCTAGGGATTTCTCTCATATAGAAACCCAAACTTCCCTTGCTGGGCCTACACCAAAAGGTGTTTTAAATGATGGCCAGTACTGCATATATTAATTTCCTTCACACGTGTTATCTTATTTGAGCCCAGGAAAAAGTCAGTGAGGTGTGCAGGGGTGGCCTGCTTTCTAGACACTGCACCGAAGCTCCTGGAATGTGGGTTATTGGCTGAAGGCAGGAATGGTTGGCCACCTGGCAGAGTTAGACCTCTGTCTGCCTGCTTCAAAATTCACTCTTTTCATTTGAAGGGAAGAGCAAATTTGCCTCATGGGGTTGTGAGAATAAAATGAGAAGCTCTACAAAAGGTCCCCAGTTGAACTACCGTGCATATCACAGAAAGTCCTGCTTCCCTTCTCCCTGCAACCAAGAGTAACCAACCACTAATAAACCAGATGGCAGAGTTCCCGGCCTGACCAGGGCCATGATCTGCCTGGGCTTTCCCCCCGCTGTGTTCTTGTGGTGTCTGCTGCCTGGTGTTAGAAGATGGTGTCCCCTAGCCAAACCCATGCTCCTTCCCAGGAGCAGTAGAAACAGAAATGACTCAACGAATAGGGAAAAACTTGGTGGTGGTGGGCTGGAGTGGGGGGAAGATTCTAAGACCATCATCAATTACTGGCAAAAAACATTTAATTCCATTTTTATGTGGTGCCTAACTAGGCACAGTGCCAGAGACTCCACTCTTAGACACTGGAAATACCAGTGGAAGAAACATTTTTCCAAACCCTCTGACCCACCAGTTATAGACACAGCTCCCCCTGGTTATTTGTACTTATTATTATCCTGAATTTGTACTTATTATTTTCCTGAAATAAAATTTAAAATCAATATAATTTACCTTTAGTAGGTTTCTGATTGGAAGGGCATATGAAGGACCCTTCTGAGGGAGATCATATAAGGACCCTTCTGAGGTGCTGACAATGTTCTGCATATTGATGTGAGTGTTAGTTACTTGGCAACAGTCATAAAAATTCATTGAACAAGGAATCTCTGTATTCATTTTTATAGCTGCATGTGAATATAGAATTATTTCTATAAAAAGGCTCAATTAAAAGTAAATCTATGTAGTGCAGCCACTCTGGAAAGCAATGTGGAGATTCCCTAGAAAACTTGGAATGGAACCACCATTTGACCCAGCTATCCTACTCCTAGGCCTATACCCAAAGGACTTAAAATCAGCATACTACAGAGATACAGCCACATCAATGTTCACAGCTGCTCAATTCACAATAGCCAGATTGCGGAGCCAACCTAGATGCCCCTCAATTGATGAATGAATAAAGAAACTGTGGTATATATACAATGCAATATTACTCAGCCATAAAGAAAAATAAAATTATGGCATTTACAGGCAAATGGATGAAATTGGAGAATATCATGCTAAGTGAGATAAGCCAATCTCAAAAAAGCAAAGGACGAATGATCTCACTGATAAGTGGATGATGATACATAATTGGGGGTGGGAGGGAGGCAGGAATGGAGGAAGGAGGGACTGTATAGAGGGAAGAGAGGGGTGGGAGGGGTGGGGAGAAAGTGAAAAGAAAAAAAAACATAATGAATCAAACACCATTACCCTATGTAAATGTATGATTACACAAATGGTATGCCTCTATTTCGTGTACAGAGAAACAAGTTGTACCTCATTGTTTACAATAAAAAAAAAAAAGTGAATCTATGGGGCTGGGGATATAGCTCAGTTGGTAGAGTGCTTGCCTGTCAAGCACAAGGCCCTGGGTTCAATCCCCACCACCACAAAAAAAAAAAAAAAAAAAAGGAGATCCAAGATGGCGGACTAGAGGGAGGTTGCATTCTTTGTCGCTCCGTAACTCCGGTTTCAAGCAGAGGATATCTGTTTCTTGGTGAGGCAGTTTTTGCTGCTTATCAGTCCCCTGCTGTTTACGCGATTTGTCTGCTGTGATTACCTGTAGTCTGCCAGCATATCTATGCCTTTTTTGAACGCAGATTGCTCACTGTCAGGCACCTATCATCCGCCATTTGCCTGCCTCTCGCCTGTCCATTGCCTGCCTTACACCTATCCATCACCCAACACATGAGATTCACTTCCCGATCATCTGACGACAGTCAGCAAACTGATCGCCGACCACCAGCGGAGCACCAGCTGCCTGCTGTTGCCTGGAAGTTCACTGTTACAGTATCTGCAGGTTTGATTACACGTGGCAGCTGCCATTTTGAGACAACAGCCAGGCCCCATAGGACCCCTGGCCAGACTGACTGAGCCCCGTCTCCAGGATACCTCAGCCCTCACGTTGACTGACTGCTCCCTGCTGCCAGGACCCCCAGACCAACTGACTGCACCCTATCACTGGGACTCCAGACCGACTGATTGCACCCGGCCTCCAGGATCCCGCAACCACACCAAACACACCCGGCCTCCAGGATCCCGCAACCACACCAAACACACCCATCCTCCAGGATCCCTGCCTGACCAACCGCACCCCACCTCCAGGACCTCCAGCCGACCACATCCACACCCTGAGCTGTAGCTCCCCATTTGCCAACACATTTTGAAGCCAGGGTGGCTATCTTGGATAATCCTGGAAGCCATAGCTCTGATCTTTAGGTGGGGCAAATCCCAAACTGAGATGCCTACTGGAGACTCGAAGCTCATTGTCAGGTACCTCTCAAGCATCAGGCTACTGAAGACTGGGAGGTTCCATTACTATATGACTATTATACTGTAGATTTTCTTTTTTCTCCTTATTGAAAATTTTAAGTTTTTATTTCTTTATTTTTCTTGCTCTCTCTTCCTTTTGTTTACCTGTTCCCTCAGAGTCTCTTTCTCCCTTTTTTGCATGCTAACATCCAATTCCTTTTGATTATACTCTCACCCTTTCTATTATCTAGAACTTCTGTATATTCTTTTCTTATCCCATTAGCAGCTACATTCTACATCCCTCTGCATCCTCTTTATCCTCCATTAGAAACTGCAGACCTTATTGCAAATCTGTTTGTTTTACTGAAGATAATATTTGAACTCATTCTGTTTATTATGACAATATTGTTATTGTCCTCATAGGGGCTATTTGGTCTAGGATTGCATAGTGTCTGAATTGGGCACTGCTAATATTGATCTCCCCTGTCGCGTCCCCTCTGCCCGCAGAGAGAGACACGGCAAACGTCTGAAGCTTTGGAAGTTTATTGTGCACAGTCTTCCTTCCTTTCTGTCCCCTTCTCTCGCTCTCTTTCCCTCTCCTGCACTCCACTCCTCTCCCGCTCGGCTCTCGCCCGCTCCGGCCGCTTCTTCCGCTTCTCGGCTCTCGCCCTTGCTCGCACTCCCTTCTACTCCCGGCTTCAGCTACTGCTCCTGCACCCAGGAGGTTACCAAGCTTATATACACTTCAACCAATCAGAGGAGAGTACACGAGATAAACGCGGACAGCTGCAGGCACAGGATGGGTACACGAGGGGGGGCATGCTCTAATCACATCGTTAACTAGCCAATCATTGGAATTCGCTGGTTGTTTACTGTATAGCTGGCCGCTTTTGGCTCAGCGTCAGGCGCCATCTTGACCATGTCCAAGGCTGGGGGCTCTAGAAACCCCGACACTCCCCTTAAATAAAAGGTTTTGGAAATCTATAGGGCCACTATAAGCCTATAGGGGGAAATCTGCAATACCCCAGATTTGCACTGCTAGAGGGGAAGATACATGAACAACATGAAAAAACAAGGGAAGAAAATAATCCAAACAAATCTAGATTCTATGTTAATAGAATCCAATGACAGTATGTTAGAAGAAATGTCAGAAAAGGACTTCAGATTATACATGATTAAGATGATTCGCGAAGCAAAGGATGAGATAAGAGAGCAAATGCAGGCAATGAATGATAATACCAATAAGCTGAAAGAGCAAGTGCAGGAAGCAAAAGATCATTTCAACAAAGAGATAGAGAGTCTCAAAAAAAAAAAAAAAAAAAAAAAACCAAATGGAAATTCTTGAAATGAAGGAAACAATAAACCAAATAAAAAACTCAATGGAAAGCATCACCAAAAGACCAGATCACTTGGAAGACAGAACCTCAGGCAATGAAGACAAAATATTTAATCTTGAAAATAGTTGCCCAAACAGAGAAGATGGTAAGAAATCATGAACAGAATCTCCAAGAACTATGGGACATCATGAAAAGACCAAACTTAAGAATTATTGGGATTGAGGAAGGCACAGAGATACAAACCAAAGGAATGAACAACCTATTCAATGAAATAATATCAGAAAATTTCCCAAGCCTGAAGAATGAAATGGAAAATCAAATACAAGAGGCTTACAGAACACCAAATGCACAAAATCACAACAGATTCACACCAAGGCACATTATTATGAAAATGCCTAACATTCAAAATAAAGATAGGATTTTGAAGGCCATGAGAGAAAAGCATCAGATTACATATAGGGGGAAACCAATACAGATAGCAGCAGACTTCTCAACCCAGACTCTAAAAGCTAGAAGGGCTTGGAACAATGTATTTCAAGCTCTGAAAGAACATGGTTGCCAACCAAGAATCCTATACCCAGCAAAACTAACCTTCAGATTTGAAGATGAAATAAAATCCTTCCATGATAAACAAAAGTTAAAAGAGTTTACAAATAGAAAGCCTGCGCTACAGAATGTTCTCAACAAAATATTCCATGAGGAGGAAATGAAAAACAACAATGGAGGTCAGCAAAGGGAGGAACTACCTTAGAGAAAAACCACTCAAAGGAGAAACCAAGCCAGATTAAAAACCAAAAATAAGCCCAAATGACTGGGAATACAAATCATATCTCAATAATAACCCTGAACATTAATGGCCTAAACTCATCAATCAAAAGACATAGACTGGCAGATTGGATTAAAAAGAAAGACCCAACAATATGCTGCCTGCAAAAGACTCATCTCATAGAAAAAGACATTCACAGAGTAAAGATGAAAGGATGGGAAAAAACCTGCCATGCACATGGACTTAGTAAAAAAGCGGGGGTTTCCATCCTTATATCAGATAAAGTGCACTTCAAGCCAAAGTTAGTCAGAAGGGATAAATAAGGACATTTCATACTGCTTAAGGGAACCATAAATCAGGAAGACATAACGATAGTAAATATTTATGCCCCAAACAATGGTGTATCCCTGTACATCAAACAAATCCTTCTGAATTTCAGGAATCAAATAGACCACGACACAATAATTCTGGGTGACTTTAATGCACTGCTGTCACCACTAGATAGATCTTCCAAACAAAAACCAACCAAAGAAACCATAGAACTCAATAACACAATCAATAACCTAGACTTAATAGACATATATAGAATATTCCATCCATCAATGAGCAGATTCACTTTCTTCTCAGCAGCACATGGAACCTTCTCGAAAATAGACTGTATGTTATGCCACAAAGCAGTCCTTAGGAAATGCAAAAAAATAGAGATACTGCCTTGTGTTCTATCAGATCATAATGGACTGAGAGTAGAAATCAATGACAAAATAAAAAACAGAAATTACTCCAACACCTGGAGACTAAATAGTATGCTATTGAATGAAACATGGATAACAGAAAACATCAGGGAGGAGATAAAAACATTCTTAGAGGTCAACAAGAATGACAATACAATGTATTAAAATCTCTAGGACACTATGAAAGTGGTACTAAGAGGAAAATTCATCGCATGGAGCTCATTCAAAAAAAGAATGAAAAGTCAACAACTAAATGACCTAACATACAGCTCAAAGCCCAATAAAAAGAAGAACAGAATAACAGTAAAAGTAGTAGAAGACAGGAAATAATTAAAATCAGAACTGAAATCAATGAAATTGAAACAAAAGAAACAATTCAAAAAATTGACAAAACAAAAAGTTGGTTCTTTGAAAAAGTAAACAAAATAGACAAACCCTTAGCCACACTAACAAAGAGAAGGAGAGAGAAAACTCAAACTACTAAAATTCATGATGAAAAAGGAAATATCACGACAGACACCACTGAGATACATAACATAATGAGAAACTACTTCGAAAATCTGTGTTCCAACAAAATAGAAAATACCAAAGACATTGACAAATTTCTAGAGACATATGCTCCTCCCAAACTGAACCAGGATGACATACACAATTTAAACAGATCAATATCAAGCAATGAAATAGAAGAAGCCAATAAAAACCTACCATCCAAGAAAACCCCAGGACCAGACAGATTCTCAGCTGAGTTCTACAAGAAGAATTCATTCCAATACTTCTCAAAGTATTCCAGGAAATAGAAAAGGAGGGTACCCTACCAAACTCATTCTATGAAGCTAATATTACCCTCATACCCAATCCAGGAAAAGACACATCAAGGAAAGAAAATTTTACACCAATATCCTTGATGAATATAGATGCAAAGATCCTTAACAAAATATTGGCAAACCATATCCAAAAACATATTAAGAAAATCGTGCACCATGATCAAGTGGGGTTCATCCCTGGAATGCAAGGATGGTTTAACAACCGTAAATCAATAAACGTAATCCATCATGTCAATAGACTTAAGGATAAGAATCATATGGTTATTTCAATTGACACAGAAAAAGCGTTCGACAAAATACAACACCCCTTCATGCTCAAAACACTAGAAAAAATAGGGATAGTAGGAACATACCTGAACATTGTAAAGGCTATTTATGCTAAGCCCATGGCCAACATCATTCTTAATGGAGAAAAACTGAAACCATTCCCTTTAAAAAACGGGAACAAGACAGGGATGTCCTCTTTCACCACTTCTACTCAACATTGTCCTCAAAACTGTAGCCAGAGCAATAAGATAGACTCAAGAAATTAAAGGGATACGAATAGGAAAAGAGGAACTTAAGCTGTCACTATTTGTTGATGACATGATTCTATACTTAGAGTATCCAAAAAACTCCTTCAGAAAACTTCTAGACCTCATCAATGAATTCAGAAAAATAGCAGGCTATAAAATCAACATGCATAAATCAAAAGCATTCTTATACACATGCGATGAAACATCTGAAAGGGAAATGAGGAAAATAACTCCATTTTCAATAGCCTCAAAAAAAATAAAATAGTTGGGAATCAATCTAATCAAAGAAGTAAAAGATCTCTACAATGAAGACTACAAAACATTGAAGAAAGAAATTGAGGAAGACCTTAGAAGATGGAAAGATCTCCCATGTTCTTGGATAGGAAGAATTAATATTATCAAAATGGCCATACTACCAAAAGTGCTATAAAGATTCAATGAAATTCCAATTAAAATCCCAGTGACGTACCTTACAGAAATAGAGCAAGCAATCATGAAATTCATCTGGAAGAATAAGAAACCCAGAATAACTAAAGCAATCCTTAGCAGGAAGAATGAAACAGGGGGTATCGCAATACCAGATCTTCAACTATACTACAAAGCAATAGTAACAAAAACGGCATTGTATTGGCACCAAAATAGACAGGTAGATCAATGGTACAGAACAGAGGACATGGACACAAACCCAAATAAATACAATTTTCTCATACTAGACAAAGGTGCCAAAAATATGCATTGGAGAAAAGATAGCCTCTTCAACAAATGGTGCTGGGAAAACTGGAAATTCATATGCAACAGAATGAAACTAAACCCCTATCTCTCACCCTCCACAAAAATTAACTCACAATGGATCAAGGACCTTGAAATAAGATCAGAGACCCTACATCTCATAGAAGAAAAACTAGGTCCAAATCTTCAACTTGTTGGCTTAGGATCAGACTTCCTTAACAGGACTTCCATAGCACAAGAAATAAAAGCAAGAATCAACAACTGGGATAGATTCAAACTAAATAGCTTTCTCTCAGCAAAGGAAACTATCAGCAATGCGAAGAGAGAGACTACAGAGTGGGAGAATATCTTTGCCATTCGTACTTCAGATAGAGCACTAATTTCCAGAATATATAAAGAACTTTAAAAACTCTACACAAAGAATACAAATAACCCAATCAACAAATGGACTAAAGATATGAACAGACACTTCACAGAAGATCTACAAGCAATCAAAAAACATATGAAAAAGTGTTCAACATCTCTAGTAATAAGAGAAATGCAAATCAAAACTACCCTGAGATTCCATCTCACCCCAATTAGAATGGCGATTATCAAGAATACAAGCAACAATAGTTGTTGGCGGGGATGTGGTGAAAAAGGAACACTCATACATTGCTGGTGGGGTTGCAAATTAGTGCAGCCACTCTGGAAAGCAGTATGGAGATTCCTCAGAAATCTTGGAATGGAACCACCATTTGACCCAGCTATCCCACTCCTCTGGCTATACCCAAAGGACTTAAAATCAGCATACTACAGAGATACAGCCACATCAATGTTCATAGCTGCTCAATTCACAATAGCCAGATTGTAGAACCAACCTAGATGCCCTTCAGTTGATGAATGGATAAAGAAACTGTAGTATCTGTATACAATGGAATATTACTCAGCCATAAAGAATGATAAAAATATGGCATTTGCAGGCAAATGGATGAAATTGGAGAATATCATGCAAAGTGAGATAAGCCAATCTCAAAAAACCAAAGGACAAATGATCTCACTGATAAGTGGATGATGACACATAATGGGGGGTGGGAGGGGGGCAGGAATGGAGGAAGGAAGGACTGTATAGAGGGAAAAGAGTGGTGGGAGGGGTGGGGGGAAGGGAAAAAATAACAGAATGAATCAAACAACATTACCCTATGTAAATTTATGATTACACAAATGTTATGCCTTTACTCCATGTACAGAGAAACAACATGTATCCCATTTGTTTATAATTTTAAAAAAAACTACACTAAGATTCCATGTCACCCCAATTAGAATGGCGATTATCAAGAATATAAGCAACAATAGGTGTTGGAGAGGATGTGGGGGAAAAAAGGTACACTCATACATTGTTGGTGGGCTGCAAATTTGTGCAGCCACTCTGGAAAGCAGTGTGGAGATTCCTTAAAAAACTTGGAATGGAACCACCATTTGACCCAGCTCCTTGGCCTATACCCAAAGGACTTAAAATCAGCATACTACAGAGTTACAGCCACATCAATGTTCATGGCTGCTCAATTCACAATAGCCAAACTGTGGAACCAACCTAGATGTCCTTCAATTGATGAATGGATAAAGAAACTGTGGCATATATATATACAGTGGAATATTACTCAGCTATAAAGAATAATAAGGGGCTGGGGAGATAGCTCAGTCGGTAGAGTGCTTGCCTTGCAAGCACAAGGCCCTGGGTTCGATCCCCAGCACCCAAAAAAAAAAAAGAAAAGAAAAAAAAAAAAAAACAAAGAATAATAAAATTATGGCATTTGCAGGCAAATGGATGAAAATGGAGAATATCATGCTAAGTGAGATAAGCCAATCTCAAAAAAGCAAAGGACGAATGATCTCGCTGATAAGTGGATGATGACACATAATGGGGGGTGGGAGGGGGCCAAGAATGGAGGAAGGAGGGACTGTATAAAGGGAAGAGGGGGTGGGAGGGGTGGAGGGGAGGGAAAAATAACAGAATGAATCAAACATCATTACCCCATGTAAATGTATGATTAAGTAAATAGTATGCTGTTACTCCATGTACAAACAGAAACAACATGAATCCCATTTGTTTACAATAAAAATAAATTAAAATTTTAAAAAAGACAAAAAAAAGTGAATCTACAATTATGTCCAAGAAAATTCAAATAAAAGTGAAATCTACAGTTATCTCCATGCAGATTTCAACTAAAAAGTGAGGTGTGGGTAAATTTTGTGTTATATATATTTTACCACAATTTTTTAAAATGAGGTGTACGTCACACCCATCAGGTTGGCAGAAATTGAGACATTTAATACTCTATCTGGCAAGGATGTGTGAGGATTTTTAAACACTGGTGGGAATATAAATTAGTACAATCACTACAGAGAACAATTTAGAATTACCTAGCAAGATTGGGAGTCTAGTGTGTTATAAGGCAGACATTCCAGTTCTAATATACTACTGAGAATATACTACTAATATACTCTTTTTTTTGTAAACAAATGGGATACATGTTGTTTCTCTGTTTGAACATGGAATAAAGGCATTCCATTTGTGTAATCATAAATTTACATAGGGTAATGTTGTTTGATTCATTCTGTTATTTTTCCCTCCCCCCCACCCCTCCCACCCCTCTTTTCACTCTATACAGTCCTTCCTTCCTCCATTCTTGCTCCCCTCCCTAACCCTAACTCTAACCCTAACACTAACCCCTCCCACCCCCCATTATGTGTCATCATCCACTTATCAGCGATATCATTCATCCTTTGGTTTTTTGAGATTGGCTTATCTCACTTAGCATGATATTCTCCAATTTTATACATTTGTCTGCAAATGCCATATTTTTATTTTTCTTTATGGCTGAGTAATATTCCATTGTATATATATACCACAGTTTCTTTATCCATTCATCAATTGAAGGGCATCTAGGTTGGTTCCACAATCTGGCTATTGTGAATTGAGCAGCTATGAACATTGATGTGGCTATATCTCTGTAGTATGCTGATTTTAAGTCCTTTGGGTATAGGCCGAGGAGTGGGATAGCTGAGTCAAATGGTGGTTCCATTCCAAGTTTTTTAAGGAATCTCCACACTGCTTTCCAGAGTGGCTGCACTAATTTGCAGCCCCACCAGCAATGTAAGAGTGTACCTTTCTCCCCACATCCTCGCCAACACCTGTTGTTGCTTGTAGTCCTGATAATCACCATTCTAATTGGAGTGAGTTGGAATCTTAGGGTTGTTTTGATATGCGTTTCTCTTATTACTAGAGATGTTGAACATTTTTTCATATGTTTGTTGATTGCTTGTAGATCTTCTTCTGTGAAGTGTCTGTTCATTCCCTTAGCCCATTTGTTGATTGGGTTATTTGCAATCTTGGTGTAGAGTTTTTTGAGTTCTTTATAGATTCTGGAGATTAGTGCTCTATCTGAAGTATGATTGGCAAAGATATTATCCCACTCCGTAGGCTCTTTCTTTGCATTGCTGATAGTTTCCTTTGCTGAGAGAAAACTTTTTAGTTTGAATCTATCGCAGTTATTGATTCTTGCTTTTATTTCTTGTGCTATGGGAGTCCTGTTGAGGAAGTCTGGTCCTAAGCCGACATGTTGAAGATCTGGACCTACTTTTTCTTCTATAATCTGCAGGGTCTCTGGTCTGATTTCGAGGTCCTTAATCCATATTGAGTTTAGTTTCCTGCACAGTGAGAGATATGGGTTTAGTTTCATTCTGTTGCATATGGATTTCCAATTCTCCCAGCACCATTTGTTGAAGAGGCTATCTTTTCTCCATTGCATATTTTTGGCACCTTTGTCTAGTATGAGAAGATTGTATTTATTTGGGTTTGTGTCCGTGTCCTCTATTCTGTACCATTGATCCACCTTTCTATTTTGGTACCAATACCATGCCGTTTTTGTTACTATTGCTTTGTAGTAGAGTTGAAGATCGGGTGTTGCGATACCCCCTGCTTCACTCTTTCTGCCAAGGATTGCTTTAGTTATTCTGGGTTTCTTATTCTTCCAGATGAATTTCATAATTGCTTTCTCTATTTCTGTAAGGTACATCATTGGGATTTTAATTGGAATTGCATTGAATCTATATAGCACTTTTGGTAGTATGACCATTTTGACAATATTAATTCTTCCTATCCAAGAACATGGGAGATCTTTCCATCTTCTAAGATGTTCTTTAATTTCTTTCTTTAGTGTTCTGTAGTTCTCATTGTAGAGGTCTTTCACCTCTTTTGTGAGATTGATTCCCAAGTATTTTATTTTTTTCGAGGCCATTGTGAATGGGGTAGTTTTCCTAATTATTCTTTCCAAAGATTCATCACTTATGTATAAAAATGCATTGGATTTATGTGCATTGATCTTATATCCTGCTACTTTACTGAATTCACTTATGAGTTCTAAAAGTTTTCTGGTGGAATTTCCAGGTTCCTCTAAGTATATAATCATATCATCAACAAATAGGGATAGTTTGAGTTCTTCCTTTCCTATTCGTATCCCTTTAATTTCTTTGGTCTATCTAATTGCTCTGACTAGAGTTTCAAGGACAATATTGAATAGAAGTGGTGAAAGAGGGCATCCCTGCCTTGTTCCAGTTTTTAGGGGGAATGCTTTCAGTTTTTCACCATTTAGAATGATATTAGCCATGGGTTTAGCATAGATGGCCTTTACAATGTTAAGGAACATTCCCACTATCCCTATTTTTTCTAGTGTTTTGAGCATGAAGGGGTGCTGTATTTTATCAAATGCTTTTTCTGCATCTATTGAAATAATCATCTGATTCTTGACTTTAAGTCTATTGATATGGTGAATTACAGTTATTGATTTCCTGATGTTGAACCAACCTTGCATCCCTGGGATAAAACCCATTTGATCGTGGTGCACTGTCTTTTTAATATGTTTTTGTATGCGATTTGCTAAAATTTTGTTTAGAATTTTTGCGTCGATGTTCATTAAGGATATTGGTCTGAAATTTTCTTTCCTCGATGTGTCTCTGTCTGGTTTAGGTATCAGGGTGATATTGGCTTCATAGAATGAGTTTGGGAGGGTTCCCTCCTCTTCTATTTCATGGAATACTTCTCAAAGTATTGGAATGAGCTCTTCTTTAAAGGTTTTGTAGAACTCGGCTGAGAACCCATCTGGTCCTGGACTTTTCTTTGTTGGTAGGCTTTTGATGACTTCTTTTATTTCATTACTTGAAATTGGTCTATTTAAATTGTGTATGTCCTCCTCGTTCAATTTAGGCAATTCATATGTCTCTAGAAACCTGTTGATGTCTTTGAGATTTTCTATTTTGTTGGAGTATAGATTTTCAAAATAGCTTCTAATTATGTTTTGTATTTCAGTCATGTCTGTTGTGATATTTCCTTGTTCATTCCGAATTTTAGTGATTTGGGTTTTCTCTCGTCTTCTCTTTGTTAGTATGGCTAAAGGTTTATCAATTTTGTTTATTTTTTCGAAGAACCAACTATTTATTTTGTCAATTTTTTGTATTGTTTCTTTTGTTTCAATTTCATTGATTTCAGCACTGAGTTTAACTATTTCCTGTCTTCTACTACTTTTGGTGTTGGTCTGTTTTTCTTTTTCTAGGGCTTTGAGCTGTAGTGTTAGGTCGTTTATTTGTTGAGTTTTACTTCTTTTATTGAATGTGCTCCATAAAATAAATTTTCCTCTAAGTACTGCTTTCATAGTGTCCCAGAGATTTTGATATGATGTTTCTTTGTTCTCATTTACCTCTAAGAATTTTTTAATTTCCTTCCTAATATCTTCTGTTATCCATTCGTCATATAATAGCATATTGTTTAATCTCCAGGTGTTGGAGTAGTTTCTGTTTTTTACTCTTTCATTTATTTCTAATTTCAATCCATTATGATCTGATAGAATACAAGGTAGTGTCTCTATCTTCTTGTATTTGCTAACATTAGCTTTGTGGCATAATATATGGTCTATTTTAGAGAAGGATCCATGTGCTGCTGAGAAGAAAGTGTATTCACTCTTGGTTAGATGGTATATTCTATAAATGTCTGTTAAGTCTAAATTATTGATTGTGTTATTGAGATCTATGGTTTCTTTGTTCAATTTTTGTTTGGAAGATCTGTCCAGTGGTGAGAGAGTCATGTTAAAATCACCTAGTATTATTGTGTTATGGTCTATTTGGTTTCTAAAATTGAGAAGGATTTG
This sequence comes from Sciurus carolinensis, assembly GCF_902686445.1. Taxonomy (NCBI): domain Eukaryota; kingdom Metazoa; phylum Chordata; class Mammalia; order Rodentia; family Sciuridae; genus Sciurus; species Sciurus carolinensis. The sequence goes on along the minus strand of NC_062216.1, from coordinate 62,401,942 downwards.
TTTGACATACATGGATGAGCCACTGTTTGGGGCATAGATGTTTGTGATTGTTATGTCTTGCTGATTTATGGTTCCCTTAAGCAGTATGAAATGTCCTTCTTTATCCCTTCTGACTAACATTGGCTTGAAGTCCACATTATCTGAAATGAGGATGGATACCCCATCTTTTTTGCTGAGTCCATGTTCATGGTATGTTTTTTCCCATTCTTTCACCTTTAGTCTATGGGTATCTCTTTCTATGAGGTGAGTCTCTTGCAGGCAACATATTGTTGGATCTTTCTTTTTAATCCAATCTGCCAGTCTATGTCTTTTGATTGATAAATTCAGGCCATTAATATTCAGGGTTGTTATTGAGATATGATTTATATTCCCAGTCATTTGGTTCATATTTAAAATTTTTGACACATCTTGGTTCCCCCTTTATTTGACAGTTCCTTTAGGATAATTCCTCCCTTTGCTGATTTGTTTCTTTGTTTTTCATCTCTTCCTCATGGAATATTTTGCTGAGAATGTTCTGTAATGCTGGCTTTCTTTTTGTAAATTCTTTTAGCTTTTGTTTATCATGGAAGGATTTTATTTCATCGTCAAATTTGAAGAGAAGTTTTGCTGGGTATAAGATTCTTGGTTGGCATCCATTTTCTTTCAGAGCTTGAAAAATGTTGTTCCAGGCCCTTCTAGCTTTTAGGGTCTGGATTGAAAAATCTGCTGATATCCGTATTGGTTTCCCCCTGAATGTAATTTGGTTCTTTTCTCTCACAGCCTTTAAAATTCTGTCTTTATTTTGTATGTTAGGTATTTTCATTATAATGTGCTTTGTTGTGTGTCTGTTGTAATTGTGTATTTGGAGTCCTATAATCCTCTTGAACTTTATTTTCCATTTCATTCTTCAGATCTGGGAAATTTTCTGATATTATTTCATTGAATAGATTGCTCATTCCTTTGGTTTGTTTCTCTAAGCCTTCCTCAATCCCAATAATTCTTAAATTTGGCCTTTTCATGATATCCCATAGTTCTTGTAGATTCTGTTCATGATTTCTTACCATCTTCTCTCTTTGTTCAACTTTGTTTTCAAGGTTAAATATTTTGTCTTCAATGTCTGAGGTTATGTCTTCCAGGTGTTCTATCCTATTGGATATGCTTTCTATGGAGTTCTTAATTTGGTTTATTGTTTCCTTCATTTCAAGGATTTCTGTTTGTTTTTTTTCAATATCTCTAACTCTTTATTGAAATGATCTTTTGCTTCCTGTGTTTGCTCTTTTAACTGTCGATTGGTACTATTATACTCTTAATGCAAGCAAGGATATATGTATGTGACAGTCTTTGAAATATTGTTAGTAGTGGTACACAATTAAAAATAAGTTCAAAATTGAAAGCAAAATATTCATTAGGTTTTTTTTTCCCTTTTATTTAAGAGTGAAAAGCAGATACTGTACAACAATCAATATTTTGCCATATCTTTTATTGGTGTTTTATATATAACAGTGAGATTCATTGTTACATATCATAAATGCATGTGACATAACAATATAATTTTGCCAATATCATTCCTCAGTATTTCTTCTTTCCCTCCTCTTCTCCCTCCTCCTGGTTCCTTTCCTCTTCTGATTTCCCTTGGGTTTTCATGAAATCTCCCTCTACCTTTCTTTTCCTTTTTCCTTTCAAGTTTCCACTTATGAGAGAAAACATGTGACACTTGACCTTCTGAATTTGACTTATTTCACATAACATAATGTCCTCAAGTTCCATTTTCCCGCAAAAGATATAATTTCATTCTTCTTTATGGCTGAATAAAACTCTATTGTATACATATACCACATTCTCATTATCCATTCAGTGGATGGCAATTTGGTTTCATGATTTGAGGAATTGTGCACTGCCCAACAGACACACATACCAGTACTATGAAACTGGTAATTTGAGAATAAAATTAAAACATTTTTTTCTTTTGAAAAAGTCACATTTCCATGTTATCTGCCAAAATTTATCAGATAGATAAGCACACCCCTACCTATCTATAAACCTTTAGAGAAACAAGCAGATGAGCCTTTAAGCTTTAGCCATGAAAATTATTGCTGGTTAATTATAAAGTGTTCTTTGAATTTGAAGATACTAAGGAGAGTACAGCCTTAAGGAACCAGAGGTGACTGTTGAAACATATCAGTACACCAAAGACACAGGAAGTCAGAAGAAATGTGACACACTGGCATGGTTGTGGAACTAGGAAGAGAATTTATCCATGGGCAATGTGGTAACCTTCCCTGTAATCACAACCTCCTGGTATTCATACCCTGGTGTGGTCTCCTCCCACACTTAATCAGAGAAGGCCCTTGTGGCAATAGAATATGAAGGGAATGATGGTGTGTGGCTTTAAAGCTAGATCATAAATAGTATTCAACATTTCACATTGGTCTCTTGGATCATTTGTTTTGTAGAAATCCATTTACCATGTTGTCAGAGCATTCAAACAGACACAGGGAGAGGCCCAAAGAAAAAGGAATTGAGGCCCTCAGCACCAGCCAGCACCAGTGTGCCTGTCATGTGAACCACATTGAGAGTGAATTTCCCAGCCCCAGTTAGACCTGAAGAGGACTACAGTTCCCAGCTGACATCTAACTACAAAACCTTATTAGAAACCCTGAGCTGGAACCACCTAATGAAGTTGCTTCTGAATTCCTGACTAATAGAATCTGTGAGAGATAATAAATGAGTACTGTTGCTTATTAAAAAACATTCTTTGAGCTGTACATTGAAGATATATGTACTTTACCATATATGTTAACTCAATAAAAATTATGAAGTTTAATAGTCATCTTAATGCAGAAAATAAAAGGAATAGAATGAATATCCAAATTGTAATATAAAAGGGAAATAAAATGAAAATAATTTATGAAAAGTAGTTTAATTGTTTGGCCAATGCTAGTCGCAGTGACTTGCACCTGTAGTCCCAGCTACTTGAGTCTGAGGCAGATGAATCACTTGAGCCCAGGAGTTCAGGGCTAACTTGAGCAATGTAGCATGCCCCCATATTGAAAAAAAAATTTTACTCACCACAATTCTAGAAGACCTAATGAATTAATTTAAGATTCGCATGTAGAAAAATCATCTCCATAAATATGGCAAATACAAAAATTGACTGATACACGTGTGTTGAGCTGGTGACTTGAATCCTACACGCAGTGCTGCCTTTAGTGACTTGATTTTCCAAAGTAGTAAACATGGCAGGTTATATTTTCCAAAAATAGCTACAGCAAAGTTTCTAGTCCCATGTACTTTTCCAGAGTCTGCCACTCCCTTATCAAATGATGGATCTATTACCTTCTACCTGAAATTAGGTGGACCTCTGTGATTGCCTCAAAAAGTGGTGCAACTCTACTTCACTTCTGAGATTAGTTTGTAAAAAGTGATATGGTGGTTGTCAACGTGTAGGGTAAGGACCAAATAGAAAGTCTAAAATTGAATAGTATAATAACTGAAACTAAAAATTCATTAGGATGGTCCACAAGCAGATACGAATAGATAGAAAAATCAGCAAACTTAAGAATAGGTCAATTGAGGCAATCTAATCTGATGAACAGAAAGGAAACAAGTGAATTAAAACTGAACAGAGATACAGAGATCTTTGAGCCATCACAAGCATATCAACATATGTATAATAGCACCCCCAGAAGAGATAAGAGAGAGAATGGAACACAGAGTATTTGAAGAAATAACAATGAGAAACTCCCCAAATTTGATGAGAAACATTAATATTCTCAGACTGAACCTAAGTAGGATAAATTCAAGGAGATAAATATCTAAAAGCATCATAATCCAAATGTTGAAAGATAAAGAGAATCCTGAAAGCAGCAAGAAAGAAGTAAGTTCATCACATAGGAGGAATTCTTAGTATGATTAATAGAGGATTTCTCCTTAGAAACGTGGAGACCAGAAAATACTAGGCAGATATATTCAAAGAGCTGAGATAAAAGATTGCCAATCAAGAATTCTATATTCAGCTAGGCTATCATTTTAAAATGAGGGAGAAAGTAAGATATTCACAATTTTTTTTTCTTTTTGGAGATCTAGGGTTTTACAAGTGCTCTACCACTGAGCTACCTCCCCATCCCTACATTCACAGGTTTTGAACAAAAAAACTGAGAGTAGTCATTGTTCAGCAAACCTACCCTATAAGAAATGTTCAAAGAGTTTCTTTCACCAGGTTGAAAGGATACAGGCAACAGCTCCAATCGGCACAAAGAAATAACACCAGTAAATAAATCTAGATAAATATGAAAGACAGTATAAGTGAACTTTTTGCTTGTAAGTCTTATTTTCAACCTGACTTAAAAGAAAACTGCATAATCTGTAATTATAAACTGTGTCAGGTTTATTTTGTATGATTATAATAACACAAACTAGTGGGAATGTAATGAAGCATTACAGGAGCAAAGCTCTTGCATACTGCTAAAATTAAGTTGGCATTAATTTTAAAAGTCTATTATAAATTTAGATGCCAATGGTAATGACCCAGGGCAACAAAGCAGATAAAAAGAAAATATATAGCAAAATAGGTGATGCCTGCAGCCACCCACCCCTCCCCCACCCCGACCACTTCTACCACTGCCCAGAGGTTCACTGCCAGGGAGACTCCAGGTTTGTTTGTACGTGACCACGTCCATCTTGAGACAGCCAGGGCCTGTGGGGTTAGATAATCAAAATGGCACGTGAGAAAATACCTATGTAATACAAAAGAAGCCAGTAATAAGGGAAAAGAGGAACAAAATGTATCCACAAGATGTATACAAAATAATAGTATTTATTTTCATCAACTAATCAAATCATAATGTTTGCATATCTCTCATCAGCAATAATTCAATATTTGCTAATTCAGTCAGGCCTAGCAATCCCAGTGCCTGCAATCCCAGTGACTCAGGAAGCTGAGGCAAGAGGATGGAAAATTCAAGGTCAGCCTGGGCAATTTAGTGAGACCATGGGTCAAAATAAACAAAAAACAATAAAAAGGGATGGGGATGTAATTCAGTGGTTCCATATATATATATACATGTGTGTGTGTGCATGTGTGTGTGTGTGTGTGTGTGTGTGTATACACACGTGTGTGGAATGGAATGCACTTGGTAATTTGGTGTTTTCAGCAAATTTATACAATATAACTACTGCAAAAATTTTAAAATCTCTCAATATTTATTCTTTGGCCATAGTGGAATTAAATTAGAAATCAATAATAGAAAGGAAATTGAAGCATTCACAAATATATGTGAAATAATACATTCCTAAATAATCAATGGAACAAAGGAATTAAAAGTGGAAAATATTTTGTCAATTTATAAATTTTCTTTAAATTAGTAGTTGCAACATATGTGTGGCTATTGTAAATTTTGTCATTTAAAAATAAAAGTCAGGAGACACTGCTGCCACAGATGCCTCTGCCATTGCCTGGATAGCTTCTCTCAGGGCACAGCTGTTCTTGAGGCTTCAGCCACAGGCATCTAAAGGTCTTCTCAGAGCTGCTGCCATCTGCACTGCTGCTGCTTATACTGCTGCTCCCACTGACACCACTGCTACTTACGCGGCTGCCTCCCCCTCAGAGGTCACCTGGAGGTCTTCGGGTGCTGCTGTAGCTGCAGTCACAGCCACCACCCCCACCACTGCCACTGGCCCCCACCTGCTGCCACTGATCTGATGCCTGCAGCCATTCACCCCCCACACACATCCACTACCATTTCTACCACTGCCCAGAGGTTCACTGCCAGGGAGACTCCAGGTTTGGTTGTACGTGACCACATCTATCTTGCGATGGTCAGGGCCTGGGGGGTTAGGGTGCCATCACCATCTTGGGGCACAGTCACCCCTGTCTGGAAACACCAGCCAGGACCTGGAGATTCAGTGTCAGGGTGCCTGCATGTTTGGCTGCACCTGGGTCTTCCTCCTGGGAGTGCTAGTGGCTGCCACCTAGTTGCTATTTCTCAGACCTGCTCATCCCTGGTGGTCTCCAAATTCTAGCAGCATTGAGATTTTTGGACTGCATTGTGTCAGAACTTAGGGTGTCTGAAGACCAGATTGATGGAATAGTGACTGGGTCTGCCAGGGCCAATCTGGGTCAGGCAATCTTGTGAGAAGTCAGAGACAGGGTTGAGAAACTTTTGAACGTCAACAGAAACGGTTGTTCAATTTTCCATATAGATTTATTTTATTTTTATTTTTTTCTTCTCTACCATCTCTCTGCACCATATTTGGAGCAAGGTATTTTTCATGCATCAGTTTGTTGAGAACGCTGATATATGCATGGTGTTTAGCAGTTTGTTGTGCATACTTATGTGTTTAATTTTTTTCCTCTTTATATGTATTCTTCCTCTACTTCTCTGTTTTCCTAATTTCCTTTCTACCTTTTTTCCACCTAATAGCCAATCTCTATTGGCTCCTCTTCCACTCTTCCTGTGGGTTTTTACTTCTGTCTTTTTTTATTCCTCATTAACATCACATCTCATGCTATTTCTGTTCTCTCTTTGCCCACCAACTTGAAATTGTAAATCCTTTTAGCAAATTTTCTGTTTATATTGTAGATAGTGATTGAGCTCATCATTTCTGTTTATAGTAAAAAAAAAGCAGTAGATGCCTTGGTGGGAGCTATTAGATTTTAGGCTATATATTGTTTACACTGGGTGCTGTTGATATTGGTTTCCCTTTTAAAGGTGGGGTATGGAAACCTTCAGGGACAGTATAGGTCCCTGTATTCTACCTGTGGGGTGGAATTTGTACTGTCTCAGACCCATACAACTACATGGGAAAACACAAGCAACATGAAAAAAAACAAGGGAACAAAGTGTCCCAAACAAACCAAGATGGTCTAATAAGAACATCCATTGACAACACAGTAAAAGAAATATTCAAGAAGGAGTTTATAATGTACATAGTTAAACTGATCTGTGAAGTAAAAGATGTTATAAAATATGAAATTAAAGAGAAAATACAGAAAGTGAAATATCACTTCAATAAAGAATTAGAGATTCTGAAAAAAAAACAAACAGAAATCCTCAAAATGAAGGAATCAACAAATCAAATTATAAATTCAATGGAAAACATCACAGACTAGACCATTTGGAAGATAGAACCTCAGGCAATGAAAATAAAATATTAACATTGAAAATAAAGTTGACCATGCAGAGAATATGGTAAGAATTCATGAAGAGAACTTCTAAGAATTATGGAATAACATAAAAAAAATTTAAGAGTTATCAGGATAGATGAAGGAGCAGAGATACAAACCAAAGGAATGCATGATCTTTTCAATGACATAATGTCAGAAAATTTCCCAAACTTAAAGAATGAAATGGAAAATCAAATATAAGAGGCTTACATGATTCCAAGTGTACAAAATTACTGCAGACTCACACCAAGAGACATTATAATGAGAATGACTAAAATACAGAATAAGGATAAAATCTTAAAGTTCATGAGAGGAAAAAAGCAAATGATGTAAAAAGGGAAACCAATTCAGATCTCAACTGATTTCTCAATCCAGACCCACAAAGTTAGGAGAACATGGAACAACATATTTCAACCTCTGAAAGAAAATGGATGCCAACCAAGAATTATATCCAGCAAGATTAAGTTTCAGATTTGAAGATGAAATAAAAATCTTCCATGATAAACAAAAGTTAAAAGAATTCACAATTAGAAAGCCTGCACTACAAAACATTCTCAACAAAATATTCCATGAGGATGAAAACCAGCAAAGGGAGGAACTACACTAAAGGAATAGTCAATCAAAGGAGAAACTAAATTAAACTAAAAACCAGAAATAAACCAAAATGACCAGGAATACAAATCATATCTCAATAATAACATTGAATGTTAATGGCCTAAATTAATTAATCAAAAGACATAGACTGGCAGACTGAATTAAAAATCAAGACCCAACAATATGCCATCTCCAAGAGACTCACCTTATAGGCAAAGACATCAACAGACTGAAGGTGAAAGAATGGGAAAAAACATATCACTCATATGTATTGCATAAACGAGCAGGAGCTTCCATTCTCATATCAGATAAAGTGAAATTCAAGCCAAAGTTAATCAGAAGGGACAAAGAAGAACATTTTATTCTACTGAAGGGAATTATACATCAGTAAGACATAACGATTGTAAATATTTCTGCCCCAAACAATGGGGCATCTATGTACATCAAACAAATCCTTCTTGATTTCAAGAATCAAAAAGACCACAACACAATAATATTGGGTGACTTTAACACACCTCTCTCACTACTGGATAAATCTTCTGAACAAAAACTAAATAAATGAACTATAGAACTAAGTAATATGATCAATAATTTAGACTCAGCAGATATATATAGAATATTTCATCCATCAATGAACAAATACACTTTTTTCTTGGCAACACATGGATCCTTCTCTAAAGTAACCCATATCTTATACCACAAAGCAACTCTTAGTAAATACAAAAAAAATGGAGGTAATACCCCTCATTCTATCAGACCATAAATTACAAATAAAAAATAGAAGCTACTCTAATACATGGAGACTAAATAATACACTATTCAATGATGAATGGATAGTAGAAGAAATCAAAGATGAAATAAAAAAAATACATAGAGGTAAATGAGAATACTGATACAACACACCAAAATCTATGGGAGACAATGAAGGCAGCACTAAGAGGAAAGTTTTTTGCATTGAGCTCATTTATTAAAAGAATAACAAGTCAACAAATAAATGATCTAACCTTACATCTCAGAGCCCTAGAAAAAGAAGAACAAATCAACACCAAAAGTAGTAAAAGACAGGAAATAATTAATATCAGAGCTGAAATCAATGAAATTGAAACAAAAGAAACAACTCAAAAAATTGACAAACAAAAACTTGGTTCTTTGAAAAAAATCAATAAAATTGATAAACCCCTAGCCATACTAACAAAGAGAGAGAAAACCCAAATTACTAAAATATTTGATGAAAAAGGAAATATCACAATGAACATGACTGAAATACAGATAATAATTAGAAATTATCATGAAAATTTATACTCCAATAAAATAGAAAATATTGAAGACACTGACAAATTTCTAAAGATATATGACCTACCTAAACTGAATCAGGAGGTCATACACAATTTAAACAGAACAATTTCAAGTAATGAAATAGAAAACACTATCAAAAGCCTACCAATTAAGAAAAGTGCAGAACCAGATGGATTCTCAGTTGAATTCTACAAGATCTTCAAAGAAGAATTAAAACCAATACTGCTCAAATTATTCCATGAAATAGAAAAGGAAGGAACCCTTCCAAACTCATTCTATGAGGCTAATATCACCTTGATACCAAAACAAGACAAAGAAACATCAAGGAAAGAAAACCTCAGACCAATAGTCCTGATGAACAAAAATGCAAAAATTCTCAATAAAATTCTGGTAAGTTTTATACAAAACATATTAAAAAGTTAGAGCATCTTGATCAAATGGGGTTCATTCCAGTGTTGGTTCAACATACAGAAATCAATAAATGTAATTCATCATATCAATAGACTTAAAAACAAGAATCATATGATCACCTCAATAGATGCAGAAAAAACATTTGACAAAATACAGCACCCCTTCATGCTCAGAACACTAGAAAAACTAGGGATAGTAAGAACATACCTCAACATCATAAAAGCCATATATGCTAAACCCAAGGCCAACAACATCCTAAACAGAGAAAAATTGAAAGTATTCCCTCTAAAAACTGTAGCAAGACAAGGATGCCATTTTTCACTTCTATTCAACATTGTCCTTGAAACTTTAGTCAGAGCAATTAGACAGAAGAAAGAAATTAAAGATATACAAATAGGTAAAGAAGAACTCAAATTATCATCATTTGCTGATGACATGATTCTGTATTTAGAAGATCCAAAAAATTCCACTAAAAAACTTCTAGAACTAACAAATGAATTCAGCAAAGTAGCATGATATAAAATCAATACCCATAAATCAAATGCATTCCTATACATCAGTAATGAATCCACTGAAAGAGAAATTTAAAAACTACCCCATTTCACAGTAGCCTCAAAAAAAAAAAAAAAAAAAACAAATACTTAGGAATCAATCTAACAAAAGAGGTGAAAGACCTCTACAATGAAAAGTACAGAACACTAAAAAAAGAAATTGAAGAACTTAGAAGATGGAAAGACCTCCCATGCTTCTGAATAGGCAGAATTAATATTGTAAAAATGGACACACTACCAAAAACATTATACAAATTTAATACAATTCCTATTAAAATCCCAATTTCATTCTTCATAGAGCTAGAAAAGGCAATCATGAAATTTATTTGGAAAAATTAGAGGCCTAGAATAGCCAAAGCAATCCTTAGGAAGAAAAGTGAAACAAGAGACATCACAACACCAGACCTCAAACTATACTACAGAGCTATAGTATTAAAAACAGTTTGGCATTGGCACCAAAACAGACACATAGACCAATGGTACAGAATAGAAGATACAGAGACAAACCCACATAAATATCTCATACTAGACAAAAGCACCAAAAACATTCACTGGAGAAAAGATAGCCCATTCAACAAATGGTGCTGGAAAAAAATGGAAAGGTAAATGTAGCAAAATGAAATTAAACCTCTATCTCTCACCCTGCACAAAAATCAACTCAAAGTGAATCAAAGACTTAGGCACTAAAACAGGGACGCTGAGCCTAATAGAAGAAAAAGTAGGCCCAAATCTTCACCATGTGGGTTTAGGCTCTGACTTCCTTAACAAGACCCCTAAAGCACAAGAAGTAAAATCAAGAATCAATAAATGGAACAGATTAAAACTAAAAAGTTTCTTCTCAGCAAAAGAAGAGAGAGCCTACAGATTGGGAGAAAATCTTTACTGCATGCACCTCAGACATAAGGAACTCAAAAAACTTAACACCAAAAAAATAAATAACCCAACCAATAAATGGGCTAAGGAACTGAACAGACACTTCACAGAAGAAGACATACAATCAATCAACAAATATATGAAAAAATGTTCAACATCTCTAGCAACTAGAGAAATGCAAATCAAAACTACTGTAAGATTTCATCTCATTCCAATCAAAATGGCAATTATCAAGAATATAAGCAGCAATAAATGTTGGCGAGAATGTGGGTAAAAATGTACACTCATACATTGCTGGTGGGAATGCAAAATGGAGCAACCATTATGGAAAATAGTATGGAGATTCCTCAGAAAACTTGGAATGGAACCACCATTTGACCAGCTATCCCACTCCTCAGTTTATACTCAAAGAACTTCAAATCAGCATCTACAGTGAAGCAGCCACATCAATGTTGATAGCAGCTCAACTCACAATAGTTAAACTATGGAACCAACCTACATGTCCTTCAATGGATGAATGGATAAAGAAAAAAAAATATATATATATATACATACCACATATATATATATATGGAATATTACTCAGCTTTAAAGAAGAATGAAATTATGGATTTGATGGAATTAGAGAATATCATGCTAGTGAAATAAGCCGAACCCAAAAAACCAAAGTGTGAATGTTTTCTCTGATATGTGGATGCTAATTCACAATAAGGGGAGGTAGTGCTAGGGAAGAATAGCTACTTTAGATTAGGTAGAGGGGAATGATGAGGTATGAGGGTAGGAAGGATAGTAGAGTTAAACAGACATTATTACCTCATGTACATATATGACTGCATGACCGAAGTGATCCTACAATATGTACAATAGGAAAAAGGAGAAATTATACTCCATTATATATGATGTATCAAAATGCATAAATGCATTCTGCTGTCATGTATAAGAACTAGAACAAATAAAAAATTTTTAAAAATAAAAGATAGGTGATAGAAGTTGATATTCCTATAGTCACAGGTACTCAGGAGGTTTAAACCGGAGGATTGTGAGTTAAGGTCAGCCTTGATGATATAGCAAGACCCTATCTCAGAGAGAGAGAGAGAGAGAGAGAGAGAGAGAGAGAGGAAAGAACTAAAAATTATAAAAGTTATAAGCCAAAAAATGAAGTATGGGGTAACATTTAAACAGTGAAGAGAAAGATACAGAATCAATAACCTAATCTTCAGTCTTAAGCAATGAGAAAAAGAAGAACCAAATACAACTAAAGGGAAAAAGGAAAGAAACAATAAGAATTAGAACAGAGCGGCTGGGGTCATGGTTCAGTGGCAGAGCACTCGCCTAGCATGTGTGCAGCACTGGGTTTGAGTCTCAGCACTGCATATAAATAAATGAATAAAATAAAGGTCTATCAACAACTAAAAAAATTTTTTTAAAAAGAATTAGAACAGAAAAATAAATACAACAGAGAATGTTCAATAGAGAAAATTGATTAAACCTACTAAAATACTTTTGAAAATGTAAGAGAGAAAAAAATTACTTAAACCTGTATTTTTGAAATGATTATAGACTGACAACTAGTTTTACCATAACAGATCATCTAAAACCCAGTTCTATCAGAATATTTTCAAAACTCTTCGTTTCTTCTTTCCATCCTCTTTCTTTTCTTCTTTCCTCTTCTCTCTTTTCTTCTATTCCTCTCCGTTCCTGACAGTTATTTCACTCTGAAGTCTTCTTTTCTCATATAAAATAGCTAGTCTTGATTTCTTTTTTTTTCTTAAGACAGCTTTATTGAGGTAAAATTCACATATGACAAAATTTCCCATTTTAAAATGTACAATTCAAGCTGGTCATGGTGGCACACACCTGTAATCCAACTACTAGGAGATTGAGGCAAAAAGATCACAAAATCAAGGCCACCCTGGGCAACTTAGACCTTGTCTCAAAATAAAAAAATAAAAAAGAACTGGGGGTGTAGCTCAGGGCTAGAGTGCCCTGGGTACAATACAATCCCCAGTATGCAAATAAAAGAATAAAGTGTAGCAATTCAGTGATTTTTAGTTACCCTGTGTTGTGTTACTACTGTCTACATAGAATTTCAGATCATTTTCCTCACCCCAAAAAGAATCCTGTACTCATTAGCAATCATGTGCCATTCTCCCTCCTACCAATACACAATAATCTACTTTTGATTCCTTGGATTTTCACATTTTAAACATTTCATTTTGTAACTGGCTTCTCCAGTTAGCATAATTTTTTTCAAGATTGATCTTTGTTGTAGCATATATGAGTACTGCATTTCTTTTTAGAACTGAATAGTATTCTATCATATGGATACACCACATTTTCTTTACTCATTCATCACATGATTAACTTTTGAGTTATCTCCACTTTTTAGCTATATAAATAACACTGCCGTGAACATTCATGAACAAGTCTGTTATATGGTCATACTTCTGTTCTTTTGGATATAGTTATAGGAATGGAATTTCTAGATCACATAGTTTCTCTGTGATTACCTTTTACCTTTTTCCATATTTGCACCATTTAAAAACCCCATTAGCATGTTTGAAGGTTCTAATTTCTCCATATGTCTGCCAATAGTCATTATTGTCTATATTTTCAATTTTTTCTTTCATTTTTTTGATTAATGTTTTCATGGTTTATCACGTCCCATTCTTTAACCTTCAACCTACCTTCATTGTTGTATTTGAAGTATATTTCTTTTTTCTTAGTTTTATTTATTTTTATTTTTACAGATTGCATTTTGATTCATTATACACAACTTTTCATTTCTATCGTTGTACATAATATATTACACACCATTTGTGTAATCATACATGTACATAGGATAATAATGGCTATCTCAGTCCACTATTTTTCCTTCCTTCACCCTCTCCCCCACTTCATTATCTCTACACAATCCAAAGGTGCTCCCTTCTTCTCTTACCACCCCCTACACCCTGCCCCTGTTATGTATCATCATTCATTTTTCAGAGAAAATATTCAGCCTTTGGTTTTTTGGGATTGGCTTATTTCACTTAGCATGATATTCTCCAACTCCATCCATTTACCTGCAAATGTCATAATTTTATTCTTCTTTATGACTGAGTAATATTCTATTGTGTATATACACCACAGTTTCTTTATCCATTCATCTATTGAAGGGCATCTGGTTTGTTCCACAATCTAGCTATTGTGAATTGAGCTGCTATAAACATTGATATATTGAAGGGCATCTGGTTTGTTCCACAATCTAGCTATTGTGAATTGAACTGCTATAAACATTGATATGACTGTGTTACTATAGTATGCTGATTTTAAGTCCTTTGGGCATAAACTGAGGAGTGGGATAACTGGGTCAAATGTTGGGTCCATTCCAACTTTTCTGAGGAATCTCCATACTGCTTTCCAGAGTAGCTGTACCAATTTGCAACTCCATCAGCAATGCATGAGTGAAGTATATATCTTATAGACACATAGAATTCATAATTTCTTTTATCCTTTTTGCCAGTTTATTTTCATTAGTGAAGTTAGACCATTTACATTTACTGTTATTATTGATATATTAGAGATTATGTCTATCATTTTATTATTTTCAGTTCTTTCTTTTTTCATTTTTGTTTTTTCTGTCTTCCTGCAGATTATTTATTTTTCAGAATTCTATTTTTTGTTATACTATTATTTGGTGTATCTTTTTGATTGCCTTTTAGTGGTCACTTACGGTATTATATTATATATACATATCTGATCGCAGTTTCACTATATTAATACACCTAAGCCCAGCTCTATTCAGAAACTATTTTAATAATAATTTTTTTCTTAAAAATAATAACAGATGTTAAGGACAAATGTTATATTGGATCATATGTAGGAAAAAATAAGAACCGACTTGAATAATCTTAGCACTTTACCTGATATTACTCAGCTATAAATCCACCCTTGTATGTTCTCTCTCTCTTATCATCAACCCATCAACCTACCTCAGAAATATCAATTCCAACTGAATGGTACTTTCTCTTTATGAGCCAATTCGCCAAGTTTCTAGATAGTTGTGACTCCCAACCTCCTCCCTTTAGTTATTCCAGTAACTCTTAGTCACTTCCTGCAGCCTTATAGGTACCTCAATATTCATTTTTACCCTTTCAGCCCTTCTTATACTTGTTTCAATTTCTCTATATAAAATACCTTCTGTTGATAAACCTCATGTGATTTTTATTCTCCTAACCAGACCCTGGCTGTTAATGGTGACCAGAGAAAAAAGGAAAGAGACAGGAATGACTTTATACTGACCTCCCTCCATGTACCACATATACTCATGCACTGCTTAGCAACAGAAATATGTTGAGATAAAATGCATCACTGTGGGGGCTAGGGAGATAGCTCAGTCGGTAGAGTGCTTGCCTTGTAAGCACAAGGCCCTGAGTTCGATCCCCAGCACCCAAAAAAAAAAAGACAGTTATTATAAGGGGCTGGGGAGATAGCTCAGTCAGTAGAGTGCTTGCCTTGCAAGCACAAGACCCTGGGTTCGATCCCCAGCACCCAAAAAAAAAAAAAAAATGCATCATTATGAGTACATCAAAGAGTTTTGACAAACTGAGATGTCTATGATGTCACAAGCTGATATACTCTTATTGGACCCCTATCATATATACAGTATGTCATCAATTGAAATGTCATATATGGTGTCTTATTATAATAAATAATATTAATTATAATTTACAAGTCTATTAATAATGTGTATATTTTAAATGCCTATCCCTTATTGAGTACATATTATATGACACTCTGCATGACTACTTTCTTCTCATTTTTTTTTCAGTTTCAGTTTGAGTTTTATCTCAGAGAGTTTTCACTGATCACCTTATGAAAACTAGATACCATTCCCTGTTCATCTCTACCTCAGCTCCTGCACTCTGTCCTTCATAGAATATAAAACAATGTGAAATCTCTGTATTTTTCTAGTCTTTCTTCCTTACTAGAATGTGAAATCCATAGAGGAAGACCCATATTGGTCATACTTAAGTATCCTTAAAGCCCACCATAGTGCTTGACTCATGGGAAGCATACATGAGTATCTTTTAAATATTGGTATCTGTATGTATTACTGCTTAACAGCCCTCCCCAAACTGAGTGTCTTGAAGTAAACACACTTGATTGATTGAGTCTGTGATTTGCCCAGGTGGTTCTTTTCCTGGTCTTCCCTGGACTTATTCAAGAAGCTGCATGCAGATGGTGGTCTGGCTGAGGATGGAAGGTCTAAGTCAAAAGAAATAGCTAAGAGAATGGGACCTCTCATTTTAAGTAATGTAGCCCAAACTTCTTTACATGACATCTGCATTCAAACGGGGTCAGTCCCAGTGTACAAATGCTTATCAAGTCTCTGCTGTGTCATGGTTATATCTCACTAGTCAGGTCCTAGGATCAAGTCCACAGTCTACAAGGGAGGAAACTACCTAAGGGCTTGAATACTATGAATACCAGTAGATTGATTCACTGGGACCGTCTTCAGAGTAACCACAGTTTGTAATTTTATATACATTATCACTAATATTGACCGATAGTTGTTATTGTCATTCCTTTGTACCGTTGAGAAATCTAAAGTCGTCAGAGTTGAAGGAACTTGCTCAAGCTTTATAGCTTCTAAGTGGTGGAAAAATTCTAGTTTTTTTTATTCCAAATACTGTGAACTTCCACATATCAAGTCTTATCCAGGGAAGAACTGAAATAGGATAAAGGATACAACTCAGGAGACAACACCAACCCATATTTTGATTTTAATGGTAAGCACAATGGGCCTTATTTTTTTGCTCGCATGCACTGGACAGGATGAATTAAATAATATGGACTGAGGAGACTTAAAAATGGCTCACTTGTCACCTCAATAGGCAAGACAATTTATGCTCACAATGGAAATTATGTGGCTTCACAGTTGTAGTAATGTGATATTTTGTATGAGACTCTCTGCCATAGCTCCTACCTCCATACTATTAATTGTTCACTATTTATTATGAGCTGTTGCAGGTCAGAGTCCACATTGCCTTGTACATTGTCTGAAGCACAACAGGTTCTCTACAAATATTTGTTGAATGAATGAATGAACAGAGGTCAAGGAGGCCAAAGATGAACTCCTTCACCATTTGCCAGGAATCCCAAGGAGAATCAATAAATAACTAGGGAGTGAAGCATTAAATAGGATGAACAACAAATTGTGTATTATTTGAAAAACAAAGAATTTCAAGGAAGCAGATGTTGTGGTTATACAAATAAGTCAAACTTTGTGACCTTCATAAAAAAGCTAATTTAAAATTGATTTGTGCTTTTAAGTATTTTTGTGCATTTTTTATTTAGAACGTTTCTAACTCATGTCAGCATGAACTGCTCATTTTTCTATTTCATTTTGTTTTCTTGATTCTTTTCCCCAAGGCTTCTTATCTACTATTTCAACAGTCCACAAAGAGGAATAATACCCCACAATACAGCCGTCTGTCCTCTTGCTTGTTCTTCCCTTTTCAGCATTGATTTCAGAAACTTAATTCTTTTCTACAATTGAAAGCAAATTGTCCGAAGGAAAATTTGTTGAAAACCACAGGAGTTGGCAGGTTTTATCTCTAGCAATATTGAACTATGAAGGATTTGGACTCTGGCAACAACAGTCACAGCAGTGTGCTGGATGAAACAAAAGTAAATAAATAAAATTAAAGTTAGCTTTAAAAATTTAACTGGGGGTGGAGATCTCATAAAAATAGAAGAGAGTAGAGGGAGGAGATTGAGGGGAATGAAGGAGGGCCAGGAGAAGGCAGGAGGGGTGAAATGAAATTGACCAAACTATCATGTATACATACATGAATATAACACAGTGAATTTCACCTTTATGTATAACTATAAAACCCTACTTTTTAAAAAACTATAAATAAATAGAAGGAAGACCAGTAGAGACAGGGAATAGGGGGAGGGAAGAAGGGAAGGAAAGATGAACTACTGGGGACTAAATTAGAGCAAATTTTAGTTCATGTTTATATGATTGTGTTAAAATGAACCCTAATATTACATATAACTATAATACACCAATACAAAAAATTTAAGCGGAAGTCCACAAACTGATTTTGGCACATCCAGCAATTTGTGAATTGTATAACCCATTAAATATCAAGTTTTTATGTATGAAAATACTTATTTTATGTATTAAATAACAGTATCTTTAAGTATTATGTTCTGCAAACATAATATTCAAAGTCACCTAAGTGGTACATCCGTTGTTTCATTTAAGTTTTTATAGACATTCCATGTCTGGATCAGTGGAACAAAATGGGTTAAGCACTGTGGATGAAGTTTTCTACAAAAATAAATATTAACTTCCCATAGAAAGAGCAGATTTTTTTTTTTTTTGCTGATGCTCTAAAAAGAACACAGATTTGTTTTAAATTTTTTTAGTTGTTAATGAACCTTTATTTTACTTATCTATCTTTTTATATTTTTTTTTATTTTGGTTCATTGTATACAAATAGGGTAAAACTTTCATTTCTCCTGTTGTACACAAAGTAGAGACGCACTGTTCACGTAATCATATATGTGCATAGGGTAATGATGTTTGTCTCATTCTATTATCTTGCCTTCCCTCCACCCCCCCTCCTCATTTTCCTCTATACAATCCATCCTTCCTTCATTCTTGCCTCCACCCCCAACCCCCATTTTGTATCATCAACCACTTATCAGAGAAATCATTCTGCCTTTGGTTTTCTGGGATTGGCTTATTTCACTTAACATGATATTCTCCAACTCCATCCATTTACCTGCTAATGCCATAATTTTATTCTTCTTTATGGCTGAATAATATTCTATTGTGTATATATACCACAGTTTCTTTATCCATTCATCTATTGAAGGGCATCTAGGTGGGTTCCACAATCTAGCTATTGTGAATTGAGCAGCTATAAACATTGATGTAGCTGCATCTCTGGAGTATTCTGATTTTAAGTCCTTTGGGTATAGGCCAAGGAGTGGGATAGCTGGGTCAAATGGTGGTTCCATTCCAAGTTTTCTAAGGAGTCTCCACACTGCTTTCCAGAGTGGCTGCACTAATTTGCAGCCCCACCAGCAATGTATGAGTGTACCATTTTCCCCCACATCCTCGCCAACATCTATTGTTGCCTGTATTCTTGATAATCGCCATTCTAATTGAGGTGAGATGGAATCTTAGGGTAGTTTTGACTTGCATTTCTCTTATTACTAGAGATGGTGAACGTTTTTTCATATATTTGTTGATTACTTATAGACCTTCTTCTGTGAAGTGTCTGCTCATTTCCTTAGTCCATTTATTGATTGGGTTATTTGTATTCTTGGTGTGAAGTTTTTTGCGTTTTTTATAGATTCTGGAGATTAATGCTCTATCTGAAGTGTGTGTGGCAAAGATTTTCTCCCACTCTGTAGGCTCTCTCTTCACATTGTTGTTTCCTTTACTGAAAAAAAGGTTTTTTGTTTGAATCTATCTCAATTGTTGATTCTTATTTTTATTTCTTGTGCTTTGAGGGTCAGATTAAGGAAGTCTGGTCCTAAGCCCACATGATGAAGATTTGGACCTACTTTTTCTTCCATTAGGTATAGGGTCTCTGGTCCAATTCCTTGATCCTTGATCCATTTTGAGTTGAGTTTTGTGCAAGGTGAGAGATAGGGATTTAGTTTCATTCTGCTGCATATGGACTTCCAGTTTTCCAAGCACCATTTGTTGAAGAGGCTATCTTTTCTCCATTGTATGTTTTTGGCACCTTTGTCTAGTAGGAGAAAACTGTATTTATGTGGGTTTGTCTCTGTGTCCTCTATTCTGTACCATTGATTTACCTGTATATTTTGGTGCCAATACCATGCCATTTTTGTTACTATTGCTCTGTATTATAGTTGAAGTTCTGGTATTGTGATACCCTCTGCTTCACTCTTCCTGCTAAGGATTGCTTTAACTATTCTGCATTTTATTTATTTATATGCAGTGCTGAGAATTGAACCCAGTGCCTCACACATGCTAGACACAACCTCAGCCCAAGAACACAGATTTTTAAGTGGTAATTTAACATCCATAGAAAAAATAGAAAAGTGAGAAGTGCTCCTAAAATGATAAACATCCAAATTAAATATCCAGGCAGGTCTACAGTGCTCACTGGGGCCCAACACCACCCTATGAAGGCAGGGGACCCTGAAACTATCATCATCAGCTGCACCTTCAGTCTATCATCGGCTCTGTGAACTCAATGCCTGGAACTGTGCCTCTCCTCCAGCCCAGCTGCAGCCCAGCTCTGCATGCAGGCAACATCCTGATGCAGGGAACTGTGAAAGAACCAAGTGCAAACATTTATAATGTTAAATATTAAGATGCATACTGAAGCTAGATGCCATGGAGTGAGCCTATAATCCCAAGAGCTTGGGAGGCTGAGGCAGGAGGATTGCAAATTTGAGGCCAACCTCAGTCACTTAGTGAGACTCTGTCTCCAAATAAAAAGTAAAAGAAGTGGGGTGGAGGGATGTAGCTCAGTGGTAGAGCACCCCTGGTTCAATCCCCAGTACCACACACAGAACAAAAAATGTGTGCTAAGCACAAAATGTGAATTCCTGCTTTGGAGACCAAGAGGCCTTTGATGAGGATTGTTGGGCTGAGAGGACCACCTGATCCACCTGGCCACATCACAGAGGGTGAGTCTCAATGATCCTTGGTTCTCTCTAGCCTGTCTTTAAGACAGTAGTTCTCAACCAGGGTGATTTTATCCCTAAGGGACATTCAACAACAATGTATGGAGACATTTTGGATTGTCACAACTAGGGGAAGGAGTACTATTGGCATCTAATGGGTAGAA
The DNA here is from genome assembly GCF_902686445.1 of Sciurus carolinensis. Classification (NCBI taxonomy): domain Eukaryota; kingdom Metazoa; phylum Chordata; class Mammalia; order Rodentia; family Sciuridae; genus Sciurus; species Sciurus carolinensis. Next base: position 62,381,240 of record NC_062216.1, on the reverse strand, counting down.
GCCAGGAATGCTGCTTTTTGTCCTGCAGTACATAGGATAGCCCCCCACAACTGTCAGTAGTGCCAGGTGTCAGTAGTGCCCAACTTTGGACAATAAGGCTGACTTAAAAAGTGTTCCCCCAGCATAGCAACTTGCTCAAGACCCCAAGCTGGGAAAGTTCATGCTGAGATCAGGGATCCCAGTGGGACTACTCCAAAGGCCCCTCTGAGGTTAAGAAAAAACACTGCTTCCTGCCAATGCCCCTCCTGGTCCTACTGTCATGTCTCCCACATGAAACCGCCACCATGATATCTCCCAATTAGTATTATGATGTGATTAAGTGCTTTAAGGCATGTGAAGATGCTTTGTAAACTGGTTAAGTCCTGAACTGATATCAGCTCTTTTGAATAATAAGGCCATGGATATCCAAATGGTACAGGAAGGGCAAACCCTAAACTTGTGGACTCTGCACGGTGTGGCGGTATCACCTCAACTCAGCTAACAAGTATGTGTCAGATGCCAGGTGGAAAAAAGAAAGATATAGTCTATCTCTGTAGGGCAGTGGGAATGGAGTGGTTCTCAAAACTTCTCTAATCCAGTGGCTGAGCAGGGCTTTGGAAGCTGGCTTCCTGGGTTCATATCCTACCTTGGCCACATACTAGATGTGCAAACTCAGGCAGGGTGTACAATCTCTCTGTGTCTCCCTTGCTTCTCTGTAAAATGAGGATCATAGTATCTACAACATCAGTGTGACTGCTGTTATTAATATCCCATGCTTCCCACAGTGTTTTCTGACTCCATCTTCACCATACCCTCCAACTCCATGAAAAATTCACTTTTTGTAGTATAGCTGCAGCTTCCCTGAGGGTTGGGGTCAGGACCGTTTTTGTCATGAGGCATCTCCACTCCCTAATGTGTTTGTTGTACTCAGAAACTTTGGTTGGATCAATAAATGAAAGAATGGATAAGTTCTCTATTCCCAAGAATCATACCACTTAGTAGAAGCCTGTTAATAAGTATTTGCAAAGGAATGCCTACAATTATTAAAATAGGAACATTTATTGATTCAGCAGGTATTTACTGGTCATCTACTTTGTGATATCTGAGGTGAGACAGGAAGCCAGTAGAGTGATTTGAGTGCCATAGTGACAGGACTTACACTTCAAAGGATCACCTTGTACCATGAAGTCTGTATTGCCCCTGTCATGGGTTCATGACAATACCAGGATGCTGTGACATAGCAGATGAAAACTGCATTTGCGTTGAGTTACAGGAGGGTGCAAGCAACCTCACCCTTGGGTGGGGAAGCACTTGCCATGGCCCAAGGCAGAAAACAGAGTGAGAGGAGACAGGAGGAAATGTGCTGGAGATGTCAGCAAAGTCATGTTACAATGAACAGGTGCTGCTCCTAATGCATCCCTTGCTTTCATGGTCTTGTTGGTTTTTAGTAAACAGGTGCCATATTGAAGTGGGGCAGAAGTTACTACCACCAGTATTTCCTTCCACCAGTATCTCTTCCTTGGTCCACAGACTCTAGGAATACACACATATTCTTAGCTCCTGATCACAAAGGAGGGACATTGTGGTTGCCTGGGTGACGCCAATGCAGCTCACTGGTGCTGGAGCAGTTTTGAACTTCCTCATACTCTAAACAACACTTCTAGACCCAGGAGCTTGTGTATGCAAACTTGCCCCCTCAGATATACTTGTCTGGCGCAAGAAAAGGGATAACAAATGTCTCTGGTCTCCCAAAGGCAGGTGATCTTATTCTTGTGGCTCTACTCTCTATCCCAGCTTGTCCCATCATTGCTCCATGTATATGCCATCTCATGTCAATCCTGGGTGGTCTCACACCATGCCTGAACATGTCTGAGTTCCCAGTTGACACCCCAGTTAGACACTCTTGCTGGAATCCTCATTATCTGTATAAATATGTCTACATCACATACAGGAGTTATGTACATCCATAGAAGTGTTTGTTTATGTAGACCAAATGCCACATCTCACTGAGCTAAAATTATAGGAATGTGTTTTTTAAGTCTGCATGCTATAGTTTCCATTCAAGTCCATGTTCACAGGATTGGGATGTGGGAAAGAGCATTACTCCTCTATGTTATTATAAACATGAACAAGGAGATCATTTCTATGTTATTATAGTTACTCTAGTTTTAGATTAATTGGGGAACAAAGGAATTTTCCATCAAGGTTTTGGCCATCCACTTGGAAGTCCATTGTCTGACTATATTTCTTTTTTCTTCCTTAGTTTGCTCATATTTCTTTTTTTAACTACATTTCAACACAAACACTGTAACATGTCTTGCTTAGGACACAGGACAGGTGATGAGAAAGGAAAGATAAACACAAAGTGGGAGACAGTAGGGCAACTGGACCCACATCTGTCTTCCACTGGAATCCACATCAGCCATCTCAGAACCTCTGGCTCTGTTACTGTGGATGACCTGCAGAAGATGCTGCTGCTCTTACTCCAGACCCACACTTGCACTTGACCCAGGATTCAGGAAAGCTGAAGGAAGGGACCTTACAGACCTGGAGCATCAGGCTAGTTTGTTTCCCACACCAACAATAGACTTGGAATCTGCAGAAACCTGCATGAGTTGAAACAGTGATTGACCTACTAGGACATTCCAGGTGAATACTGCTATTGTTCCACTTAGTCTTCCACATGTCCTACAAATTCCTCTTGTGGCCAACCCTAACTAGTAACATGTAAGAAGGGGGTTATGGGTTATGGGTAGTCTTATTCAACTCAGTTGAACTTCAACATTGCAAAGTTACCACAAATACCACCAGCCCCATGGGTGACATCTGTGTACTTCTCTGTGGAAAAGTACATCTTCAAAAGATCCTTAATTGTTGTTCCTAACAGTAGGAACTTTAGGGTCTGGAAAACTCCAAAGGAGAACTATGACCTGGGATGCTTAGTAGAACTTTTCTTGTTAGACTGGAATTGAGGTGAAGGCTGAAAGCTGGGAATAAGAACTGCTAGAAGTGCCATCTTCTAGCACTGAGACTGAAGCTATTCCTTGAACCCTCACCTGAGTCCAGCCTTCTCTCTTCAGCTCACTGTGCCTGTTCACACCAGCACAAAGGTGGCAGCGAGGTTGTAGTCTAAGCCCGTGTCCAACAGAAAAGTGAGATGTCCAAACCAAGACTTCTCCAGGGAACCCTCACTGACTATGAGTGACTTCCTGGGAAACACCCCTCTTCACATGGGTTCACAGAAGAGAAGCATCTCCTTCCTTTGAATGGTGGGAAGATAATCACCCCTCATTGTGACTCCTGTACTCCTTCCCATTCTCTCTCATAGAATCCATGGGAGGGAGAGTGATAGTAGCAGAGACAGTTCTACCACTGCTTGGTCACCTCTGGGGGAATATGTCTGGTTCTGGTCATTGGCAACTCCTCATAGTCTTAGCAGTTCTTATTCCCAGCTTTCAGCCTTCACCTCAATTCCAGTCTAACAAAAAAAGTTCTACTAAGCATCCCAGGTCATAGTTCTCCTTTGGAGTTTTCCAGACCCTAAAGTTCCTACTGTTAGGAACAACAATTAAGGATCTTTTGGAGATGTACTTTTCCACAGAGAAGTATGGGAAAATAGATAAGTTCAATGTAAACCCAGCTATTATTTCAATTTCCGATATCTCAAAAACAGTGGACATAAATAGAAAAATTGGGTATTCAAGGCAGGTACACTTAACAGGAGATGAAGAAGAGAATGAAGCAGATTAAAGCTTTCACTGAAATGACTAGAATCCTTTGAGCATTCCAGTCACTGGAAGGCACCCTGGAATGTGGGAGAAACAGGGAAAAACTACCATTGAGCCCTACTATGGACCATGTACCATCTGCCTTGATCTTCAATATCCATGATGGACAGTCTCAGTTCCAGGAAAATGTGAAGAAATTCAAAGAGTGAAGCAGCATCTCTAATATCACATTGTTAACTAGAAAGAGCCAGCATTCCAACTCAGGTCTGCACAGCAAAGGTAAAATTCTTTCTACTGTGTCTTGCTTCTTTCAAAGGAAGATAGATGTAGCAGCACATATTTCAGAATTATACATCATAGTCAGTTACTGTTGAATGGGTAAAGAGTTTCAGTTGGGATGATGAAAAGGTTCTGAAGATGGCTGTGATTGAGAATGCACTTAATACCATTGAACTATATATTTAAATACGGTTAAAATGGTGAATGTTAATGGTAAATATATTTTACCAAAATTCGCACAGATTGCTGAGGGTCAAATCCAGGGCCTAGTGCATGCTAGGAAAGCTTTGCCATTGAGCTACACCCAGCTCAACCACAATTTTAAAATAACCAGTTAAAAAAATTTATATGTTGAATGACCCATGAATCCTCTGCCCCCCCTTACCCTTCCAACACATGTATTGGACAAGTCATTTTGTTTCTGTTTTCCCATTAGCTTATGGGGGTGAAAGGAACCAGTCTGCAAATAAGCTACGATGGAAAGAAAGGCATAAGCAAATTATCTTATAAAGGAAACTTGTACCACACACAGATAAATGTGAAACCAGTGAGTCATCAATATGCATTTGGGAAAATAAATGAACACAATTAAAACATCTATCCCTTTTTTTCTGATAAGATTATGGATAAAGAAAAGTAGAAAACTTCCTAATTAGGTGTTTATAAGAACAACATATAATGTCTTAAACAAGGAACTCTCTAGCCACAGGCCAAGGAGATTATTTCTCAAGTGTGGGGCAGCCACATATTATGGGACTGGAACCCTAAGTAAGACAGCAGGTCAGGTTGACACTTCAGTGTATTATAAATCAAAACCAAATATCAAAAGCTATAAAGGTTCTGGAAAAGGAATCATTGAGACCAAAAAAAAATTACTTACACTTTTAAGGAAGAAAAGACCTAAGTGTGATTTAGAATTATAAAAATTAAATCATTGCAGAATGATTATGAAGTAGAGAAGAAAAAATATCCATCACCCTAACATCACATTATTATTTTTAAGCATTATTTTCTAAAGACTTAGTTTAAACTCCACTTTCCTTTGTCATTACTCTGCTTAGAAACCTTATGTGGCTTCTGTTTTAGTCAGCTTTTTCACTGCTGTGATCAAAAGACCTGAGGAGAACAATTTTCAGGAGAAAGTTTATTTGGGGGATCCCAGTTTCAGAGGTCTCAGTCCTTAGAAAGCTGGCTCCGTTCCTTGGGCTCGAGGTCAAGCTAAACATCATGGCAGAAGAGTGTTGCAGAGAAGAGCAGCTCAAGACATGATGGTCAGGAAGCAGAGAGAGCTCCACTCAAGGACAAAATATAAACCCCAAAGGCATGCCCCCAAGAATTCCCAGCCATAACCTGCCTGCCTATAGTTACCACCAGGTTAATCCGTATCAGGGGATTAATGCACTGATTAGGTTAAAACTCTTATAACCCATAACATCATTACCCTATGTAAACGTAAAAAATAAATAAATAAATAAATAAACAAAAAAAACTCTTATAACCCAATCATTTCACCTCTAAACCCTCTTGCATTGTCTCACATATGAGCAGTTAGGGGACACCTAATATCCAAACCATAACAGCTTCCCAGTACTTAAAAATTCTTTAGCCTGTCATTCAGACATCTTCAAAGGCTGATGCCAACATACCTGTCCATCTTACCGTCCACAATCTTCCTAATGAATTCTTTGCTCTGGTAAAACCATTTGGTTCACCATCTCTGAAACCTACTTTGATCTTTCCCATACTTGTCCACACCTTTTGGAACATCTTCTCCCTCTTCTCTTCTCTTCTCCTTTCCAATTTAAAAACTGTCTTCTAAGCTCCAGTTGAAATCTTTCATCAGGCCTTTCCCCAGCCAGCCCAGCTGACAGTGAGTCATCCTTCTTTGGTAAGCCTTTAATAAATAGTGTCCTTATAATTCACTGGACAATTAACCATTGACTGCTTTATGGTTTTTATTGTTGTCTTCACAATTTATGTAATCTTTTTATATATTTATTTATTCATTTTTTTTGAGACAGGGTCTCACTATGTTGCCTGGGCTGGCCTTGAATTCCTGGGTTTGAGTGTTCCTCTTGCCTCAACCTCCCAAGTAGCTGTGACAATAGGCATGTGCCACTACACCCAGTTATGTCAATCTTTTTGTTTGTTTACTTGTTTGTTTTTGATTTTGCCATGCTAGGAATCAAACTCAAGGTATATAAATCTTTACTGATACATTGTGTGTGTGTGTGTGTGTGTGTGTGTGTGTGTGTTGTCTCCTCAATTATTAGATTATAAACTTAGGAGAGGAGCTCCAGGTGCTCCTCAACTTACAATGGGGCTAAGTCCTAATAAATTCAACTTGAATTGAAAAAAAAAAATGGAAAATGTAGTGAATATACCTAATCTACCAAACATCCTAGCTTAGCAACAGAGTGCATGGTAGGGAATCAGTTAGTAGCACCCACAATTGTGTGGCTGATGGAGTAGCAATTTGCTGCCCTGCCCAGAATCTCAAAAGATTATCTATCATACTGTATGCCGCCAGCCTAGGAAGAGTTCAAATTCAAAATTCAAAGTACAGTTTCTGTTGTGTGCATATTGCTTTCACACCATCATAAAGTTGAAAAATCATAAGTTGAATCAATGTAAGTCTGATATATATATATATATATATATGAATACTTTTTATGTGAAAAAAAATATGTATATAGTCAAGCAAGTAACAAATTCCTGCTGGTGTACCACTAGGTATGAGGTTCTAGACTAGGTGTTATCTGTCAGAGAAGAGACCCCACAACTCATAACCCCTCCCCACCCCTGCTTTACACAAAGAAAGGAAAAATTGCTGACTCATGAAATGTTTTAGAAGCTGTCATTTCTACCTTAAAAGTCAGTCACATCATGGAAAGACCCCTCAACTTCAGAATAGATCAAGGTTAGTCTTTGTGGTCTGTCAAACCTAACCAAGTCTCTGTTCTTGCTTTTCTCTGCTTACAATGGGGCAGGTCAGATAACTTGAGGTTATTTTGTGGCTGGGGTCACCTTGGATTCAAGGGGGCAGAGGACAGAAAGGCCCACTTTATCTTCTAGCTTAAGCAACATTCTTTAACTCCCACCTCCACTAAAGCAGCCCACATAGAAGGTTGCCATCTATTTTTTCTTTTCTTTCTCCCTCTTTTTTTTTAGGATCAGGGATTGAACCCAGGGCCACTTAACCAGTGAGCCACGTCCCCAGTCTGATTATTTTATATTTTATTTTGAGACAGGGTCTTGCTAAGTTGCTGAGGGCCTCACTAAGTTGCCAAGGCTGCCCTAGAACTTGCAATCGAGACAGGGTCTTGCTAAGTTGCTGAGGGCCTCACTAAGTTGCCAAGGCTGCCCTAGAACTTGCAATCCTATCTCAGCCTCTTAAGCTACTGGGATTACAGGTGTGAGCCACTGTGTCCAACAGGTTACCATCTATTAATAAAGTCCTGCTTTATTTTCCATTTGATTATTATTGCCTGCATATAAGCCCCATGGAAGTGTAGGAAGTCCTGAGCCCCTATCTATAATATAATCAAACACCAGCAACATCTCACTTCTAATACTGCCTTTTTATAATTACTAATAGTCTTAAGAAAGTTTTCATATAACTTTTATAGAATCATGAATTTAGGACTAAAATCATCTCTGAATTGTTCAAAAGTAATTTAAAATATTTAGTAAAAAAAAAAAAAAAGCATGTAATTAAGTAGAAAATGTCCTTAGAATATCTTTATTTCATATGTGTGATTCCTCCATGCTCACCACTATTAAAAAAAAAAAAAAAAAGGTCACACTAGAAAACAAGGTAAGCTGGATCAATGTTAATCTGGTGCACAAAACAATTTTAGAGACACAGAAATATCCACATCCGTTTTGGAGAAAGCAAGTTTACCAGGCTTAGACGATTTCTCATAAGCAAGAGCACACAGCAGGAGGCAGCTCTGGTGCAAAGGGCTTTTTGCTCTTAACTTCCTGCTGTTTCTGTTATTATGCCCATGGGAATTCTATATTATTATTAGTGAAGTTCTATCCCAGTATTTTTAAATTTTATACAAAGTTGGGAGTGGTAGCACACGGCTATATTCCCAGAAGCTCAGGAGATTGAGGCACGAGAATTGCAAGTTCAAGTCCAACCTCAGCAATTTAGTGAGGATGGAGATGTGGCTCAGTGGTTAAGTGCCCCTGGGTTCAATCCCTGGTACAAAAAAAAAAAAAAACTTATACAAATTACCAAGACATCCTAAACTTTGCTCAGGTGAAAATGGCACTGTAATGGAAGGAGGCTTCCAGAGTAGCTAGAGCTGACGAAGCTCAGGGTGAACAATAGAGTCCAGAGCACTGAATGGAATGTTATGTGTCAGGAGTCACAAAACAGACAGGACCTGTTCTGGAAAGGCAGAAGGTAAAGAGAAGCCTCAGAGCTTATCTTTAAGGAGATGGCAGTCACGTGCCATGAGAATGAATCAGCCATGACACAGTTTGAGAAGAGAGGCCCCACATCCTCAGAAAATCTCAGAAATAAACAGAGGCACTGTGGGAATTGAGAAGTTGCCAGAAGCAGCAAGAAAGAAAGCATGTACCGTCTGAATGACTTTGGCCATCCCTGTCCTCTTAACTGTCTTGCCAGCCAAACACACTCTGGATGCTGCTGACTGGATGATGTAATAATTGCACTGTTTGTCTTAAACACAATCTGAGTTGCACATTCTGGAATAGAATGTTTGCTTAAGGAAGAATAAACACTCCCGAAGGCAATCTCTGAGTGTTACGATTATTATATTTTCTTCTTATTTTATTGTATTGATCAAACTCTACAATGTAAGGTGCTACTTTTATAATTTTAAAAAGCACTAGTTTTTTTTTTAATGGCTTTTTATTGCTCAAAGATTTATCTAAACATTATATTTGTTTCTTCACATTGTCTGGTGCTAGGATTGGACCCAGGGCTTTTGCTCCACCACTGAGCTACACCTTCAGCCCCTAAACATTATATTTGAGGCTGTGGGAAGAGGAAGCACATCCTTGTGAAGTGTTGATCTGCAGAGTTGAAGAAGAGGGAATCTATAAGTGCTTCAGACTGGAAAGATTTCTGTTAGATGAACCCGTGGCCCAATGATGATACTGAGAGACTAATTACTTTTTCCTCTCTGTTCTATCTTCTTTGGTTTCCCCTTTGTCTGATTTCCAATGCACTGGCAAAAAAAAAAATTGCTGCAGGAGTTCCAGCCTTTCCATCTGTTCACCACACCACCTAGGAGAGTGCTGTCTGATAGGAAGAGAATGCAAGCTGTCTTCATTTGTTTTGTGCAGTTATAAGAGAATACCACAGATCAGGTACTTTATAAAGAACAGAAATTTATTTGCTCACAGTTCTGGAGGCTGGCAGGTACAATACCAAGGTGCAAGCAGATTTGGTTGTGAGAGGGCAGTGGCAGGTTAGTGGTCTTGTAAGGGCTGCCTGCTCTGAAGTGGAGGCAGGCTGCATCCTCACATGGCAGAAGGCGGAAGGGAGCGAGATAAAAAGCTAAAGCTGCATGAAGACTTGCATTAATTTCCCATTAACAAGGAAGACCCCTCATGGCCTAATCCCCCCTAGAGGCCCCACCTCTAAGTGTGTTTTTGTTGTTATTGTTGTTGTTGTTGTTGTTGTTGTTAGGGGAACTGGGCATTTAACCCAGGGGCACTTTATCACTGAAGTACATCCCAGCCACTACCCTACCTTTTTTTTTTTTTTTTTTTTTTTGAGACAGTGTCTCACTAAGTTTCTTAGGGCCTCATTAAGTTGCTGAGACTGACCTTGAACTTGTAATCCTCCTGCCTCAACCTCCTGAGTTGCTGGGATTACAGGTGTGCACCACCATGCCCAGCATTCACCTCTAAGTACTATCACATTGACAGCACTTGAGTTTTGGAGGGGACACATTCAAACAAGCAGCATGTGTGATTTTAAAATTTCTAGTAATCCCATTTTTAAAAATGAGTAAGAAGAAAAGGGCATAATTAATCCTAATAATATGTTTTGTTTAACTCAATATACACAAAGTATTATCTTAACATGTAATCAATATAAAATCGGTAGATATTTTTATACTTTTTCTTTTGTTAAGTCTCAAAATCCAATGTGTATTTATAGACCATCTCAATTCACAGAATGCATGTTTCAAGTGCTCAATAGCCTAATGTAGTCAGTGGCTATTACTCTACTAGCACAGATCTAGAAGAGGGATCACGCTTCTGCTGCAGCATCTCCTAGCCAGAGTTGACATTCTCTCTGATTGTACTCAATTAGGCTCTATACCTAACTGGCTACATGCCAATGCCAATGACTCTATCCAACATCAGACAGCTGTGACTTTTTACCAATGAATGTATCTGGGAGAATGGATTGTGATGATTGGCTGAAATTTGGCATGACTGAAATTGTCAAAATAATGCCCCTCCCCCCAAAGATTCCCATGTACTAATTCCTAGAACCCATGAATGTATTCAGTTTAATGACAAAAGAAAGTTGCAGATGGAATTAAGTTTGCTAATCAGCTGGTCCCAAGTTGAGATTATCCTGGTGATATAGATATTCCTGCATTGTCTTACACAAGCTTTTAGGCAACACCTCATATCTAAACCATAACAAGGTCCTTATTCTCATTTTATACATTCTGTAATGCATGATCCAACCGAGTGTCTCAATGTGCTTTTCTCCCAGGCATTATATCTAAGCAAGGTACTATGACCTTGAGAGATGGTGGTATCTGAGTATGATCTAAGTATCCTAGCATCCAGCTTCCCAGGTTTTGACAAGTTTCTGCTCTGCAAAATAAAGAGAAGGACTACACAGGAAATGTAGGGAAGCTGGGTTTCCAGAGGACACAACTGGCTACACAGGATACAGGCACTGCCAGAAGCTGGGATCCCCAAGCACCTGAAGAAAGGGGCCTTTCCCTGGTTCAGTTGAACATCAGCCAAAAGTGCAGGCTTCACTTGGCAGTCCGAACTCTCTAAGTGCAGTCATGGCAACAGGAATCTCAGAAGACCAGGTTGGTGTGTTTTGTGATCTCTACACCATGAGTCAGCTAGCGTGGAAAATATAAATCCCTGAGAGTAAAAGACATGCAAATGTTACAATCAGAATTGTCCTTTTATGAACTCCATTCCCCACATCCCCATCTGCCGCTTAGAGCCCTATGGATTCACCCCAGGCTTGTCCCCTTTCAAGCCAAAATAGGGACAGAGAGAGTTCAGCCCCCTCAGCACTACTTCTACAGAAAAACCCTGGCAGTGCTTTCTGCTCTCCTCTCAAGGGTGTGGTGGAGATAATTCAACCCAGTCAGCAAAGTGTTGGACTACCAAATGGCTTCAGTTCTAGAAAATTTTAAAAGGCTGAACCAGTCCTGAGTAGAACCCTGAAATCGGAGGCATTTAACTTTTTTTCCCTCTCATTTCTTTCCTTTCTTCAAATTTGAATTTCATTTTTTATTAAAAAACATATTACATAGTTTTTAAAACTAAATACTGCTAGAATGTTAAAGAAAAAAGTGTCCCTTGTTGTATTTCTCCTCATTTCTATTTACCCTTTTAGTTGTTGTGTGTATCTCCTTCTTATTTTTAAAAATATAATCCTATCCAGCAATTTCTAAATTTTTCAGTTTTATATGTCCACTACTACCTTTTTAGTATGAAAGATAAAGATCTAGTCAATTTTAAAAAATGATAAAAACCTAAGAGAAACAATTACAGGTGTAACCAAGGAGATGAATAAAGGGTGCTTTATCATGGTAGAAACCAGTCACGACCATGTGCCCAGCAGAGGGTAATGGATGAATAAGCCAAGCCTAGCAGTTCTACTCAGCAGTTGTAAAAAGACAGAGGTAGTCCTCTGTGAATGGACACAGAAAGAATTGAGTGAAGAGAGCAAATTGCAGGACATTATATAGGATATGACTCCACAAGAATGTTCAGCTCCTATGGGAACAGAGAAGTCAGCATCTGTACGATATGTAAATGTAAACACACATAGAAGAAAGTTTGGTAAAAAAAAAAAAAAATCTACTTTAAATTGCTCACAGCAGTGGAGAGGGCTATTGGGAACCATGACTCGTGTATCAGGTAGCAGTAATTAAAGATGGTTTCCAAATTCTCTGGAAGGTGAGAAATATTTTAAGTGGGGGAATGTTTTTATATATCACTTAGGTAACTAAAAATAATTTGTAAAAAAGGAAGAAAGAGACCAAAACCTAGAGCATTAATGTATACTTGTCTCCCATGTTCATTTCTCCTCCTGCTCATAATTTTTTTTTTTTTTTAAGTACTGGGGATTGAACTCAGGGGCACTCAACCACTAAGCCACATGCCTAGACCAATTTTGTATTTTATTTAGATACAGGGTCTCACTGAGTGGCTTAGTACCTCGCCATTGTTGAGGCTGGCTTTGAACTCACACAATCCTCTTGCCTCAGCCTCCCAAGCAGCTGGGATTATAGACTTGCACCATAGTGCCTGGCTCATAAAACTTGAATAAATCAATGTTTGGGGTTTCCATGATTCTGACCTTTAATTTTATTCTGAGTTGAGGCAAAACCTGCCAGATAGAACCCTCTTGTTGTTCCTTGCTCATTGCTTCGTTCCATTTAGTGGTTTGCAGGGAATAACCAATCTTTCTGTTTTCACCCAAAGTTCATTTCTTCATTCTCCAGTCACCTCTGGCTCCTCCAATGCTTTGACTTGTGCGCATTCTTAGACTCTATGAAATGATAAAATAAAGTCTTGAGTCATTTCCCTTCCCAAGGGTACTTGCACAATTTTATTAGGAAACACTGAATGATAAAAAATTGTGCAGGACTCAAGAAAGGAGTTTGTGAAGCAGAATTTCAGGTGCTAGGGGAGGAGTTTGTGGACCTGGGCACTTGGGTGGCATCCTTCCTGTTTTCTCTATTCTGACTGTGTGGGAGGAAGTCTCAGGGAGGCTAAGGGAGAAGGACAAAGGAATCCAGGGCCTCTGAAGGAGGACTGGTTGGCTGGAACAGGCCAGTCCCTTCATGGCTTGCTAAACAGAACTGTTAAGTAAACTGCAATCCCATGAGGTCATTCCCATAGGTGGAGGAGGCAGGGAAAGAAATGACTGTTTGCAGTTCCAGGTCAAAGGTAGCTTGGAGAAAACATCATTGGCACATTCTTTTCCTGAGCTCAGTGTCATCTTTGTTTTCAGTGTTCCCAGGGAGCTGAGCAGCACGCCTGCCCATGCCCCACCACACGATAAAAGCTGTCCCTGGGCAACTTGGACTGAGAGCCCACATTCCACTCCTGTTCTTTATCGGAAAAACATTCCTGACTGAAAGGGGACAGATCGGTGAGAAGTGCTGATGGACAGGGGTCTCCACTGACAAGAGAGAGGGCTAGCCCCAGACCCAGGGGTGAGTGGAATTCTGAGGAAAAGAAGCATCTGGGAGAAGTCAGGCTGGTGCAATGTGACAGCAGAACACTCTGGTGTCCCCTGCCTCATTTGTCCACAAGGGGAGGGAGAGCAGATACGGGTTCATGTCACAGTGTCCTCTCACTGACAGACATGCTTTGACTTGTGCAATGTTCAGTTAAAGAGCTGAACACAGACTGTGTCAACTGGAAACTTATGTTCTGTGTTAAAAAACATAACGGAGGAAGATCTGTTGGTGAAAGGGCACAGAGAAAGGAAAAGTGGTTTCAGAGAACAATTATATATCACAGAATAGAAAAAAAATCTCTTACATATCTTTAGAAATGTTCCCCCTTTTTTTCTGAGAGGTTTTTGTATTCTCAGATGAGATCTTAATTAAATAATGTTTCCCTTTTATGCAGGCACATTCATTCTGTTCATAAAGGAAAACTAGACATTGTTTTTCCTGGCCATGAATGTTGTGGGAAGGATTGTTCACACAACACACACACACACACACACACACACACACACCTCTGTGCACTTTGCAAACTCACCCTGTACAGAGATGGTAATTTGCTTCCAGAAAGTGTTTCCACTGCTTTTCTGAGGCCTCAAGTCCATTTCTTTTTCCCTGTTAATGGCCTTCCTGGACAGGGGCCATGTGAGTAGGGAACAGCCAGCCTAGAGGATTCTTCTTTGACCATTACCTCCTCTTAGTCACTCCTCAGAGGGTGAGGGTTCTGAGGTTCTCCTGCCCTTCGTTAGTAGGAAAGTTGTGCTACAGTCTTCCTCAGCTCCCAGCAGAGGGCTTCTCTCTCTCTAATGCCGGGGATTGAACCCAGGGCCATGGGCACGCTAGGCAAGCAGGCTACCACTGAGCTACCCACCAAGCCCAGCAGAGGGTTTCTCAAGCTCCAACATGCACATGAATCACCTGAGCATCTTGTTGCAGGAGGCCCAGGGCAGGGCCTGAAAGTCAGCATTTCTAACTAGTTCCCAGGAGACACCAGTACACAGGTGCACACAGTACTTTGATTAGTAAAGCCCTGGAGGATTTTGCTCTAGAAACAGACAACATCCTCAGGAACACCTGAAGAATTTGTTCACAGTCCCCTGGGTTTCTAAGGCTCCTCCTCCTCTCAATGGCCTCAGTTTCTCTGGGTTGCCCTGGTGCTCCTGGTCTACATTCTGTCCTGTGCTACTTGAGAAGTGAATGACACCAGACATGCTGCTGACTTCTTGTTTCTCACTGAAAGCTTATCAAATCTATAATAATAGTAGCAACCAGTTAAACTCTGAGGCAGGTATTAGGCTAATTAGGTACTCCAGGCACTTGAATTATTCCTTATATGGTGTTTGACCATGTTACCCCTGATCCAGGGAAGGACATCAAGGCTTCCCAGAACTTAAATGACTTGTGTTGTGGTTTGGGTGTAAGACAATGCAAGAAGGTTTAGAGGAGAAATGATTGGGTTAGGAAAGCCTTAATACAATCAGTGAATTAATCACCTGATAGGGATTAACTGGTAACTGAAGACAGGTAGGGCGTGACTGGAGAAGGTGGGCATTGGGAATGTGGCTTTGGGATATAGTATTTTCTATCTAGTGAGTGGCGTCTCCTTCTCTGCTTTCTGATCGTCGGGTGAGCTGCTTCTCTCTGCCACACTCTTCTACCATGATGTTCAGTCTTACCTCAGGCCCCATAGAATAGAGTCTGCTGTCTAGATTGAGACCTCTGAAACTGTGAGCCCCCAAATAAACTTTTCCTCTTCTAAAATTGTTCTGGTTGGATCTTCTAGTTGCAGCAGTGAAAAGCTGACTAAAACAACTTGCCCAAAGTCACACATTAAGGGACGATGGAGTTGGGGACACTAATCACTATATTGTACTTCTGCCCCATGAGCAATGTGGATGGCAAATGCCTGGAGGGATCTGAAGAGCAAGCCTCTTTGTGGACTCTAGGCCCAGCTCTGGGACCTATGCTTAATTTCCCTATCTGTACAACCCTGACCTCACCAAAGAGGACTCTCTGCAATCGGGTGCTGGAGCTGAGATTGAAAATGAGTGGAGCAGAGTTATCTTACACACTGACTGCAGGCAAAAAACAAAAGGGGTGATAATCTTCCCATCAAGAGACTTTGAAAAAGATGAAGCCCCAGAGGAAAATGGGCTTATCTCAGACAGTGGCCCTTAGATAACCTTTGCTTCTACTTTCAGCTCTCAGGCAACTCTGGCATTCCTTTTATTTTCCCTCCTCCAGAAGACTGAATAAGTGAGTCAGGGAAGGCATTTACTTTCTTTGGAACATGTAATACTCAACTGTCTTCTGCAGTGACTGAAAAAGAGGCACAGAACCCCCGTTCCCAAACAAAGCAAAGATCAAAAGGTCAGGAAAACTCTTGTTATCTTATACGAACACACACAAATATGCACATATATGCACAAGCTGCACACAGATGCATACACACACACACACAAACACACAATTTGCCAAGCAAATAAAAGGTTCGAGGGTAGGAGAAGGAATGTGCCTAAGCTTGTGAAATGGTCTTTTAAAAAGAACTCGGGGTGAATTCATCCTCATTGCTTCTTCATCATTCATGTAAATCTTGAGCTACCTCTCACTTCATTAAATGTATTTGTCAGCTTCTCATCACTGTAACAAGATACTTCAGATAATTAACTTATTAAAAGAAAATTTTATTCTGGTTCACCATTTTAGAGGTTTCAGTTCATGAAGAGTTAGTCCCATGCTTTGGGCCTGTGATGAGGCACATTATGGGAGAAGAGTGTGGCAGAGAAAAACTGCTCACCACATGACTAGGAAGCAAGAGAGGAAGGGATCAAGGTCTCACAATCCCCTATGGGAGCATGCCCCAATGACCCTAGGTCCTCCCACTGGGGCCCACCTGTTAAAGTTTCCACCACCTCCCTTCCCAGTGTAGATGGGACTCATACAAATCATCAAAGACTTGCATAGAACAAAAGCTCAAGCAAGTGAGAATTCACGCTCTCTCTGACTGATCATTTTTGAGCAAGAACATCCATCTTCTGCCTTCAAACTCAGACTGGAATTTCAGCATCAGCTCTCCTGATTCTCAGGTTCTTAGACTGTAGATCTTGGAACTTCTCAACCTCCATACACAGGAGCCAGATTATTATGATAGAGGGTAGAAATAAATGGTGATGATAGATAGAAGATAGATACATATTTCTTTGGAGAACCCTAACTACTGCCATATTTATACTAAAACATTAAAACAAATTTTTAATTTAAAAATTTAATTGTTTATCTGAAATTAAAATCTAACCACATCTTGTATTTTATCCAGCAACCCTAGTTAATCAGATATTTTGGTTTTATATTGTGAATTTACACTGTGAATTCTGCTTTTAAGGCAATAATGATTTAAAATTTATTTTATCTATTAACACATTAATTATACAAATTATGGTTTGTTTGTTTTTTTTCTTTTTTGCTCATACTATCAGACCAACACTGTGCTGGGCCCATTTGTGTATTATCTCATTTGTTTTTATTAAGATGGATTTTGGAGATTAAGAAAGTGGAGATTAAAAGTGATAGAAGATTTGGAAGATCTACTTTTAAACTTGGACATGTCTGATGCTAGCACCTTAGTTTCTGCTTTGGGAAATACATGTTGGCATGAAAGTCATAGATTCTGAAACCAGTCAGTCAGGGTGTGTAGACCCCAGATCTTCTAAATGACCTCAGGCACTCAACCACTTGGTGCCTCAATTCTCTATTTTGTAAAATAGGGATAACAATACCTAATCTCCTTGAATTCTTGTGATTCTTCAGTGAGCTGACATACAGAAAAAGTTTAGACAGTGCTTGGTGTATATATATATATAATGGATGGTCTCAGCGTCACACTGTTATTGCTTGGATTTGATCAAAGGCAAGATGTTGCAGCAGTCAATTCTAGTAGAGATCCTAAGGGCCTCCTCTTAGCATCGTCTACCTCCCAAGGACCTGGACAATGCTGAGAAGCAGGGAGAGAGACCACTGTGACTCACAGCATGTCAAGGCAAGGTATGGGCCTCATCTCAGCATCTGGTCCCTCATGGGGCAGAGGGGGGAAACCTCATAAGGCTAGTTTCAAGGAGGACATTTGAGGAAGGTTCACCTCAGTTCAAGTCTCACCCACCAAGCAACATTTTCTCAGTTCCAACTGCTGAGCTCAAAATCACCTTGGGAACATGACAGTCCTTCATCTACCATCTACTCTAGGACCATCTATCATGTATATATTTCATGCAAAACACATTTCCAGGCTCTATAAGATGTACAAAGATTTACACAATTCATTCAGTTACTCTTTGTTGAAAGCCATTGTATCAGGCACTATTGAAGGTGTGGGGAGTGCTATGGAGTTTCCACCTTGAGGGGACATATAGTTTACTAAAGGACAGATCAGACAGGGTGGTAAAGGTAACCAACATCCTCAACTTCAAGGGACATGTTATTCTGATAACTACCAGGGGTTTGTTTCACTGAATGGAATATATAAGGTCAATTTCTTAAGATGACAATGAGTTTTTAAGTTGTGTGGAAGAAAAGAAAGAATACAAGAGGTAACTGGAAGAGGTGGGTTCTAGTAGGAAGAGAAAAATGACTGATGATGACTGATGGGGATATAAGTAAAGTTTCTGCTTGGTGATGTGTTTAGAATGGGCTTTTTCAAGACTCCCTAGGATCTTCAGTTAAACATCAATTTTCTCATTAATGTGTGTGGATTGAATGTGTTTGAGATGATGTACCAAGTGGTTAAGAGAGTCTCATTGTGGGTGTAAAGTAAGGCCCTCAGTGGGTGGCTCACCCTATCTGAATGACAGTGTTGGGATCCTCATTTCTCATATTCGATACAAGGCAAAGAATCCAGTTGCATTTCAGGTTCAGTTGTTGGTAAGAAAACCTCATCATCCATGCAAATATTTGGATTTTTGTGAAGGAGAGTGAAAATACTTCTGGTATGAGTCACAATAGGACTTGGCATCAGTTTTTGCTTGTTTGTTTGTTTGTTTCAAACAAACCAAAGGCTGACTAAGCAAGAAAAAAAAAGAAAGAATGTTAGGGGAAAAGATTGGTAGTAAAATGTTTTGGAAGTACATGGGAGAGCTTGAAGACTCAAAGGAAGAGCCGAACACCCAGGTCTTGGGAAATAGAGGGGAACAGGAAGCCAGGGTTCCTCTAGGGGCCAGAGTTCATCGCTATTTTTTCTGGGCTGCTGCTGTCATGTTTCAAAGCTACTAACTTATCATCTCTGTTCATGTTTTTGCATTTTTTCGAGAGAATCTAGTTAGTGTAACTTGATCACGGATTTCTACCTTCTCAGAACAGAGGGCAGGGATGTGGGCCATGATGGGATAGTTTGATTGGGCAAACTCCTGATTCCATGTCTTGCACATTTCTCAAAAATAAGTGGAAATGGTGTAGTTTGGGATGCTTATACTGTTACATCCTTCTTGTTTGTTTAAACAGTTTTTAATCATTCTATCCTTATCCCATAACTACTATTTTGGAAATTATACATCATTTCTGTTCTTTTAATGGTTATCCTAAAAATTCCAACTTGCCTACTTAATGTATCAAAGTTAATCAATGTCTGTACTATCTCCTAGTCAAAGATCTTAGCATACTTGAAGTCCCTTCCCCCTTAACTACTTATCAATTATTATTTTTATTTATTTTAATTCAAGTTTTAAAACACAACCAAAATTATTAGTGTATTTATATATACTGTCAATATTTATTTGCATTTACTATTTTCTTTGCTTTTCACTTTTTTTTTCATACCTCAAATATTTCATTTAGAACTACGTTCTGCCTCAGGTATATTCCTTATCACTTCCTTTGACAGGTTTTATTAGTGATGAAAATTACAATTTTTATTTATCTGGACCATTTGTTTATTTTGTCCCTATTCTTTGTGTTAGCCAGTTTTTGTTGATGTAACAAAAATACTTGACAAGAACAACTTAGAGGGGCTGGGGTTGTAGCTCAGTGGTGGAGCGCTTGCCTAGCTCATGTGATACACTAGGTTCTCTCCTTAGCATCACATAAAAATAAATGAACAAAATAAAGGTATTGGGTCCAACCACAACCAAAAATGTTTAAAAAAAAAAAAAGTAACTTAGAGGAGGAAAAGTTTATTTTGGGCTCATGGTTTCAGAGATTTCAGTTCATAGTCAGCAGTTTCCATTGCTCTGGGTACCACATGGGGAAGAACATCATGGCAGGAGGGCACGGCAGAAGAATGCAACTCAGGACATGGCAACCAGGAAGCAAAGAGAAAGGAGGAGCCAGGGGGATACTATATAATCCCCAAGGACATGCCCCCAGTGACCTACCTCCTCCAGTCACACCCCACCTTCCTACAGTCACCACCCAATTAGTCCTTTCAAATTGTTAACCCATCAAATAGATTAATCCACTGATTAGGTTACAGTTCTCAAGTCAAATCAGTTCACTTCCTGCATTGACACAGGATCTTTTGGGGAACACCTCATATCCAAACCTAACATTAGCAAATTATTTTTTCAGTACATTAAAGATGTCATATAACTGCCTAGCTTCCATCATTGCTATTAAAAATCTTCTGTCAATGTAGCTAACTGCTCCTTTGAAGGCAACATTTTCCTCCTTCCTTTTCTTCTTTTTTTCTTTCTCCCCCACCCTCAGCAGCTTTTAAGATTTTTCTCTTCATTCTTAGTTTTTGTTATTTTTCTATATGTCTAAGATGGTTTTTCTCTTTCTTCTTGGAATCTGGTGGGTTTCCTGAATCTCTGGATAAGTGTCTAGGTCAGTTCTGAAAATGTCCAAATATTGCTTCTGCTGGCTTGTTCCCCCAGCTTCTAGAATTCCTATTTAACACTATCTGTCATGTCTCATCTTCTCTGTCATATTTTCCATCTTCTTTTACTTTGTGTCCCATTTAGGAAATTTTATTTTTCTCTTTCATTAATTTTTTTTTTCATTTTTCTTCATCATTCTCTGAGTTTGTAGTTTAGGTTAAGACCTCTTAAACTTGGTTATTTTTAAAATCCACTGACACTTTTTATAGTTTATAAATTTCTTGCAGATATTTCTAAATGTGTTTTATTTCTTTAAATAAAGATATTTTATAATTTATAACTACTAAGTCAATAATCTAAAGTTTGCATGGATTTTTTGTCTCTGTTGTTTCTATTGGTTTCCTCATGTGCTTGAATATCTTTTAATTATATGGAGCTCTTTGGTTTAGAATATTGTTTGTGGAGATGCTCTGTAGCCTAAGATGAAGTTGCCCTTGAGGATAAATTGTATTTGCTTCTTTTAAGTACGTAAATACATTTCTATCTAGTACCACTTTAAACTTCATTTAGAGTTTAAGGTTTCTTAGACCACCCAAGTTTTTTGACCTGTGAGGGAGACGGTCTATTATTACAACTTCCTATGAATTTTGTTTTTCTCCCTTGTACCTTCTAAGTCAAGTCCCCTCAAACTTCTGGAGGGTGGACTTCATTTAATGTAGAATCTTCCATTAAATCTTCACCTTTAAAGGGACTTTGGATTCTGTCCCTCTCACGCTGAGAGTCTGTAAAAAACACTGCTTAGTTTCTCAGATAAATTTGGCAAACACTGTCAAAACAAAAGCAGTTCAGACTCTAGGATGATCTCTGGATTTTGGCCTGATATTTCTTTCTTTTTTTTTTTAATTAATTAGCAAATTGATGCTTTTATGAAGAATTTTTTAAAATTTTTATTCATTATTTTTAAATGCCTTTAACCTGACTTGCCATTAAAAAAAAAAAAAAAAATGTCTGTTGTCTGTCCACAGAGAACAAATGCTCCTCAGGCCTTCAATCTCTCTGTCTCTCAGAAATTATCACTGCATTCTCAAATGTGAGGTGAGTCTACCCTCTGTCGGTCAAGTGTTTAGTGAACCTCAGAGGACTAGAGGTTTATAACTATCTTGAGGCAAATCATTCTAAATGGACTTGGAGGTAGGCAAAATTTCCATTCTAGGGTCTTTGAAATACTTCTTGCATCCTGCACAGAAAGGTCTCACTCCATACATAAATTCTGCACCTGCAAAGGAGAAGCCTCAGGTGGGTGAACTACCTATAGTAGTTCTTCCCTATAGTCTCTGGCTCTCAACATGGTAGACGTAGGGAGTACTCAAAATGTATTCCTAGTGGGTGGGATCTGGCTAAACAAAAATTGGCACTTGCACCTCACAAAGTCATGTTCTGCTTTTTTTTTTTTCCTTCTGAAATTGCTACTTCAATATTGTTATGGTTTGAATGTTATTGTTCCCTTCAGAATTCATGCTGAAACTTAATCCAACACAACCGTGTTGGAAGGTGTTGTCTTTGTGAAGTGATTGCATCACCAGGACTCTGTTTGGGATTGGGTATCCTTATAAAAAGTCTTAAAGGAAGAAGTTCATGCCTTTTGCTTTTCTACCTTCTGCTATTTAAGAACAGTGCTCCTCCCCTCCAGAGGATGCAGCATCAAGGCACCATCCTGGAAGAAGAGAACAGCCCACCCCAGATAGCCAAACCTGCCTTGCCTGCACCTTGATATTGCAAGTTCCATCATCCAGAACTGTGAAAAATAAATTTCTTTTCTTTATAAAGTTTCCAGTCTCTGGTATTCTGTTATAGTAACAGAAACAGACTAAGACACCTATAAAGACTGTGTGAGAAAGAGAATGTAGGCAAGGTGGCTGGGAGAAAATGGAGAATTTGATTGTTTCTGCTCTTGGTGTTCAAATGATCCTTTCAGTCACTCCACAAAATTTTCAGTAAGTCAAACATTTCTCATAATTGTGTTGAATTGTTTGAAGGAAATGCAAAAATATTAATGGCTATAATGTCAAAATTGGTATGAGATTCCCATGGGAGGCTGACCATATCTGCTTTAGTTCTCATTTGTTTGTATGCCCGGCCCCTGTAACTTCAAGCTTGCAGTCTTTAATGAGTATGGTAATATTAGGTGCCCAAGAAAATGAAGACAAAGAGGAAAAGGTAACTTTCATTTAAATACTCAGGGGGATGAAATCTTTAGACAGGAATACTTTCATATCAGATATTGCATCAGATATTGATATCAGATATTAAGCAGAAGACAGACATGATAATCCTTTGTATATGTAGACTTACATTCAACTAGCATTTTCTAAGGACTTGTTTGTTTTGCAGTAGGCAATAGCCTAGGCATTTTAAGAAACATAACCCATTAAGTTCAGAACAAAAGAATTATGCCCCTTCTTTGGTGCTAAGCAGAGAAATGTGGGGAAAAAACTACTTAGGACTGAGAAAGGAAGAAAGGGTCTCACTAGACATTATCCCATGTAGGGAAAAATATTTCAGGAATATTTCCTGGAGGCTCAAGGGCACATTTTGAAGCTTAGCTTTGAATAATGTACCACTCAGTTAAGTCTTTAGTTTCTCTGAAGAATGTGGGAAGAGTATTGAACAAAAAAGACTTGAATTTTCTCCATATGAGTTCATCTTACATGTTAACTTTAAGGAAAGATTTTGCAATGTGCTATTTCTGTGAAATCTGCCATACACAGAGTGAAGATACTCAGCACACAACCAAAAAAGTGACCTGCAAATCTACTTAAGGAAGGAAGCATCAAGCTCCAAGGGGGGAGGTTTTTCCACAGGGAAAATCACCCTGCTTATTTCTTTTTAATGGTATTATTATACACTACCTTCCACTATAACTGTTTGCCTTCTATCTCATACTAAACCTCTGGTTTCAGGGCATCTGGGGCATTACTTACCAAAACAATTAGTCAATGAATTGCCTATTACAGGTAAAATAGCAATAGGCTGCACAAAGCATAGAGTTCAGGTTCTAGACAATAAAGATGAGACAGACACAAGTACAGCAGATGCTGGTTCTTTTCTTCTGGTCAGTGTCTGTTCTTCCTTTTTCTCAATAGGAAGATCCCAGTTTTCACCAGGTATCCATTCCTTGCACAAACTGTCTATGCCCTTTAGGGAGATCTGACCCTACTCATCGTATCACATCCTTTTGGCTTTATCCTCGCCACAGTGATTTCATCAAAGATGGATCTCCCTCCAGGCCAATGAAATGCAAGATAGGTGACATTTGCTAGATGTTTCAAGGAAAGAAACTTCTTCTATGGATGCTCTCTTCAGAGATATTCTTTTTCATACAGACACAATGAAAAAACCTAAATCCATGAATGATGCTGGCAGTCACCTTGAGACCACAGAGAAGCCAGCCTCATGATACAACAGGTAGTGTAGAAGGCAGAGAAAAACCTGTTTTTTTTTTTCAGTTATATGAGCCAGTAACTTCTCTTTTTGTATAACCTATTTGGGATTGGATTTTCTGTTATTTTCAATCAAAATATTCCTGTTATGGCTTGGATATGAGGTGTACCCCTAAAGCTCCTGTTAGTGCAGAAATATTCAGAGGTGGAATGATAGATTGTGAGAGTTATAACCTAACCAGTTCATCCTTGTTTGAATGGACTGACTGGGTAGAAACTATAGGCAGGTGGCACATGACTAGAGGAGGTAGGTCTTGCCCTGGAAGGGTGCATCTTCCCTGGGGCCCCTTCCTCCCACCCACCCCAGTCCCTCTCTGCTCCTTGACCCTGTCCTGAGTCAAACAGCTTTCCTTCCCTGGACCCTTCCCCCATGACAGCAGAGCAATGGAGTCAGAAGTTTTTATGGTCTGAGATCTCTGAAATCATGAACTCCAAATAAATCTTTTCTCTGCTAAGTTGTTCTCTTCAGACGTTTTAGTCACAGTGATGCAAAAGGTGACTGAAACAATTCCTAACTTATATAATGCGGGTTTAGATGTGATGATTAATGAAGAGCCCTTTCAGCTTTTAACATTCAATGATTCTGTTAGGAACCCCACCAAAAGGTAAACCATTTTTACTACGAAATGTGAGAAGTCAGTAAATGCTAACCAAGTTGGTTACCTTCATAGAGAGAGTTGACCATAGAGCCAAACATTGAGACTCCAGAGAAATTCCCCAGGTCTCCAGGCTGCATTCCTTACTTCTGCCTAGCTGCAGCTGATATCCC
The DNA here is from genome assembly GCF_902686445.1 of Sciurus carolinensis. Taxonomy (NCBI): domain Eukaryota; kingdom Metazoa; phylum Chordata; class Mammalia; order Rodentia; family Sciuridae; genus Sciurus; species Sciurus carolinensis. The sequence continues at coordinate 62,356,745 of NC_062216.1, read as the reverse complement.
TCAGAGTAGCCCATTCTCTACAGGACCCCAGCTATGTATTTTCCCAATCTCTCTCTGAGGATGTTCTACTTAGAAGTTCTCTTGACCAACTTAACTGATAGTCTTTACAGAAAGGGAGAATATCTTATTTTTCTTTGTGTATCCAGTACTCAGAATAGTGCCTAGCATAGGGTAGGCACTAATAAATATGACTAAATAAATAAATTTGGGGGGACACCTCATATCCAAGTCATAAATTTATTAGACATCTATGCCAGGTTCTGAATGGAGTGAACAAAACAAAACCATTGTCAGGGGTGGGTGGCAAGCAGAGGCTTCTGGGGTGTTCTCAATGTTGCACTGCATAGAACAGGTAGCTAATTATTTGGGTACATTTGTGCTATAAAAATTCATCAGGTTGTTCACTTAGGATCTGTGCAGCTTCTGTATCTTTGCTTTATTTCAATAAAATAAAATGTTTGCAAAAGCAAAACGAATAGATAGTTCTTACTCTAAGGGTGTTTACCTTGCAGTCAGAGATGAGAGACAATATAACATATAAAAATCTAACATGTTGGGAGGTAACAAGAACCATAAAATTGGAATGTGAGAACAAAGAACATATTCAGTGAGCACTAAGATATGACAGGTTGACTACCCAAATTATTGGGATGGGGGTACCAGGGATTGAACTCAGGGATACTTGAGCACTGAGTCACATCCCCAGACCTATTTTGTATTTTATTCAGAGACAGGGTCTCACTGAGTTGCTTAGCACCTCACTTTTGCTGAGGCTCTGGCTTTGAACTCACAATCCTCCTGCCTCAGCCTCCTGAGCCACTGGGATTACAGGCATGCGCCACCGCACCCAGCAGACCAATACCCTTTGATACTTAGGGATCCCTGTATTTTAGAGAAAAGAAGAAAACAGAGTGAACATTTTTAAATAATCTGAGTCAAAGAAGGTGTATTAGATCCCTTGGGCTGCTGTAATAAAGTGCCACAGATTACAGTGGCTTAAGTAACAAATTAATTGTGTCACAGAAGTCCAAAATGAAAGCAGGGTTTGTTCCTTCTGAATACTGAAAAGGAGAATAGATTCCATGTCTCTTTCCCAGCTCTGGTAGCCTCAGGCTTTCCTTGGTTTATAGATGGCAGGCATATCCCTTATGTCTTCTCCTTGTCTTCCCTCTGTACATGTATCTCTGTCCAAATCAGCCCTTTCTAAAAGTACACCAGTCATACCAGATCAAGGCCCATCCTCATGACCTCATTTTAACTGATGACCTGAAAAGAACCTGTCTTTAAATACAGTCACATTCACATGTACTGGAGGTTAAAAACTTGAAATATTTTTTGGGGGGAACACAATTCAGCCCATAACAGAAGACCACACTGTGAAGATGACATTTGAGCAAAGCCTGAAAGTAAGGAAGTGGTGAGTCATGTCAGAGGTGGGGGAAGGATAGTACAGCCCAAGGAATAGCAAGTGCAAAAGCCCAGCTTGCTCCCTCCTCCAACATTTTGGTGAGTTAACCTATTATGTCCCATCATCCTATATACAGGACACCTATAAAAACCTATGGATGACAACAATTAATTGTATATTATAAAATAATAGAATTTTGAATGTTCCTAACACAACTAAATAATGTTTGAAGTGGTAGATATGCCAAGTACCCTGATCTGATCATTACATGTTGTGTATATGTACTGAAATACTACAGTTACCTCATAAATACTTACAATTACCATGTGTTCATTTAAAAAATAAAAAAATTTTAAAAAGATAATTGCCCAGGAAGTCAAGGACAGAGTCTGAAACAGAATGATGCACTAAGCTCATAAATGAACACCCACCTCCCCAACATTGCAAAATGAGTTCATCCTTGGGGTGTTCCATAACCCCATGGTCTATCCATGCAAAACATCAAAAACTCTTACAGGTCCTGACAGCACATAGTAAGGTCATGGAAAGCAAGAAGTGAGTCGCCTGCTTCCTTATATCTTCATGGTCAACAGTAAATGTGAGTGATGTCAAAGGTGCATTTGCAACATACCCTTCATTTCCAATCCCAAAAATGGCTTGTATCCAAAAACACAGAGAGAGCTCATGGGACAAAAGGGAATTTGGCTGGAGGCAGGTAAAATGACAAAGACAACAGAGTGGTGTTTATCACTAAAGGGTGCCTGTGAAATTTTGTTGTCATCTGTTGCCATGCTCATGTCGTGATCAGCCCCAGTAATGTGACTATCAACCAACTAAAGGAGATTAGTGGTAGTTTAATTTCAAATTTTCTTATTTTTAAAAACCCCGCCTGCCATTGAAAATAAGAGAAGTAAAAACGAATACAGAATAAACTGCTGTAATTAAAATCTAGGTTAAGAGTAGTAACCTTTAATGGAAACCTGACAGCAACTAATCTACCCCAGCAGGAGGAAAGGCCAACACAGCATCAAAAGTTCTCTGCCATCAGGACTGGGGTCTAGCTCAGTGGTAGGGGGCACGCATGCGCGAAGCCCTGGGTTAGCTCCTGGCACCGCAAAAAGGTAAAAAAAAGAAAAGAACAACAACAACAAAGAAGTTCTCTGTGATTTATCTCATTTTAACTCACATCAGGAGTGAAATCAGCAGTTCTGTAGAAATCAGCAGTTCTGTAGACGTCCATGAAGTCATCCCCCAACTTTCTGCCTTCACTTATCTCCAAATTGGAATGCTTTCTCCAGCCGTTAGCCATCACCCCTCCCAAGCACCTCCCTCATCCCTTCTGTCCTGCCCTGGCCTCAGATAATAATCCTTTCCACGCAGGCTTTGCAGACTTTGTTCCCACCATGTTTGGAATACTTCAGAGCAAATACTTGACATGTAAAAGAACCGAAGTCCCTTCATTTCATTCCACTCACCGTCCTTTCACATTCCACACCTCGCTCCTCCTGCAGCACCCAACCCCCACCCCTCCCCACCCCTCCCCACCGTTGTTTCCGCTCATGACTCCCAATTCCGCCTGATTTGGCCCAGGCTTGTTGTGAGACTAAGTCCTTTGTTTCTGTCCTCCTTGTGGCTCTCGGCATCCTTCCTTGCTGCCCCAAGCCTGCAACAGTTTCCTCCTTGTCTGTTAAAAGCCTGTTCCCCCTCCAAATCCACGTGTGACTGTGGTCCTGCAGCTGTTTCCTGGTGGGAGAAGCACTCTTGGCTTCTCGCTGGGGCTGGGACAGGAAGAACCAAAACAGGCTTAAAGAATGGCAGAGGGAGAAGAAAAACAAAACTCAGGCAGCCCCCAGAGACTTCAGTTTTCTGGGATTTTCAAAGTATAAATGTTTACTATGGTTTCCTTTCTAGGGCTCCATTCTGTCCTCCAAAATGGAAGAACTGGATGAGTGTGGGGCATGAGCTGCCCTAGGCCTGGTGATTTGGTTCAGCAGGTATGCAAGGATGGGAAAGGAATAAATATGAACAAAAGTTCCTGTGTATGCTCTGCAAAGTCTCCTTGGAACCTGTTAGTATCCAAATATGCTTCAAGTTCAGAAACTGCACATTCATATTCCTTGTATAATTTTTTATTTGTTTGTCACACTAGGAATTGAACACAGGGCTTCTCTCATGTTAGGCAAGTACTCTACCACTGAGTTACATTGCCCAGTCTTATATAAATTTGTCTTCACATACACAAAAATCACAGTGGATAAGTTTTACTATCTTCATTTTGCAGATGGGAAACAGGTTTTCTGTGCCTAGTCACAGCACTGGTAAGAGGTAGGGCATTTCTTAGCCAAAAGTCTGTATTCCTTCATTTCCTTTTATTTAAAAATAAATAATACTGTTTTACTGAATATCTAAATAACATATTCTTTTTAGAATTGGAAAAGACAACATAAAATATAAAATAAAAATCACTTGCCACGCGTGGTGGTGCACACCTGTTAATCCCAGTGCCTCCGGAGGCTGAAGTAGGATTGCAAGTTCAAAGCAAGCCTACAAGACTGGGAATGTAGATCAGTGGTTAAGTCCCCAATACCAAACAAAAAAAAAAAAGAAAGAAAGAAAATACCATTCCATCTAGATATGTTAGCAACCATTTGCATTTTAGTATACTTTTCTCCAGTTTAAGTTGTACTATTTTATGACCTGCTTGTTGTTGTTGCTTTGTTTGCTTGTTTGTAGACTATTTTTTTTAGAGTAATTTTAAGTTCTCAGCAAAATTGAGAGGAATCCATAGAGAATTCCCATACATTCCCTTCCCTCACATAGTCATAGCCTCCCCATTTTCAACGATCCACATTATCAACATCCCCCAGTGTATCACTGGTATGGTACACTGGTTACCATTAACCTACATAGTTACACTCTTATCACCTGAAGTCTATGGTTTACACTTAGGTTCACTCTTTTTTTTTTTTTTTTTTTTTGATACTGGGGATTGAACTCTGGGGTACTCGACCACTGAGCCACATCCCCAGACCTATTTTATATTTCATTCAGAGACAGGATCTCACTGAGTTGCTTAGCACCTCACTTTTGCTGAGACTGGCTTTGAACTCATGATCCTCCTGTCTGAGCCTCCCAAGCCACTGGGATTACAGGTGTGAGCCACTGAGCCCAGCAAGATTCACTCTTTATGTTGTACATTTTGTGGGTTTGAATAAATGTTTAACAACTTATGTCCACCATGATAATATCACGCAGAATGTTTTCACTGCCCTTAATCTTCTGTGCTTTGTCTGTTCATTCCTTGCCCCCAACTCTCTGAGAGCAATGAGTTTTTCACTGTCTGTATAATTTGCCTTTGTTTGCCTTTTCTAGAATGTCATGTCATTGGACTCAGGCAGTATGTACACAGCCTTTTCAAATTTGCTTCTTTCACTTAGTGATACGCATTTAAGCTTCTCCATGTCTTTTTATGACTTGACAACTCATTTCTTTATAAAGTTGAATATTCCATTGTCAGTATGTACTATTTTCCATTCACAACTTGTATAACTAGAAGAACAACTTGATCATTTACTTTCACTTACTTGACAATTACAAATAAAGCTGCTATGAATATCCATGTACAGGTTTCTGAGTGGACAGAAGTTTTCAACTCATTCGGGTGAATACCTAAAGCACAATTACTGGATCACATGGTAAAAGTATATTTAGTTTTGTAAGAGATTGCCACACTGTTTTCCAAAGTAACTATACCATTTTTCATTTCCTCCAGTAATGAATGAGAATTCACATATTTTACCAGCATTGAGTATTGTTTCTGGATTTTTCCCGTTCTCATATCTGCATTGGTATCTCATTGTCATTTTAATTTGTTTTTTCCTGGTGACATATGATGTGGAGCATCCTTTCATGTGCTTATTTTCCATCTGTTTATCTTTGGTAAGGTGACTGGAAAGGCCATAAGCCCATTTTTTTAATTGGATTGTTTGTTATTGTTCAGTATGAACAGTTCTTTTTATATTTTGGGGTAACAAGTCTTTATCAAATATATCTTTTACAAATATTTTTCCCAGTATGGTGCTTGTCTTTTGCAAAGCAAAAAAAAAAAAATTAATTTTAATGAAGTTCAACTTCTTTCTTTCATGGATTTTGTCTTTGGTTTTATATCTAAAAATCATCACCAAACCCAAGGTTATCTAGATCTTTTTCTACTTTATTTTCTAGGAGTTTTGTAATTTTGAGTTAGTCTATGACCTAAATGTAAAACACAGGAGTTCACTCCTGAAGTTTTTAAGGTCCATATATGGAATCTTTTTTTTTTTTTTTGCATATGGTTGTCATGTTGTCCTGGTCTTATGATTTTACTGCATAGCATTGCCTTTGCTCCTTTGTCAAAGATCAGATGATTCATTTATGTGAACCTATTTCAGAGTTCTCTATTCTGCTCCATTTATCTGTTTGTTTTTCACCAATACCACATAGCCTTGTTTATTGTTGCTTTTCAGTAGGACTTGAAATCAGGTAGTATCAGTCTTCCAACTTTGTCTATTGTTTAAGAAACAATGTAGCTCCATGAGACATTGAACCAATTTAATTAATGCCCTCAATGATTAATTTCCTAATGCATAATTGACACATCATCACTGGCAACCTGAAAACTGAAATGTCAACTGTTTCATCATTTTGGATTCTCCTATATATCTGGATCCTGGTCATAGTCACCATGTAACCCATGGAAACATCAGCAATGCAAGGCACTTTTTTAAGCTTCTGAAGTATTTAAATACATTTTTTAAAACCCACTTGGTTACCTGCAGAGGGATGAGGCAACAAGAGGGTCTACTGACTGGCTTAAGCATCTGAGTGCTCTAAGCAGGTCCTCATTTAGGATTTGAGACTCTTGGGACAGGGCTGCTACAGAACAGTCACTCCTCACATAACTGGGAAGCTTAGCTTAATGGGAAGAGCTCTAGGGATTTTTGCTTTGTCATTTCCTCCTTAAATTAAAAAAAAAAAAAAATCCATGTAGCTGGTATTCTGGAACACTGTCAATTCTTCCTGCCCTATTTGACTGTAAAATTAAACAAGGGATCACAAATAATAGACCAGTCCAAAAATACATTTGGGGAATTCTTTCAAATAGAACTACTGACGTCAATGACTTCTACATGGCCTCTGATATTTAGTCCAAACAATGAGGAGAAGGATCACAAATCCCAGTGCTGGTTCGGCTGGGTAGTGCTGGGTGGAGGAAATGGAGCCAAGCAGAGGCTAGCACTAGCTCCTAGTGCTGGTGTCCACTATCTATTGCTGCATAATAAAATTGCTCCAGAACATAACAGATTGAAACAGTAAATATCCTATTTCATGACTTTGTGGGCCAGGAACTTGGGAGAGTTTAACCAATTTTTTGCTCTGTGTGGAATCCACTATTATCAGGCCGTTGTGTTCAGTTGGCAAATGGCCTCCTCTGGAGAGTCCACCGTGGCTCTACTCATCTATTTAGAGCCTCGGTGAGCTTGGATAGTACTGCTGACCAGAGTATGTTCATGTGGCCTCTACTGCATGGCAGTCTGAAGGTAGTCAGATTTCTTACCTGCTGGCTTAGGACTCTCAGAAAAAAGTATTCTAAGAGACCAGGGTGGAAGCTACAAAACTTATAGTGTCCTTCCCTCAGAGATTTTAGAATGTCACTTCTGTAGTACATTTTATGAGTCAAGTGTACCTCTAATAACAGACCAGCCCCAACAGGGGCATTAGTTGCCACTTCTGAATGGGAGAAATAACAAAAATCTGTGGCCATTATCAACCTAGAATGAAAATGGAGAATGAAAGAAGTTTTCACTCAGAAGTGGACCACCTGCACACATATCCTTTCATTTCTCCAGCTTCCCCTTCAGCAAAAAGGAGAAACCAGACGGATGCCAAGCAGATCTTAACACATCCTCCAAACTCTCTTGGAGATTGAGTAATGCTGCAAACATCCTAGAGACCCAGAGACCAGAGCCTCTCTGTGAAGAGGTCTCTCTGTTAAAACCACCTTCTCCGACCTCTCTCGTTAAACTTCTTGTCTGTCTCTTCTACAAAGTCTTATGCACCTGGAAGTCCTGAAAAACTAGAGATGTTCTTCCTGTAGAAATATATTTTGGCTTGGTGAATAAAACAAGTTCATGCCCCAAACATCCTACAGACATTCAAGGGCATGTGTGTCATTGTCCCTTTTCTGTTGCCATAACAAAATACCTGAGACAAGGTGACTTTTAAAGAATAGAAGCTTATTTGACTCATGGCTCTGGAGCCTGGGAAGTCCAAGAGCGTGGTGCTGGAATCTGGTGGGCATCTGGTGATGGTATTCATGCTGCATCATAGAATGGTGGAGGCATCACCTGGTGAGAACGAACAAATGTACTAAGTTCAGGTCTGTCTTTGTCTTCTTATAAAGCCACAAATGCCATCATGAGGACCCCACTATCACAACCTAATCTAATTTTAGCACTCAAAGTTTCCACTTCCAAAAAATATTTCATAAGAATTTGGGAATTGAGTTTTCTACACACAAACTTTTGGGGGACACATTCAAACCATGGTAATATACAAGTTCAGAAACTTTCCTATTATGCATTCTAGTTCCTCTGAGGCAAGACCATGGGTGAAGACAATCTATCCATTCCACACCAGACATTTATTACCCTCAATGATAGGGCAAACACAAAGCTGGACCCTGTCAGTGCAAAGGAAAAGGAAGAAACACAATGTCCCAACAAACTTAATAGTTCATAGGTAATAATAATAGCCTACTATTTTACAAATATCTTTTCAAAAGGCCCCTCTGAGTAGGAACTTATCATTTGTCCTCATTTGTAGTTGAGGAAAGGATCAGGCTTGAGAGATTAGGTGACCTGCTTAAGGACAAACAGTAACCATTCAACTCATCCCAGAGATAAAAATCCACCTCAGAAAAGAAGCAAGATGCATCTAAATATTTCTATAGGGGTTTATTGAGAGTTTTAGTTGGCATTTTCATTGCTGTGACCAAAGACTTGACAAAAACAATGTAGAGGAGGAAAAATTTATTTGGGGCTCACAGTCTCAGAAGTTCAGTGCATGGTCAGCCAACTCCATAACTCTGGGTCCAAGGTGAGATGGGACATCAGCTGAAGGACAGAGGAAAGCAGCTCAGGACATGGCAACAGGAAAGAGAGATAGAGCTCTGCTCACCAGGGACAAACTATAAACCCCAAAGTCACGCCCCCAGTGACCTACCTCCTGCAGCCACACCCTACCTGCCTACAGTTACCATCCAGTTAATCCATATCAGTGGTTAATCCACTGATTAGGTTGCAACTCTCATACTCTAATCATTTTCCCTCTGAAAATTCCTGCATTGTTTCACACATGAGCTTTTAGAAGATACTTCATATCTAAACCATAATGCTGGGGTGCTGGGGTTTTGATTTTTGTTTTTTGTTTTTTGTTTTGTTTTTTGTTTTTGGTACTAGGGATTGAACTCAGGGGCACTTTACCACTGAACCACATCCCTAGCCCTATTTTGTATTTTTTATTTAGAGACAGGGTCTCACTGGGTTACCTAGCACCTCACCATTGCTGAGGCTAGCTTTGAACTTACAATCCTACTGTCTCAGCCTCCCGAGCCGCTGGGATTACAGGCCTGTGCCACCGCACACCTGGCTGCCTGGGTTTTCCAATGCCTCCTCCCTCACATTTAGATACCTGGAGCTAAGAGTAAGGGGGTTCTTGGAACAGGATCTGGTGTAGCATGCAGGCCCAGCTTCTTCAGTTCAACTGCAACTTTTCCAACCCCCTTCGTCATATTTGGCACTTTTGAAAGTATCCATCCCCTCAGAAGATAGGTCTGGCAATATATAAAAGGAGCTATAAAACTATTCATATCTTTGACCCACTCCTTCTGCTTTGGGTATATACTCCATGGAAATATACAAGAGAGAAAAGATAGCAAAAAGCACACAAATGTTTATGGTAACTCTATTCATAATAGTGAAAAAGTGGGATGTGACCCAATGCCCAAAATTGGGAAAAGGTAATACAAACTGAGATACTTTGAGACAATGGAATGCTACGTTACTATTGAAGGGAATTGAGTTAACAGATTGTGTTGATACATCAAAGTGCACATGTGAGATAATGCTAAAAGACAATAATGCAAAAAAAAAAATGTACACACTAGCTACAAATATAAATCAGTCTGCTTGCTCATTGATTAGGATCAGAAGTAAGCAGAAAGTTGCAAAGAGCTCATGCTCTTAAGTTTATAGCATTTTTTTTTTCTTCTAAAGTTCACAGAATCACAAAAATACTAAATTTTGGTTTGGAGCTAGTAAAGGGAGAAGGGATTTCCTAACCTGGAGGTCCAATGGACATTGGCAATCCACGTGTTTCCAAGAGCAGCCAAATCTGTGCTCATCTACTTAATAGAAACACAATGTTTGGAACAAGGCAGGGACATCCAGCCTACATTCCCAAAGCCACATTTTAATAAATACGTATAGTTCTGGGTACAATACTTCAGGGGAGACTAACAAACTAGAGCTCAATTCAGGAAAATAATAAACTGTGTGGTGACAAAAACCATGGGAAAATCTTAAAAAGATTGAGTGTATAATCTGTAGCCAAAAAACCTGCCAGAGATTCTAGAAGCTCTCTTTCAGCCTCTGGGAAGCATTCATGTAGAAAAGGGTTAGGCTTGTTTTGTAGGCTGGTAAGAATCAAGACCTGTCTGTGAACAGAAGTTGTAGAGGAGCAGAGTAAAACTTACTTTATCTCTTATCTGTGAATAAAAGTCAATATGAGGATTAGGTGTTCAAAAGAGGCAGAGTGTCCTACGAGACAGAGTGTTTCACACTACTAGAAGTGTGTGAGCAAATCATATAGGTATCCGTCACGTAAATAACTAACAGCCTGTTCTTCTATGGCCCTCCAGTTTGACTTTCACCAGTTTAAGCAGATTCTGATTCTGATTCCGATTCTGATTCTGAGACTCTGGGGAAAGCATATAGTAAGAATGGAATAATCTACCCTTCATATCTGAAAACAACGCTACCAACACACTGTCAGCAACCCCCTATCAGCTCCATTCAAAGTTGTTTTCTTAGATCTGGTTAAAAGTGTTTGCAAAGGAATGCTGTCATGAACCACAGACAACTAGAGGTACAGTCTCTTGATTTCCATTTTTGAAAATTTAATGGTCCTTAACTGGGCATGTGATCTTTGACCTCATCAATCAAGCAAGCAACTATCAGTCACTTATTTTTATTTTTCAACCATTATGCTAGGTCCTCAGAGGGATTCAAGAAGTATAAATCATGATCCTGCCTTTTAAAAACGTTCATTATTAGGATGTTCTAGTCTAGTGGTTTCCATGCTTTGTAAGTTGAGAACCCCTAACAGTAAAAGAAGTGTGAGCATGTGCCCCACAATGTACATATGCTAATGTACAATTAATTATACAGGAGCTACTTCAAAACATATATTAAATATTTATATAAGAATGGCCATCAGGGGCTGGGGTTGTGGCTCAGGGGTAGCGTGCTTGCCTAGCATGTGTGAGGCATTGGGTTCAATTCTCAGCACCTCATATAAATAAATGAATAAAAAATAAAGGTCTATCAACATCTTTAAAAAATGTTAAAAAAAAAAAAAAAAGAATGACCCTCAGTCTAGGGACCATAGCTTTCGCCAACTGAGAGGTAAATTCAGTTTATCAGGGTTTAAAAGACTGGGATATCTGATTAGTACAGCAGAACTGAAAAATTTTAGGTACATTGGTAGATATTGGCATTGAGATTTGAACAACTTTTCCCAAACCAGTTTAAAAGTTGACCAATAAAAAAAAAATCTGCAACTTTATAAAGAATAAATAGAAAGTCTTAAAAAAAAAAAGCTCTCACCATTAGATTTCAATAGAGTTATCATTTAATGATTAATTCATTTATTAATTCAACATTTATTAAAAACCCACTATGGAACTGTGGTTGTGGCTCAGTGGTAGGGCACTTGCCTAGCACGGTTAAGAGGCACTGAATCCTCAGCACCACATAAAGATAAAAGTGAATAAAAAGTAAAGACATTGTGTCTATCTACAACTAAAGAAAAATTTTAAACCTACTATGTACCAATTAAGCACTGTGTGCTAGGCATTGAGGAAATAGAAAGGAAGAAGAGAAGGAGGAGGAGAAATTAGAAGGTGCCTGAGTTTATGGAGATAATAAACAAGCATATGAGACAGAATATCACATGTAAGCAAATAAATATCTAATTACCCATTGAGATTCCTGCTAAAAGAGAGGGGGATGGGAAGAGGGAGATGGCTACTTTAGATAAGGTACTTGAAACAGGCCTCTCAGGGAAATATCTATCCCAAGAATTGAAGATAGAAGAGACACTGCTACTCAGAAGAGAGGAAAGACATAAACAGCACATTGCCAGACGCAAAGCATAACACCAAAAATCCCCTAAATTGAAGGGCAAACTTAAATCCATCTTTCAAAAGACCTCAGAGCCCATCACATCTGTTTAAAACACCCTCTGCAAATCCTTGAGCATCATTTTAGGTGCTCAATAGACTGAGTAAACAGACATCTGGCTCTAAGAATAGCTTTCCTATTATTAGGCAATTGACAGTCCCATTCAATGTAGCATATGTCTCTTTTCCTTGGTCAACGCTTCCTGGCTACTATGACAGGTGACACAAAAACACGAAGACTTCATATCTACAGACAAGTGTCCATTACCCCTGCCAATGGTGAACCCTCCTATATAAGCTGGGTTATAACCCATAACTGGAAATATCAAAGAAAACAGTGAATTTGCTCCGAAGTTGTTCAAATTCCCAGCAAGGGCACCTGTTTTATCTCAAAATGTAAGACTCTGGAATTAGCCCTTTGTAGGTTCCACGCCCACTGAAGAAGACATTCATGTACAGTAGGTTGGCTGGATTTATTATGCACTATCATCTGGGAATCACATTCTGCTCCTTAGGTTGAGCTAAGTGCTGTCAGGAATTTCAGGAAGAGCTTTGCTGAATGGAGGGAGCAGATAAGGAGTTATGGCGGTTTAAGTGAATCCAGATGGACCAGCAGGTACCATGATGGCAAGCTCCTCACAGGGCATGTCTGAGCAGTCTGAACTCACTTAACCCTCAGAAGTTTGGAATTCAAAACACTAGACCTTTGCTGTTTAGTTTCACTTGCTTTTTATATGCGCTTACATGACAAGAAAAGATTGAAGAGAAATCACTGAAGACACACTTTAAATATAAAATAGGAATGGTAAATCTGCCTTTGAAGTTCAACTTGTCTCACATTCAAGAGATCAAAATTAAACAAAATTCAAGACCAAGCACCACCACAGCAGCTCTCAGAGGCATAGTCGACACCCCTTTTTGTCTGGCTATCTCCAGTGAAAAATATTGGGAAGGAAAGTCCCCTCAACTTTGTTTATAGAGAGACAATCCTTAAGCCATTAAAGATTGGGCATTATAATGGTAAAATAGCAAGAGAGAGAATAGCAGAGCCACTTCTCTTTTTTTAATGTATTTTAGTTGTAAATGGACACAATACTTTTATTTTATTTATTTGTTTTTATGTGGTGTCAAGGATCAAAACCAGTGCCTCACACATACTAGGCAAGTGCTCTACCACTGATCTACAACCCAAACCCCAGCAGAGCCACTTCTAATGGAAAAACTTTGTCAAATTAAACAACTTCAAATCAACAGGAAAGGCACCCCATAGCACAATATGAATGTAATTTGAGTCCTTTTCATTAATTGTTTATAAACTTAAAACAGGTAGCAACCAAACGTGCCAAAATTCAACAAGGGAAGAACATAACCTAGAAAGTATTTGCTTGATTTTGTTTAATTTTTATCTCTAGCAAAATCCCCAAATTGACAAATAGCAGATGGTAAGTGAAAAGGAACAAATAAAATATACAGCCAAACTAACTTCAGTTATTTCGGAAAAGATTTTTAAATGATTGATCAAAACAAACAAAATGGGAAGCCACATACCATGATTTGCAAGAAATGTTTAACGAGATTGCTCAGGGTCTCTGCTTGATCAGCAAGATCAAGTCTGCAGAAGTGCTGGCTTCACAGAGACTGAGCACTCCCTGGCTGGTAGAACAGCTGGAGTGAGTTGTTGAATTTGCAGAGTGATCCTGGGAAACTAGGAAGTGTCTGAGTGTCCAATGCCATAGTTCTGTCAACCTCCTAAATGAAAACATGGAAGACCAACTTATGGGGTTTATAAATGACCCTGTGTTGTAAGAGACAACTGACATATTGGAGTGTCAGCAAGCATCCACCCATCCACTTGCTAGCTGCAGGATCATCTCTGAGCTTCAATTTCCTTCTCTGAAACTTAGTAAAATGGGAATACTTCAAATGAGAATTAAGCTACACAACAAAAGTAAGATACCCCAGAGAGAGCTTCAGTAAATGTCAGTTTCCTTCTAGTTTTAGGAAGTGCTAGGATTCAATATCATCCCAATAGCTGAGACTGACAAATTAAAATGTCATAGAACAAATACACACCTTGTCTTAAAATGTACAAAAACAAATACAGGGGAGAATTAACCTAATATCAATTTTGATTTTTTTTTTAAAAAATCTCCAATAGTTTTTATTGGACTATTAATTCTGCCTTTAAAAAGAGGCAGACAGATAAGCAGGCATGGTGGTGCATGCCTATAATCCCAGCAACTCAGGAAGCAGAAACAGAATGATCAAGTATGAGGCCAGCCCCAGCAATTTAGCAAGACCCTAAAAATAAGTATAAAAAGGCTGGGGATGCACTTGGTGGTAAAGCGCCCTTGGGTTCCACCCTAGTAGCAAAAAATAAAAAATAACTAAAGAAAAACATACATACAATCTGAAGATACAGTATTAATGATGTGGTATGGAATAGGGCTGATGGCTAGATGTTGCAAACAGGGAACATATGAACCATATCTAAATTTACTCAATAAGATGACATGTTTTCCCAATTCAAAAAAAAGATGATACATTTTCCCCAAATAAGACATGTTAATGAATAAAATTGGTTTTCTAATGAGGTAGTGGACCTTCATCAGGGTCTCCCCGAGATGGAATATTCTTGTGTTCAGTGTCTCTCAAAGTGTTTCTCAGATTGGGGATGTAGTTTGGTGGCAGAGCGCTTGCCTAGCATGTGTGAGGCCCTGTGTTTGATTTCTAGCACCACCAAAAAAAAAAAAAAAAGGTCTCAAACATCTGTGGCCTCACCCCCCAGTTTCTGGGCTCTGGTCCTCCAGATCAGAGACTTTCCTGGGCAGTGTCTGACTGCAACCTAACAACCTAGGCTCATGTAGAGGGAAGCCCCTCTCACATTTTGAAACTAATCAGTCTTCACTACTATGAAACTGTATAATTCCATTTTCTGTCAAGGTCAGGGAGTAACAGAGTAAATAGACTCAAAAAGCAAGTCCCACCTCTGTAAAAAATATATTATTTAATTTCTACTCACCTTTAGGCCATGTTAGAATAATAGTAGGTACACAATTAGCATGCTCCATATTTATGACTAGAATTTCCATATTTAACAACACTAACTGTAGTCAGCTTAAGCTACTGTATATCTATAAAGTGATAAAACTACCTCTTCATAAGTAAATATTTGGTAATTCAATTTTTTTCAATTTAAGTGATTCTTTGCTTCCTTCTCTGAATCAAAAGTATTGTGAAGTTTTATAACTTAGTTCTATAAATTCATATCAAAGGTAATATTTAAATAAAAGTAGTAGATAACATTGGGTCTGTGAAGAAAGACATTTAAAAATTATTCACAAATATAGATATGTAAGCTCTGCTTTCTTTGAATAAGGTCTTATTTCTTATCTAAGACCAAATTTATGCCAAAGTTATTTAAAACAAAGTCATTTTTAGTTATGAATGTAGAAGTGCATCTACTTTTTTTGAATAAAAAAAGGGAACATATTAACCATATCTAAAGTGTTCAAAAAGAGCCAAATGGACTTTTAGGGAGTTTTCCAAAAGCAAAAGAAAGGGGGAAGTGAGCTAATGCTAAATATGATAGCATCTGAATACCTAAATTAATTTTGTCCAAATGTATAAAACATTACTTTAGTAAAAACCAAAATGCAGCATGTTTCATGGATTCAGAATTGCTACTGAAACATATGGCTAAAAATATAATTTGTTATATAATTTATATTGTTATAAATGCAGTATTCATGTGAATCAGTATGAATGCAGATTAAGCAGGCAAGTCTTGTAAACAAGTATATTGTAATTTTTTTATTGTTAAATGTAATTGGTTATTTCATGTCTCAGTCCTTCTCCTGTCATGCTTTACACTAAGCAGAGCTTCCCAGTTAAGAAAATATTTAGAACACTTTCTTTGATTGCCTTGAACATGAGACACCTTGAATGAATTAAACCTGCTTAGTGCAGCCGACACTCATGTTTCCACTGGCTGGCAGTGCTGACCGCAGGGTTCAGGAAGGTAGAAAGATACCGGAATGGCCTCCAAAAATAACTGACATGTTTGTGGGGGCAGCTGCTTTCATCCCTACACTGCACTACACTGGATTTTCTCCAGCTCAAGTCATTTTCCTCCATGGGAACTTGTCTACAAACTAACTTCCAATCTGCTTGGTTGCCCTTCCCTCAAAATTTTGTTTACATAGTGTTCTTCCTCAACTCCCCACAAATCTACTGCCTTCAGTCCTTCTCTAGTTCATTGATTTAAAATGCAAATATGGAAACTAATAGGACTTCTCTGAACTGTCCGGAAGTGTTTGTGCAGCAAAATAGCCCCCAAGGCGGATGAGGAGGAGGAGATGAGGTAGGGGATCTGTGGGGGGACATAATGCAGGGAATTACTCTACTATGAGAATACTTATTGCCATTAATGCAAATATTTAAGAGGTGTAACTTAATTGTAAAGGGTCTATTAAGAACACAGAATGGATTTTCTTTTAAAAAATCAAAATGTATTTTATTGTGTAGATGTTGCGTATGCATCAAGTCAATAAACAAGAACATCTTCAAACTACCTATTTATGTTTCATTACTTTCACAAGCCATGCATTTATTGGGATCTAGTATCAAATTTGCAGCCCTGTCTAAGCTCAATGGCCCCACATCTCAGTTTCCATAAATGCTTGGACTTCTCTGTATAAATAAATGAAATGAGGTAGATCTTTTTTCTAAAACAACAACACCAACAAAACTAAGAGGAATGACAATCACACTATCAAACCAAGGACAGGTACTCAGATAGGAATTTTTTTTTTTTTTTTTTTTTTTTTTTTTGGTAATTCTGTGAATTGAACCCAGGGTCTTGTGCATACTAGGCAAGCGCTCTACCACTAAATCACAACCCCAGTGTTTATTTTATTTTATTTTTGCGACAGGATCTCAGCAAGTTGCTGAGGTTGACCTCAAATTTGTGATCTATTCTCAAACTCCTGAGAACTCAGATTACAGGTGTACACCATAGCACCAAATGGCAGCTGGGGAAATTAATGAACTCAATTGCAAAGACAGGTTTTATAATCTGTGAAGTGCTAAAACAATGTCCATGGTTGGTATAGGTACAAGAAAACAAACTGAGAAAGGAAAAACTAGGCAAGGCCAGAGTTGTAGGATAGAGTGGTGTGTTCTGACTGGGAACTTCCCATCTTACAGAGTGACGTATTTAAGCAGCAATGTACAGACACAATTAAAGATTCCTCCTTGGAAGGTAAGAAAGCAAGTATGGAAACAGATTAAGGAATTATATGTATGGGGTGAGACTTGAGGCTTCCAGTAGCTATAGGCACGTGTGGAGGAATTATCATCAGGGACAACCCTTTGCCCTTCACAGTATAGAGCCTCTGTTGCCTTCCTCCCTGGTACTGCTCAGTTGTTGAGGTGTCTCTTCTATGTCTGCCTTTTTTTTGGCTTATGCACTCTCAGATTGTAAGAATGTGTCTAACCCACCTTGATCAGAAGACAGCTCAATGTCATGGCCAAGCAGCCTCTTCCTGTGCCAAAGTCCTTATCCTAACATGAGTGGGTTTGGCCTGGGCTTGGGGATGAGAAATCCCTGCCCCCAGGACACAAAGCAGGGGACTAAGGGTGAGTGGAGAGGCAGGACTTAAGGTGAAACACCCACTCAAAACAGCACCATTGTGAAGGTCCTAGGAGAGGGTGGAATCTTGGTGGAAGACCACCAGAGAGCAAATAGATCAAGTTAGAAAGGGAGGGGAGAGGTTTAATGAAAAAGGAGAAATTCATGACATGGGATGCTTTTCCCTAACCTGCTCCTCTCTTGTCATGTATCTCTGGTCAGGCAGAAGCTCTGCCATACTCTCTTCACCTTTCAACTAGTATTGCTGGTTTTGGAGTATGCCTCAGGCCATATGCCTTTGTGAGTGAGTGTATGTGTGTGTGTGTGTGTGTGTGTGTGTGTGTGAGAGAGAGAGAGAGAGAGAGAGAGAGAGAGAGATTTGTGCTGTTATCACCGAATACCATAGACTGGATAAATTATAATGAACAGAAATGTATTGGCTTACAGTTCTGGAGGCTGGGAAGTACAATATCAAGGTCTAGGCATCTGTTGAAAGCCATCTCACTGCATGATAACAGGACAGACAGCACCAAATGTCAAAAGAACAAA
Source organism: Sciurus carolinensis (assembly GCF_902686445.1). Classification (NCBI taxonomy): domain Eukaryota; kingdom Metazoa; phylum Chordata; class Mammalia; order Rodentia; family Sciuridae; genus Sciurus; species Sciurus carolinensis. Next base: position 62,338,655 of record NC_062216.1, on the reverse strand, counting down.
AAAAAAAAAGGGAGAGAGTGGGAGGAAGAGAAAGAGGGAGGGAGGAGCAGAGAGAGGGAGGGAGGAGCAGAGAGAGGGAGGAAAAGCAGGTGAACCCACTGGTGCCATAACAGCATTAGTCCATTCATAAAGGCAGAGCCCTCATTACCTAACACCTCTTTAAAGGTCCTATCTCCCAGTATCACTACAATGGCAATTAAATTTGAACATGAGTTTCGAAGAGGACAAATACTCAGACCATCATACCACAATGTCCTTCCATGTCTTTCTTTAAAGTCAGCTGTGGGTGTGACCATCTGCAAAGACCCAAACTGTAAGCATCTCCAAGGCAAGGATCAACCAAAGCACACCATTCATGGTCTGTTCTAGAATCCTTGAGGAACTATCCTAGCCCTCCTCCTACCTGGGCCTGAATTAGAGGGGTGTCCACTAGATACCCCAAATCCAAGGGCTCTGTTTACTGCCTAAGTACAGCCTTGCCCTGGCCATACCTTGTTCTTCACACCATTTTCATCATTCTACCAGGCAGTCACCTTGTTCCTCATCAGTTATTTGCTTTCCTCTTCTCTCACAGCCCAATATCTTCTGGTGTCCTTGGACAATATTTATATCCTTCTTCTTTGACTCAGCACTCTCAGAAAATCATGGTTTGGGTTAAATGTTTGACCTGGCTCTCGAATCTCTGCGCTTTCCTGTAGGGAGGTCCTGCCTAATATGTCCAAGAAAGAGATCCTCATTCTGGTGTTTGTCTGGTCTATTAAGTCTACATTTCTGATAATCTTACCCCCCCATGTCTTCCACTGTGAAATATTGCAGGTTGAAAGTTATAGTTGAGATTAGAAAGCATGTGATCATGAGCAAACTGTAATAGAAATATTATTCAAATCAATAAACAAAAATAGTTTACCTTTGCGTGGATGTGCAAATTTTTGGTTATAGTTTTCTCTTTTTGCATAAAATTAGAACCAGTTGCTATGTTTCCAGAAAAGGTTTTGTTTTGCCAAGCAAAATTGGCAGAGAAAATGTTCTTGCAATAAAAGGACACAAAATCCTAATATCTTTTCCTAGCTCTACTCTATAAAAATGCAGTCTCCACTGCATTTCCAAGCATCAGGGAATTATAACTTCCTCTCATCACCACCAATGCTGCTTCAGACAGAAAAAGAAAAGCCAACAGCTTTATTAATTCTTTGAATAAATTGTTACTGCAGGCATGTCAACTGTTGGAAACTGGGCTGGACCTTGTGAGAGCTACAGTTGCACGGAAGCATGGTGCCCGGCCCACAGGTGCTCCTAATCTAGCTGGCCCAATAAGACATGACAATTAGCCACATCAGGCAGTGTGCCATGAATGCCGAGGGAGTGACTGGGAGGATCTCAAATACCATCAAATTTCCAAAGAGAGGGAAAACATGTCCAGCTTAAAAGAGGAAATTTAAGTTGAGTTGACCTTTTGTTTATTCAATAAATAATTCTTGGATGTCCCTGAGGAGTGAATGGGGTGCTGTGCTCATGCCTGTAGAACAGAAGAGTGGGCCTAACAGACATGGTCCATGAGAGCATAGAGGGGATGATCACATAATTATATAATAACATCTGACAAGTTGTATGAAAGAGTAGAAGGGCCTATGAGGGCACCAAGGAGGAGGTCAGGGAAGACTTCTCTAGAGAAGGGATGTGGAGCTGAGATCTGTACAGAAATAGCAGTTAGCCAGACCGGAAAAGAAAGAAAAAAGAAAAAAGGGAATTACAGGCAGGGGAACAATACATGCAAGGGTCATGAGGTAGGAGTAAGCATGACAACTTAAAAATTTAGTGACAAACTCCCAGCTGTCAGGAAGCTGAGGCAGAAGGATCCCAAATTTGAGCCCAGACTTAGCATCGTAGCAGGACCTTGTCTCAAAATAAAAATTTTAAAAGAGGGACTGGGGAGATACCTCAGTTGGTAGAGTGCTTGCCTTGTAAGCACAAGGCCCTGGGTTCGATCCCCAGCACCCAAAAAAAAGAAAAAAAAATTTTTTTTAAAGAGACTAGGGATATAGCTTAGTGATAAAATGTTTTCCTAGCATGCACAAGGCATGAGGAATTATTTATTTTTGGTCATAGCTAAATTTGTGCATCCGAAAATATTTTTAAAGAAAACATTAACAAGACTATTGCTACTTTTAAAAATTGTGGCTTTAGTGGGATGGGTTTGTAGCTCAGTGGCAGAGTGCTTGACTAGCAAGTGTAAAGCCCTGGGTTTGATCCCCAGAACCACAGATAAATATAAATTATGTGGTTTTAGAACCATACTGGAACAACAGCTTCTGATTATCAGATTGCAATAATTTATTTATTTTTTATTTATTGTTTTTTTGGCGGTGCAAGGGATTGGCCTTGTACTTCTGAGGTAAGCACTCTACCCACTGAGCTATATTCCAGCCCCTAGATCGCAATAATTTTCAAAACACATGATGGTCAATGTTCTTGAGAATGTAGTGAATTGGAAACTTTTTTTTTTTTTTTTTTTGAAGGCCAGATCTTATTTATTTGTTACTTATTTTTGACTGGACTCAGACTTAGAAGTAGAAGCTCTCAGAGAAGATAGCCTGCATCTCTTAGCAATCTGTTCCTGGCGTTTTTCTTTGGCTTCTTTCATTCTCTTAGCCAAAAGTTTGGCATATTCTGCAGCTTCTTCCTTATTTTTCTTAGTACGCTGTTTCTTCAGCGCAATACGCCGGCGTTTGTGTTGCAGGACACGGATGTAACAAGACGCTGAATCTTCGGTGCTTTGGTCCTAGGTTTTTTACCTTCCTTGTTTAAGGGTTTTCTGACAACATATTGGCAGACATCATCTTCCTTGGATAGATTGAAAAGTTTGCGGATTCTACTAGCTCTTTTGGGCCCCAGTCTACGAGGTACAGTAGTATCCCTACGTCCAGGAATATCCTTCTCTCCTTTTTTTACAATAACCAAGTTAAGAACGCTCAGATTGGCATCCACAATGCAACCTCGAACAGATTTGCGCTTTCTCTCTCCAGTTCGCCTTGGTCTGTAACAGGAGTGCCCCTTACTCAGTAGCAGACAAACACGGCCATGGGTCAAGACACCCTGCTTCATGGGGAAGCCTTGTTTGTCGTTCCCGCCACTGATTCGGACCACATAACCCTTCCATTCTTCACCCAGAGCGTCAGCAGCAACTTCTGTGGCCATACGCTTCTCATAAAAAGTACGAAGTTTGCGTTCATCGTCCACTTCAATGAGTTTCTGGCAGCCAGTAGCTGGGAAGGAGATATTCAGCTTCATTTTGGAGCAGCTAATCTCCCACCGGAAACTTTTGAACAGCAATTTGGCAATGTAAATTGGTACGATTCTTGTAGAGACATTGGACAATATATTCCAAAACACTAAACACTCATTTTCAAAGTACATTTGCTTCTGGAAACAAATCCTAAGCTAGATTCTACAGACAGAAAGTTTTCTCTGCCTATGTGTTAATTGAAGCACTCTTTATAAAATGGCAAAAAAAGTCTTAAAACTGTCCAACAATTTTTGAATGCCTATGCAAGATAATACATTGATTCAATAGGATATCACATTTCTTTAAAATATGACTTTATATATTGGGGAATATACTTTTTCACAATGTTAAATTTTAAAAGTTATAGAATTTGGTGTTCATTATGAGTAATTCTGCAAAAAAAAAATGGTATACAGGAAGAAAAATCACTTTAAACCAAAATTTTAAATATGAGATTATCATTGGGCAGTAGAACTATACAAAATAGTTCTTTCTTCTTTTATCCACTTCTAAAATGAGCATGTATTGTTTTATAATTATAAAATAATGTTTTAAGGAAAGGTATAGTTTAGAAGGACCAAATCTTCATTCCTCTTTGGGATTGTTGAGTAAAGTAAAAAAATTTCTTTTTCCACTTTTAAAGATGACAGGTTCTTCTCATTATCTTGAAGGCATTGGTATGATCACAAAGGCTGATAAATGACAAAGACTTTGTAAGTCATCAAATATACCTCACTGGAGTGTCAGGTGAAAATCCTAACCTGGGAAGTTTTATGCTAAAAATGATACAAAAAATAATCTTGTAAATCTACCAAAACTGAATATTCATTACTTCATTTATTGTTTAGTTACATAATGACACACTCTGTGTATCAATGCTAAAAAACCCAAACGAGTTTCAACAGCAGACAGCAATATGGGACTAGGCAAGTCAAGACCCACCAAAAAGAGTTTGAAATGATTAAAATATTGTAAAAAGCTGAAGACAAAGTTGGTGCAGGAAGGACGCCCACAGCAGATTTAACAGTTTAGATAGATCACTTCCTCTTCATATTACTGCCTGTCCTTCAGGTCACCCTGGGACAAGCTGGCTGAGAAATGGGGAGGCACTTAGGACAATGGAACTGAGATTTAGGCACCAGTAGGTAAACCCTTCCCCTAAATGGACATCATAAACCTGTGATTTGGTCTGCAAGACATTTTATTTTTACCTCAGGCTCTGTCCTATGTCAAAATCTGCAGATTATTTTCATGAATCCCATGATGAGTTTACAAGGGTTCAAATAATGCTTCTTACTTTTTAAAAATATCCCTATTTAGCTATTAGATTTTGATGAATTGATTTTAATTTTTAATATTGAATATATTCTATATTTTAAGCTAGGTAACATGAAGCTATTATGCACTTAATGAGTTTCACCATTATGTACAATACAATGAACAGTGGTTTGTTTAAATTGTGCAAGCACAAACAATACATATACAGAACTTTTTTAAAAAAAATCTTCATTGTATTTATAGCACAAGACAAAATTTAATGGTAGATGCAAAGGGAAAAAAAAAAAAAAGGAGTGAAAAGTGAAACTTTCAGAAAGACAGAAAGGCCAGGATAGGGCCAACATACTGCACTCTGTTTCAGCAGAGGGCAGCTTTGTGGGATGGGGACATGTAGGTATGCACAGGCAGACTGAGGATGCTGTGATATGAGGAGGTTCTGAACAGACTTCTCAGTCCCCATATATCTTTCCTATAAATTAATCACAATGCCTGAGGTTCTAGCATTTCAAATTTTCCCTAGAATATTGAAAGCTAATCATGTTTATTGTTCTGCCTTGGAGATCACAAAGCACTTCCAGCATATATCTCCACTAATCCCTTGGGCCAGAAGTACTAACCAGTTGATCAGGGTTGATCAGAAGAGGCAATAGGAATGTTAAGAACTTAGGCTTTAGTGTTGAATCCTGCCTTTGCTACTTAGTAGCTGAGAGTGACCTGGGGCAAGTTATCTTTTCTAAATCTCAGTTTCTTCCTCAATAAAATAAAGATAATACCATATCTGGAAGGGCAGTTGTAAGGAGAAACTACATGCAAAACAATTAAACACAACAGATGTTGTCTATTTAACTAGGTCAGTGGGAAGTCAGCCCTTAGTTCCTGGCTGTGCCTGTGCACCTCCCTCTGCTTGTGAGCATCTACCTCTTGCAGGCAGGCTGGGGAGATTGTTTCCAAATGCTGGGCCCCCATTTTCCTGCCATGAGCTGTAGGGACCTCCCAAGGCCTGGTCAGCACCTCTACTAACACCCAACTGCACTCACCTACAATCAACGACCTCTCAGGTCTGGCATCCTGGGTTCAAGCTGGGCATGGGAGTTGGGAGAAGGATCCTAAAAATAGTGTGTGTGTGTGTGTGTGTGTGTGTGTGTGTGTGTGTGTGTGCGTGCGTGTGTATATACCTCTATACATATATCAGAGAGGTCCCACAAAAAACTTCACCAACTGGAGAATTTTGTCCATTTTCTAACTCCCAGAAATGGTGGTACCCATCAATCATCAGCAATCTTGGTCAGTTTGCAACCTCTTTGGGGGCATGTTTCTGAATGTACAGCAAGTTGGACAGAGAAGGAAATGTAGGAGACTATACCAAGAAAGTCTATCCTCTACTTGAGATGGCAGTTGATGCTGTGTCTAGGGCTCCAACTTTTATTGGTGCACGTAAATGACCCCCTCAGGCACTAGGCCTTTATTCTTGCCCTAATAAGTTACCACTACCTCTTCTTCAGAATGGCTTTTTTGTGCATGTGTGTGTGTGGTAATGGAGATTGAACCTAGGGGTACTTTTCCACGGAACCACCTTCTCAGTCCTTTTTTTATTTTGGAGACAGGGTCTTACTAAGTTGCTGAATCTGTCCTTAAACTTGTAATCCTCCTGCCTCAGCCTTCTGAGTCACTGGGATTACAGGTGTATGCCACTATACCTGACTCAGGATGACTTTTAACCTAGAGGTCCCAAAACTGGCACTCTGTCATCTGTAGAGATGCATTTGTTTTATAAAATAAGAAATACTAGGGGCTGGGGTCATAGCTCAGTTGGTAGAGTGCTTGCCTCACATGCACAAGGCCCTGGATTCAATTCCCAGTACCAACCAAAAAAAAAAAAAAAAAAACAACAACAACAACAACTCAGACACCAATCTCTTAGAGACTCTGATTTGGGACATATAGGCTTAGCCAGAGTAGATTTGGGGAACAGTCACTTGTCTTCACAGTACTTGAGTTTCTTCATCTATAAATTTAGGATAATAACAGTAACCTACCTCATAGAGTTGTTGACAGGATAGAATGAGTTTTTGTTACCAGTCATAAGTCTTTAGTCTAAAGAGTCCATAAATCATGAGATGCTGGCTAGCTAGAGAATCAATCACTTTTTGCTACAAAGCTACTTCTAATTAACAATATTGGATGGCCTATAATGGGTCTTTTGCCTCTCCTCATAGGCCTTAGAATCAGTTTTTTAATATCTGCAAAATAATTTGCTGAGAATTTTATTAGAATTAAATTGAATCTATAGCTCAAGTTGGGAAGAACTGACATCTTTACATTGTTGAATCTTCCAATCCATGAACATGGAATATCTATTCAGTTCTTCCTTGATTGCTTTCATCAGAGTTTTATAGTTTTCCTCATATAGCTCTTGTGTATAGTTTATTAGATTTATACTCAAGGCTTTCCCTTTTATGATGCTAATGTAAATGGTATTTTGTTCTTAATTTCAAATTCCATTTGTCCATTGATGGTATGTAGGAAAGTAGTTTTCACACATTTAAACTTTGTATCCTGCAACTTTGCTATATTCACTCATTAGTCCCAGGAGTTGTTGCTGTTTTTTTGTCAATTATTTTGGGTTTTCTGCATAAACAATCACATCACACACACATAGTGTGATTGTGAGAGAAGGGTTTTATTTCTTTCTTCCCAATATCTTTTACTTATTTTTCTTCTCATATTGCACTATCTGGGACTTCCAGTACAATGCTGAAAATCAGTAGTGAGAAGGGGCATCATTGGTTTGTTCCTGATCTTAGTGGAAAAGCTTCTAGTCTTTTATCACTAAATATGATGTTGACTGAAGGTTTTTCATGGATATTATTTATCAACTTGAGAAAGTTCTCTTTGCATTCCTAGTTCATTGAGTTTTTATCATGACTGGGTGTTGAATTTTGTCAAATGCTTTTTCTTTATCTACTGATAAAATCATGTGATCTTCTCTAGGCTATTGATGAGATGCATTACTTTGAATGGTTTATTTATTTATTTATTTATTTATTTATTTAATCTTGTGTGTGATACTAGGAATTGAACCCAGGAGCAATCTTCCACTGAACTACATCTTCGACACTTTTTTATTTTGAGATAGGGTCTAGCTAAGTTGCTGAGGTTGACCTTGAACTTGGAATCCTCCTGCCTCAGTCTCCTGAGTGTCTGGGATTACAGGCAAGCACCACGACACCAGACACATTCATTAATTTTTTAAAATGTTGAACCAGACTTGCAACCTAGGATAAATCCCATTTGGGATAGTATATACTTCTTAATGTACCTTATTGGATAAGATTTAATATTTTTTGAGAATTTTTTATGTCTATATTTATGAGATGTATTAATCTGTAGTTTTCTTTCCATGTTGTTGTCTGGTTTGGGTATTAGAGTAATGATGGCCTCATAGAATGAGTTAAGTATTCTGTTGCTTTTCTCTTCTGAAAGTAGTTGTAGAGAATTGATAAAATTTCTCCCTAAATTATTTGATAAAATCCACAAGTGAACTCATCTAGGCCTCATTTTAGAAAAGTTACTAGTTCTTGATTTAACTTTTTTAATAAATTTACACCTATTTGGATTGTCTACTTCCTGTGTGTTTCAGTAGATTGTATCTTTTAAGGAATCAGTCCATTTCTTCTAAGTTATCAAATTTGTGTCATAACTTTCATAATATTCCTTTATTATTTTTACTATAGTTCTAATTCATTCTTCCCTGAAGATTGATGATCTTTTCATGTGTTTATTTGCCATCCATATATCCTTATCATTGAAATTTCTGTTCAGGTCTTTTACCATTTTCCAAATGGCTAGGGTTTCATTGTTGTTTTTGTTGTTGTTGTTTGTTTGTTTTTCTATTGTTGTGCTTTGAGAGTTCCTTTTATATTCTAGATAGCAGTTCTTTATCAGATAGTGATTTGCAAATATTTATCCCCAATATGTAGCTTGTCTTTTCCTCCTCTTCAAAGGTTTTTTTGAAGTGCAAATATTTTCAATTTTGATGAAATCTAATTTATCAAATTTTCATTTCATGGACTATGCTTTGGGTTTCAAGTCTAGGAATTCTTTGCCTAACCATAAATCATGAAGATTTTCTCCAGTTTTATCTTCTATGTTTTAGAAATACAGAAGTTCTTTTTGCGTGTTGATTTTTTATCCTAAGTCCTCATTGAACTCACTTAGGAGTTCCAACATGTTTTTTGTAGACTTCTTGGGATTTTCTACATAAACAATCACGTTATCTTCAAGTTGAGATAGTTTTATTTCCTCCTTTTCAATTTATAGTGTTTTATTTCTTTTTCTTGCCTTTTTCAGTAACTTCCAGTACCATGCTGTTGTTTGTTCTATTTTGTTTGCTGGGCTGTGGGGTGGGGTTGTAGTCGTTTTTAAGAGACAGAGGCTTTCTATGTTGCCCAAGGTAGCCCAAACTTCTGGACTCAAGCAATCTTCTAGCCTCAGCCTCCCAAATGCTGAGACCATGGACACACGCCACTACACTCAGCTTTCATACCATGTTGAATATGAGTGGTGAGAGCCATTTTTCCTGATCTTATAGGAAAAATACTTCTTAAAATAATCATTGAATATGATGCTAGCCCTAGGTGTTTGGGTATTTTTGTTTGTTTGTTTGTTTGTTTTTTGGTAGGTGCTATTAATTAAGTTTAGATATTTTCTATTTCTAACTCATTGAAAGATTTTATCATGAGTCATTGTTGGATTTTACTAAATGCTTTTTCTATGCCAAATTGATATGGTCAAGATTTTCCTTTTGAACTTGTTAATATAGTGAATTACACTGATTGAGTTTTAAATATTGAACCAGTTTTGTATATCTAGAATAAATCCAACCTGGTTATGGTGCATAATTCCTTTTATATGTTGCTGGTTACAGTTTGCTAATATTTTGATTATGTTTTCACATCTAAATTCATGAGAAATATTGGCCTATTCTTTTGTACTGTCTTTGTTTTTGGAATTAGGGTAACACTGACTCTATGAAATGAGTGAGGAGGGATAAAAAATAGAAGAAAACTCAGTGGAGAGGGATGAAAGGCAGGGAGGAGGGATGGCATACAGAAAGACTGTGGAATAAAGCTGACCTAACTTTCCTGTGCACATATCTGACTATATCACAGTGAACCTCACCATCATATATATCCATGAGACACTAATTTTAAAAAACAACTATAAGTAAATAGAAGAAAGATCAATTGGAGCAGAGGGAAGGGAATGGGGGTGGGAATGGGGAAGGGAATGAAGGGGAAGGAAAGGGGAAATAATGGGGACTGAATTAGAACAAATTATATTCCATGCTTTTATAATTATATTAAAATGAATCCTAATGTAATGTATAACTGAAAAGAACCAATAAAAAAGCACTCTTAAAACTAAAGCATCAGGGGCCAAGATGGCGGCCTAGAGGGCGGCTGCATTTCACGTTGCTCCAGGACGCAAGATTCAAAAGAGGAGATAGTGAGAGACTTGGGACCAACTCAAAGCCTCCGGAACGCACAGCGCTTGGACTCGAGCAACCACTGGGGCTCCGGGCGGCTGCCTGAGGAGGAGCTGCGTGGCGAGCTGTTTAGACCCAGAACGACCGCTTCTGAACACCGGGGGGTTGCCCGGAGGAAGAGGAGAAGCTCGGGGGGTCACTTGGTCTAGGAGTGACTGCATCAGAGCCACAGGCGGTTGCCAGAGGAGGAGGCGAGTGGTGAGCGAGCGCTCCTGAACACCGGGGGACTGCCCGGAGGAAGAGGAGGAGCACGGCGGGACGCTTGGTCTAGGAGTGACTGCATCAGAGCCATAGGTGGTTGCCAGAGGAGGAGCCGAGTGGTGAGTTGATTGGACTAAAAGCGACCGCTCCTGAACACCGGTGGCCTGCCTGGAGGAGGAGCGTGGTGAGTCACTTGGTCTATACCCAAAGGACTTAAAATCAGCATACTACAGAGATACAGCCACATCAATGTTCATAGCTGCTCAATTCACAATAGCCAGATTGTGGAACCAACCTAGATGTCCTTCAATTGATGAATGGATAAAGAAAATGTGGTATATATATATACAATGGAATATTACTCAGCCATAAAGAATGATAAAATTATGGCATTTACAGGCAAATGGATGAAACTGGAGAGTATCATGCTAAGTGAGATAAGCCAATCTCAAAAAACCAATGGAAGAATGATATCGCTAATAAGTGGATGATGACACATAATGGGGGGTGGGAAGGGTTAGTGTTGGGGTTGGAGTTGGGTTTAGGGAGGGGGGCAGGAATGGAGGAAGGAAGGACTGTATAGATGGAAGGGAGGGGTGGGAGGGGTGGGGGGGAAGGGAAAAAATGGCAGAATGAATCAAACAACATTACCCTATGTAAATTTATGATTACACAAATGGTATGCCTTTACGCCATGTACAGACAGAGAAACAACATGTATCCCATTTGTTTACAATAAAAAAAAAAAAAGTAAGTTGATGAGTGGAAGAAAGATCGTGAATTAGAGTAGCGAGAACAGGGAGAGAGAAGAAAGGGATAAAAGGGGGAAATATGCACTGAAACTGAATTCCATGCTTGTATGATTTTATTGGAATGAACCCAACTACTATGTATTACTATGATACTCTAAAAAAAAAAAACTTAAAAAAAAAAATAGCACAGAGTCCTTGTTTTTAGAGTTTACTTGTATCAAATGCTAACTTATCTGTAAACATTGGCTAGAGCTAAAATATTGTTTAATTTCATCCACCTTAAATCTGATCTTTGAATGACATTAAAAATGTAAAACTCCTAAGAAAATACATAATTTTTTGAAACTGTCAAAAAAAAAACTAAAGCATCAAATATATTTGAGATAAAATTATAAGTAGGTTTTCTATAGAGCTGGCTTTTAAAATGAGATAACTTTGGCATACATGTTGTTGTTTATTTTATATATGTTATAAAACATAGCCTAAACAAATTGATTCTCACAGCTTTAGTCATATATATTATCAACAAAAGAAATAAAAAGTAATAAAAAGAGTTGAGAAGTATTCTCTTCTGGAGCTGGGTGTGGTGGTACACACTGTAATCCCAGTGACTTGGGGGGCTGAGGCAGTAGGATTGCAAGTTCAACACCAGCCTCAGCAAATTAGTCAGGCACTAAGCAACTTAGGGGAAACATAGGGTTATCCTGTCTCAAAATAAAAAATAAAAAAGGGCTGGAATATGGCTCAGGGATTAAGTGCCCCTGAGTTCAATCCCCAGTGCAAAAAAAAAAAAAAAAAAATAGTACTCTTTTCTGGAAGACATTGCATTGATTGATACTGATTTTTCTTTAAATGTTCGGTAGAAGTCTCCAATGAAACTATTTGAGCTGGAAGTTTTTGTTTTGTTTTTTTGGTTTTTTGTTTGTTTTTCAGGAGTTGGGGGAAATAAATTATTTAGAACAATTTAGATATACAAATAAATTGAGAAGTTGGCATAGAGAGTTTTCATATGTTCCATACACGGTTTCCCCTATTATTAATATCTTAGATTCATGTGATACATATGTTTTCATTCATGAATATATTAATATTATTTTTGGCTGAAGTCCATACTTTGTTCAGATTTCCTTACATTCTACCTTATGTTCTTTCTCCGTTTCAGGATCTAATCCATTTAGTTGCCATGTTCCCTTAAGCTTTTCTTGATTGTGACAGTTTCTCAGATTTTCCTTGTTTTTGCTGAATTTAACAATCTCAAAGAGTAGTAATCAGGTATTCCGTAGGATTTCTACCTACTGGAGTTTCTCCAATGCCTTTCTCAAGATTAGACTTAAGGTATAGTTTTCTTGGAGGAAGACCACTATTACTATCTACGTGATTTATGATTGTTGATGTTGACCTTGATTACCTGGCTTAATTAGTGTTTATCAAATTTCTCCTTTGTAAATTTACTGTCTTTCCTCCCTATTTTCCACATTTTGGAAAGAAGTTTTTATATGTAGCCTGCATTTTAAAAACAAAGTTATACTTCCCCTTCTTGTGGGCAGCGTATCCATGCAAATTATATTGGATTCTTTTGCATAGAAGATTTATCTCGTCTCCCCATTTATTTTCTTATTCAATTATTTATTTATACAAGTATGGCTCATAAAAATTCATTTTAAACTTTAATTATAATCAAATATCCTTTTTATTTAATTTTTAAATTTGTTCTAATTAGTTATATATGACAGTAGAATGCACTTATGCATTTTGATGAATCATAAAAAAGTATAATTTCTCATTTTTCTGATTATACATATTGTAGGATCACATCAGTAATGCAGTCATACATGCACTTTTAAATTGTGAATTAAAGTTATTTAATGATTATATAACTATTCAGATTGTTTATTTCCTCTTGATTGAGTTTTTGTCATTTGTGGTTTTCAAGGAATTCATTCATATCTTCTAAGTTATCAATCTGTTCTGCTCTTGACACTAATAAGCTATATGACATTAGGGAAGTTACTTGAACTCTGGAACACAACAACTCAAAAACAAATTTAAGAATTGGACCCAATGAGCTCTAAGAGCCCTTTCTATTATAAATTCCTATTCTTTACATGTTGCAATACCACAGTTAAGTGCAGTGTGGTTAACTGATTTGGCAGGAATCAAATACTGAGATTTTGCTTGAGATGTTCAGAGTCTAACCAGGCAAGAGGTGGCCTTGTACTCAGCCCTGCATCACTGACCCTTGGTGATGTTTCCTGATCATGCCTTCTCCTTTCCATCCCCATTATCATCATGCTCCCCCGATTGCTTAGATCATTGAAATAATACCCTCCTGGATATCCCCAGTTCCTATCTCTTTCTTGACAATTCACTTTACATTCTGTGGTCTGGGTTATCTGAGAGTTGTATAATTATTGAAGGTAAATTGAAGAAAACTTGGAAAGCTGCTTCTCGAAGATTTCTCAAACTGTGCTCCTTTTCTTTTTTAAAAATTTTTTATTTTATTTGTTCTAATTAGTTGTACATGACAGCAGAATGCATTTATACATTTTGATACATCATACATAAATAGAGTATAATCTCTCATTTTTAGATGCTATACACACATATACACTTTTGTATTAGTCTGGTTCTTTCATTACTATAATGAAACCCCTGAGGATGACTGCTTACAAAGAAAAAAGTTTATTTTGGCTCATGGTTCTAGACGTCCAAGTCAAGGGGCTGTAACTGGTGATGACGTTCTTGCTGGCAAAGTCCCAAGGAAGTGCAGGGCATTGCATTACAAGAGACAGGGAAAAGCCTACATGAGCATATATCCTCTGGTCTCTCTTACAAAATTGCAGAATTCAATTATTGGGATTGTACCCTGATGACCTTATCTAATTTTAATCACCTTCCAAATGTTCTACTTAAAACATTGTAGTTGGATTAAGTTTCCACCCTTTTAATACCTCACGATGGAGATTAAATTTCAACATATGAACACTTAGGAGACATACTCAAATGATATACAAACCATAGCAGTGATGTAAACTACTTGAGAAAATTTCATATTCCCCTTTTGGAGATTCATAACTCACAATTGCATATTCAAGGGTCTGAGAAATCCTGCAATAAAGAAACTTTCTAAATATTATTTAATCTATAGTTCTCAGTCTAATTTGATCACAAAAAATTTTTTGGTTGCTACAAAATATCTATTAACATATAACATGTTAATACATATTATATATATATAATACATATAGTGTTCTGAAGAACACAGTCGGAAATTGCTAATTAGCCCATTTCCTAGATAAGAAAATTAGTTTAGAGAAGTTAAATGATTTTTGCAAAATCACAGGACTACTTAGTGTATCTAAAACCCAGGTTTCCCAAATTCCTGTTGGCCTGGCATTCTTTGTATCAGAACACATTATCACCTTTGAACAAGTCCTAAGGCTATTGAAAAATAACATGCCTTTTTAAATTAATTTTATTATAAAATGTTACTACATATTAAATTGTTTATAACATATATGTGGGGTATAAAATGATATTAAAATAAACACCCAAGTATCCATCACCCGGCTTAAGAAATAGAATATTATCAGAATTTTGAAGATTCTATAGGCGCTTTTCCAATTGTACCACCCTGTGTTTTCATTGTTCTTATTGCATACTTGTTCTTCTTTAGAGTTTGCATACACACACACACACACACACACACACACACACACACAAATATTACACACATACATGTCCCTAAAAGACATCATCCTGTTTTGCATATTTTGAAGCTTTAATTAAGATATCACTCTATTTTCCTACAATTTGCAAAGTTTTTGGTTAGTAATTTTTTGAGATCTCTCCATGTTGATAAGTGTAGCTATAACTCATTCATGGCTATGCAGAATTCTGTTGTGTCAATATATTACAATTTGTTCATTCATTCTTCTGTCAGTCACCATTAGAGTTGTTTCTTTCTGTCTTACTCTGTGTTACAACACCTAGTTGGAACTTAGACGAGGTAACTAATAAATAACAGATTTTTTTTTTTTTCTCACAGTTCTGGAGACTGGGAAGTTCAAGATCAGGACACCAGCAGGTTTGGTTGTCTGGTGGCGCCTGCTCTGTATTCCAAGATGATGCCTTGATGCAGCAACCTCCAGAGGGGTCCTGTGAACTTGAATGGCAGAAGTTTCAGAAGAACAAAAAGCCAGCAGCTGTGATGGCTCATGCCTATAATTCCAGTGGCTGAGGCAGGAGGATCTCAAGTTCAAAGCCTCAGCAACTTAGTAATATCCTAAGTAACTTAGTGTATTAGATACAGTGTATCTAAATAAAATACAAAATTGGGATGGAGGTGTGGTTCAATGGTGGAGTGCCCCTGAGTTCAATCCCTGGTACCAAAAACAAAAAAAGAAAAAAAGAAAAAAAAAAAAAGCCAGACTCCTTCCATATAACCATTTTATGACAGCATTAATCTTCAGGAGGACAGAGTCCTCATGATCTAAACATCTTTTCAAAGACTCCACTCCCCAGGATTGTTGACTAAGTTTCCAATACATGAATTCTGGGGGACACATTCAGACCATAGCACTTTTTCTTTAGGTCTATTACAAACAATGTTGCATAGATTGTTTTACATGTACACACATTTGGGTTTTTTTTTTTCTTATCTAATTTAGATTATTAATGTCTTTAACCCTAATTTATGTATAATGAATAAAATTCTAGAAGTTAGTCATACAAAGAAAAAACAATTTGAAATGCACAGTCACATATGCTATTACTGCTGTATGTACACATGTTTATAAGCACAACTTCTTGCATTCTTCTAGGCTATAACCTCAGAGAGAAAAATGCTGAATATCATATGCATATATCATCTTCAGAATTATAATAGAACATGAAATTGTTGTTGAATTTATAATTTACATTCTCTCCAACAGTATAGAGGGCTTCCATTGTTATACATCCTTGATATTATTTTGAGGACTTTAAAAAAACTTTATATTATGTAAAAGTTCAAACAGGTACAAGAATTATATTATAAACCATCCCTCAGCTTTGACATTTACCAACTCATGGCCAATCTTCCATGTCTTTCTTAGGGTACTTTAAAGCTAACCCCAAATATTGTATCATTTTTTCTGTAAACATTTCAGAATGTGTCTCTAAAAAATAAGAACTCTGCCTTTTAAAAATTATAAAGTAAGCTGGGTGCAGTGGTGTATGTCTGTAATCCCAGCAACTTGGGAATCTGAGGCAGGAAGATTGCAAGTTCAAGGACAGCCTCAGCAACTTAGTGAGGCCCCAAGCAACTTAGTCAGACCCTATCTCAAAATAAATTTTTTTTTAAAAAGGGCTGGGGATGTGGCTCAGTGATTAAACACCCTGGGTTCAATTCCTGGTACAAAACAACTAAATAAATAAATATGATAGAGTAAAGTGCACAAATATTAAAAGGGTTACTTATGAATGAATTGCTTTTATACATTCACAAGTAATAAACCACCACTCAGATTAAGATTTAGACTATTTCCAGCTTCTTTGGGAGTTCTGTTTGTGTTATCCTTTAAATACATGAGAACAATATTAGTCTCTTGCCTAAAATTTAACAGTAAGTTTTTAATATCATAAAATATCCATTGGATGTTTGAATTTCTCCAATTATCACATACTTTTGTTTTTCTTGTTTTGCCTGCACAAATCAGTGTCCAAATAAAAATTTTCCTTCCCCACCCCTGAAAGTTTTCTGCAGTTTCCTTTCATTTAGATTTTGTTGAAGGCAGTTTCATGGTGCTATTTAACACATTTCTCTGTTCCCTTCACTTCTAGTAATGTGCTTGTTAGATTCAGAAGCTTGAGCAGATTTGGAATCAAATTTTCGACAAGAACATTTCATAAATGGTGGTATGTTCTTCCACCAGGAGGTACATAATGTTTGGTTGTTTCTGCTTTGTAAGTAATGGCAGTGATCATTGATAATCACTGCTGAGTTCATTATTTCCCCAGTGATTGCAAAATTGAGAGAGTCTACCATTTCTTTTTTTTTTTTTTTTTTTTTTTTTTTGGGGTGCTGGGGATCGAACCCAGGGCCTTGTGCTTACAAGGCAAGCACTCTACCGACTGAGCTATCTCCCCAGCCCCTACCATTTCTTTTTCATATATTAGCTAGACTATTTCTCTAATGATGATTTTTCTATGTCAATTATTTGATTACCCTTAAAGGCAGTTGGTACAGGAATTTGATAACATTTAAATTTGATGATGTGGTTTTTCTATTTTCCTGATTTACTAATGAGATTTTCATAGGTTTCATGCCTTTTTTCTTCTGTGCAATGCCTACTCTTGTCTTTTTTCCTTTTGCCCCATTGGACTGTATGTCTTCTGCTTACTAATTTTTAACAGTTTTTAACATTCTGGATACTAATTCTTTGTTGGCCGCAAACATCTCTAGGTTTGTGGCATTCAATTTTTGGCCTCTGAGGATTTCTCTTACTTTGTTATCAGCTTGGATATACATTAAAAAAGATATTCATTCTATCATGTAAAGGGCACAGATACACAACTAACAACATGTGGTATAAATGTAATGTGAATTTTACTAGCAGGCAGGGAATCATCAAAGTACCTGGGTACTCCAGTCTCTCACTATCCTATAGTTTAGTGTACTTGGATAAGGAATAGCTAATTTGTGGAGAAATTTGACTATGACAATTGGAGTTTCCTGGTCAACAAAACTAGTTTATTTAAAAAGGAGGAGGCTCTGGATTTCAGCCACTGGCAAAACTGTTCTGCTGGGTGTGGTAGCTCATGCCTATAATCCCAGTGAATCAGGAGGCTGAGGCAGGAAGATCACGGTTCAAAGCCAGCCTCAGCAACTTAGTGAAGACCTAAGCAACTCAGGGAGACCCTGTCTCTAAATAAAATACAAAAAAGAACTGGGGCTGGGGCTCAGTGGTTAAGCACCCCTGGGTTCAATCCCTGGTACCCAAACACACTACTCTTCTACTGAGCTAACACAGATCTGCTGAGGCAGCTTCTTGCTAAGATACAGAAATGGGAAAGGAAATGGGCCTCCCTATATCCGAGGTGTTTTGTAAGGGGATATTTTTGGACTTTCTAGCCTGCCATTTTCCCAGAAATGGAAGTCTTCCAAAAGATGTTTTAAGGTCAACAGAATACTCACAATCAGAACTGTGCACAGAATTACAAGTCAAGTTACATGTTGCTACTAGACTAATCTTCCTAAAAATTTTACCTGTTCATGTTAGTCTCTGGTTGAAAATCTTTCAGTAGTACTTACATACTAATTCTTATGCATTAATGTCCTCAGATAAACATTCAAAGCCTTTTGTGATCTTATCCCAATTCAGTTCTCTAACCTTACTTTTAAACAGATTTCCATCCTACAACATAGAAATAATTAATGACCATTAAGAACATCAAGAAAGGGCTGGGGATATAGCTCAGTTGGTAGAGTGCTTGCCTTGTAAGCATAAGGCCTTGGGTTCATATCCCCAGCACCACAATAAATAAATAAATAAATAAATAAATAAATAAATAAATAATCTATTGCTTTCCTTCTTCCCTCCAGTGACACAAGTCAGAAGCATTCTCTAAGACACAGACATTTTCAATTCTCTGTGAAGTGTCCCTTGACCTTTTCTGGCACCTGTGAACTTCATTGAGAAGTGATGACTTTTGATAAAGTTAGTGCTCACCAAATACCTACATGCTCCTAGTGTTTCCTAGCCTCTTGTGCAGTTGGGTTCGGGCTATGAGACTAGTTCGAGCTGGAGGACTATGAAGGATGACATACGTTACTTCCTGCCTAAGACAGTTTGAAGTTCACATACTTTCTTTATATCTTCTTTCCACTATTGTGGTAACCCTTGTGTTCTAGATAGTGTTACTACAATATTGAAGAGAAAAATATCTTGTCCACATTGAACATCATGTTAATGAAAAATCAACCATAGAACTTGGAGAGTTGATTTGTTTTCTCAGCATTGACTAACCTATCCTTTTTAATGCAAGGTCTTACTTCATTTGAACAACATAAAAGTATATTATTTCTTGATTCTGATACTATTTTTCTTTTTCTTATGCATTACTATTATCTACCAAACCTCACCAATCCATGCTCTGAAAAATATCCCCTATTCCAGAGGCATGAACCCTGTATAAGTACGCAGGTTCTTTTTTCTTTCTTTTTTTTTTTTGTATCAGAAATTAAACCCAGGGGAGTTTAACCACTGAGCCACATGTCCAACTTTTTTTCTTTTTTTACTTTGTGACAAGATCTCACTAGATACTTAGGTCCTTGCTAAGTCACTGAGGCTGGCCTTGAATTTGTAATCCTCCTGCCTCAACCTCCCAAGGCCCTGGGATTATAGTTGTGAGCCACCATCTGATCATGTTCTTACAGCCCAAGTTGACCAGTCCATGGCCAGACACAACCTGGGCCAATGAGTTCCTCTCCATGATTTGAAAACTAAAGAGTCAATTTAGACTTTTTTAGTGACTAGAGCTCTAGTATATAAAATTAGGAGCTGCCAGCATCTGGAGAAAACAGGTCAGATGACTGAGTTGGCAAAGGGAACCAGACTCTACTTCCAATTATCTCTGAGACCTACACATTTCTTTTCCTGTCTTTTTTTTTTTTTTTTTTTTTCTTAGAGGAGGAAAAGTTTATTTTGGCTTATAGTTTCAGAGGTCTCAGTGCATGGTGGGCCAACTCTGGGCCTGAGGTAAAACAGAATATCATGGCAAGAAGAATGTGATAAAGCACAACTAATAGCAGCCAGCAAGCAAAGAAAGTGAGCTAGAGAGAAAGAGCAAGAGAGAGAAATCCCATAAGTTCCCTAGGAAGGCATGCTCTAATGACCTAAGACCTCACTGTAAGGTCCTACTTCTTATGTGGGATATTCAACATTTGATTAAAATAGGCTTTGGGTTAGATGGTTAGATGATTTTGTCCAACCATAGGCTCTTCTGAGAGTTCTGAGCACATTTAAGGTAGAACAGGCTAACTGTAGTTTTTTTTTTAATTTTTAGTTGTCGATGGACCTTTATTTCATGTATTTATTTATATGTGGTGCTGAGGATCGAACCCAGTGCCTCACACATGCTAGGCAAGCACTCTACCACTGAGTCACAACCCCAGCCCCAGGCTAACTGTATTAAATGCATTTTTACTTTATACATTTCAACTTACTAGGGGTTTACCAGACATAACTCCATTGTAAGTTGAGAAGCATCTATAGCTTCTTCCTTCCTATGACTGAGTTGCACTTCATTGCATGAGTATATGACAGTACGTTTACCCATTCAACAGTTGAAAGACATTTTGGTTGTTTTCAGTCCCATAAAGCTATTAAAAACATTGGGGGATGAGAAAAGGAAAGACAGTAGAATGAATTGAACATAACTCTCCTATAAATACATGACCAGTAAAACTCCACATCATGTACAACCACATAATGGGATGCTAATTAGAATAAGTTATACTCCATGAATGTATAATATGTCAAAATACACTACCATCATGTATATCAAAAAGAACAAATAAAATAATTAAATAATTAAATAATTTAAAAATAAAATAAAAAACAAGGATAACTAGAAAAAAAAAAAAACATTCACATACAGGTTTTTGTGTAAATATGAGTTTTTATTTCACTTGGGTAAATACCCAGTAATGGGATTATTGAGTTGTAAGATACTTTTTTTTTTTTTTGTACTGGGGATTGAACCCAAGGGTACTTATCCACTGAGCCCCTTCCCCAGCCATTTTTTATTATTATTGTTTTAGTTGTAAATGGACACAATGCTTTTATTTATTTATTTATTTTATGTGGTACTTAGGATCAAACACAGTACCTCACACATGCTAGGCAAGCACTCTACCACTGAGCTACAACCTCAGATCCTCCCCAGATCTTTTTTATATTTTATTTCGAAAAAGCATCTTGCTGATTGCTTAGGGCCCTGCTAAATTGCTAAGGCTGGCTTGGAACTCTTATTCTCCTGTCTCGGCTCCCCAAGCTGCTGGGATTACAGATGCGCACCACCACACCCCACTGTAAGGTACATTTTTTAAAAAATATTTTTAAGGGCTGGGAAGATAGCTCACTTGGTAGAGTGTTTGCCTTGCAAGCACAAGGCCCTGGGTTAGATCCCCAGTACCGGAAAAAAAAAAAAAAAAAATATATATATATATATATAGTTGTAGGTGGACACAATATCTTTGTTTGATTTTTATGTGGTGCTGAGAATCAAACCCTGTGCCTCTAATGTGCTAGGCAGTACTCTATTACTGAGCCACAACCCCAGCCCCTATAAGGTACATTGTTAAGAAGTCAAATTGTTTTCCAACCAGCAAAATATGAGAGTTCCATTTGTTCCACATCCTCATCAGTACTAGGTATTATCACTGTTTAAAATTTTAGCCATTTGGGCTGGGGACGTAGCTCAATGGTAGAACTCTTGCCTGGCATGCATAAGGCCCTGGTTCAGCCTTCAGTACTGAGAAAATATAAAAAATAAACTAAAATTTTAGCCATTCCGATAGGGAGGAGTGTTACCTCATTGTAGTTTTGATTTTTCTCATAACTTATTACATTGAGCTTTTTTTTTTTTTCCATGAGTCTAATTGTCTGTCTTATATCTTCTTAGGACTGGGGATGTTGTTCAGAGGTAGAGTGCATAACCAGAATGTTCAAGGCCTTGGATTTTATCTTCAGTAGCCTTCCCTTGCCCCCATAAAATCATATTTCTTTGCTGAAGCACGTTTCAAATCTTAAAATTGGTTTTTCTCTTGTTAATGAGTTTTGAATATTCTTTATGACATTATTTTCTTTAATTTCAAAATAAAAACTGTACTTTATTGGGGCTGGAGTTGTGGCTCAGTGGTAGCCTGCTTGCCTAGCACGTGTGAGGCACTGGGTTCGATCCTCAGCACCACATAAAATAAATAAATAAAATAAGGGTATTGTGTCCATCTACAACTAAAAGAATTTTTTTTTAAACTGTACTTTTTCTAGTTAGGAATGTAGTATATAAAATTATTTTTTTAAAAATTGAGCAACACATAATATTTTAAAGAAAATAAGAACAAAATTAGAGAACTTTATCTTGATTTTTTTAACCACAAAAGAACAAAACTTCAGGACACCAAGGAACAGAGACTTATCAAAGGCAAGTCATTCTGCAGATTCCAAGAACTATTCCAAATTTACCACACTGCTTCCAGCCCACTACTGTAGGTGGGATTTCCTCCTGCACATAGACTTCCAAATGATGTGGCCCATATGGTCTAAAGGGTGGAAACAGATCCACTGCCAAATTCCACCAAGACCCTGCTCTAAGATGGGCATGTGGTCTATACACTTTTTTTTTTTTTTTTTTTTTTTTTTTAATTGAGAGAAGGTCTTGCTTTGTTGCCTAGGCTGGTCTCCTAGGCTCAAATCATATGCCTGCTTCAACCTCCCAAGTAGCTGATACTATTGGCATATGCCAAGTATGTATACTTTCAAAATTGTCTCTCAGGTAGAAATAATGGCAACTACCATTCTCTTAGCTTCCATAAGACTGTGGATTTGTGAAATTCAAATATATTTTGTTATCACACACAGATACTGCAGAGAGAGTCTTTCTCTATTCTCCAGTTAAACTATTTAACAGGGACAAGCACTCTTCTTCACAAAAGAAGTGCTTCTCAGAGAATTCTACAAATGTCTATGTTATGGTTTGAATATAAGGTATCCTCCATAAGTTCCTGTTATTGCAAGAATATTTAGAGGTGAAATGATTAGATTATGAGAGCTGTAGTATACTCGGTTCATCTAGTTTGCATGGACTAACTGGGTGGTAACTGTAGGCAGATGGGGTATGGCTGGATGAGGTGGGTCACTGGGGGCATACCCTGGAACGGTTCATCTTCCCTGAGGCTACGTTCCTCCCCAACCCTCTGCTTCCCAGTTGCCATAAACTAAGTAGTTTTCCTCCTCCATGAATTTTGCCATGATGTTCTACCTCAACTTAGGCCCAGAGCAATGGAAGCAGTAAACCATGAACTGAACCTCTGAAATCATAAGCCAAAATAAATTTTTTCTCCTCTAAATTGCTTTTGTCAGGTTACTTTTTCTTGTCACAATGAAAAGCTGACTAACATACATTCTCTTTCCTTGGTGTATGTGTGTGTGCGCACGCACACTCATTTATATTTTCCCTAGCTCTGTCCACCATAAAAGTTTATAATAATAAATGCACCTAATGCCCAGGTCTCGTTATAGAAATACCATTCTCCATGGTATCTGGAGAAATGGCTGGTTTCAGTTTTGGATCATAGACAGTACAAGATGTGTCTGCAATATCTTCTTGTACCAGAAAGTAAGAAAGTGCTCTTAGTGATGGGACATATTGAAAGGACACAGAAGGCAGCTTGAATGGGGGTTCCACTGAGCAAATATGGTACAATTTGAGTATCAAAATAAACAATGATAATAACAGAGTACACCCTATTGAATAAGATATCTATGAATTCACATCAATATAGCCAAATGAAATAGGAAAGACAGTAGAGTGAATGGGACAAAACTTTCCTATGTTCATATATGGATACATAACCAGTGAAACTCCACATCATATACAACCACAGGAATCCTGATTAGAATAAGTTATACTCCATTTATGTATAATGTGTCCAAATATATTTTACTGCCATGTATATCTAAAAAGAACAAATAAAAATGCAAAAAAAAAGACAAATGAATAAAAACATGGTGAGAAGACCAAACTTCTTCCTTAGGGTAGAATGCTACCTAATAAGTGTGAAAAGGATAAAATTTTAAAGATTGTTGCTTTTCAATTATTATGATAATTCAGACACGAAGCATCAACTGATGCTAAACTGGATGGCAAAGTTTGGGTGAACAACAGATATTTACACAGCCTCCAAGCTTCTCCCTGAAAAGGAGATATCAATTTCAAAAGGAAAAAGAGTTATTTTATCACCAGGCATTATTAAAATCATTTTAGGACAAACTAACACCATGCGCTACCTATAAGGAATGCAGTAAGAAAAGCTCACAGTCGCTTTTGTGATGATCCTGCCAAACATGCATAGCCTTGATCTAATCATGAGGAAAGAAACATCAGATGAACTGAGGGAGAGTCTAAAAAAATGATTGAGTTCTTCTGGATTGAAGGAAACTGAAGAAACATAACAGCTCAGTGCAATGTGTGGCCCTGGATCAGGTCCTTCTGCATTCAAGGCCATTATTTAGACAACTGGCAAAACTTGATGGTGTCTCTGGCTTCAGAGTAAATGGGAGTTCCCTGTACTATTCTTGCAATTTTTTCTGTAAATTTGAAATGATTTCAAAGTAAAAAGTGAAAAGAAACAACTCATAATTAGAGAAAAGCCAGAAGAGGGTGTGATTTATAGACAGATGAGGGAATAGGACAGAGCACTCAAATAACCTCTTCTTTGTGGCAAAAGAATTTTTAAAAAGCGTTCCGATTAAAGAATGAAAGGGCAAGCATGGCTGTAAGATATCAATATTTCCTGCACAAGCCTCTAATAAAAACATTTAAGCAAATAAAATTTTTAATAATGAGCAAAAATATAACAGAAATAAATCGATCAGAAAAGGAGGTACACCTACTAATGTCCATGTGATTATTGCCATTATCTTACAAACAACTATACAAGCAAGAATTTTAACTGAATGGAGTCACATATAGTTCAAAATTCAACCCAGAATAAAGGGCCAGGAGCAGAGGATATTCTCAGAATGAGTTTTAGTACCTAAATATAACTATCTGGAACTTTTTTTTTTTAAAGAATCATCCTACTCACCTTTTCAAATAAAGGATACACCTTTTAATAGGAAGTCTTCATTTCACCATAAAGATAGAAGACACACCATACCCTTAGCTGAGTTACTCTCCAGAGAAAAAAATTCTATTTTAGCATCATATGTCATACTATAAAGATATGGCTTATGGCAAATTTATTTCATGTGATTAGGCACATGAAAACATATCCAACAAGGACCTCATGAACTGGCAACTTACATAACTTAAGTTTGTACATTTGTTAAAAATAAATATGTGGGAGCTGAGCATGGTGGCACATACCTGTAATCCCAGCCATTTGGGGGGCTAAGTCAGGATTGCAAGTTCAAGGCCAGCCTCAGCAACTTAGTGAGACCCTAAAGAACTTAGTGAGAACTTGTCTCAGAATAAAAAATAAAAAAGGGCTGGGGATGCGGCTCAGTGGTAAAGTGCCCCTGGGTTCAATCCCCAGTGCCAAAAGTAAATCAGTAAATAAGTGGGGCTCGGAATGTAATTCAGTAGTAGAGTGCTTGTCTGGGTTCAATCCCCAGTACCATAGTAATAATAATAATAATAATGATGATAATAATAATAATAATAATAATTGATTAAATTAAATAAATATGTGTCAGCTGGGTGCAGTGGTGGATACCTATAGTCTTAGTTTCTTGGGAGCCTGACACAGGAGGATCACTTGAGCCCAGAAGTCCAAGGCCAGCCTGAGCAACACAGTGAGACTCCATCTCTGATACTAATAACAATAATACTCGTATTCTCTTATGTGGTCTTGACAGCCACTCTAAGCAGGAATAAGTTATAATCACTAGCTCTATTTTATTTTATTTATTTATTTTTTGAGGGGTACTGGGGATTGAACTCAGGGGCACTCCACCACTGAACCACATCCCCAGGCCTACTTTGTATTTATTTAGAGACAGGGTCTCAATGAGTTGCTTAGCACCTCACTACTGCTGAGGCAGGCTTTGAACTCGCTATCCTCCTGCCTCAGCCTCCCGAGTTGCTGGGATTACAGGCATGTGCCACCACGCCCAGCCCACTAGCCCTATTTTATTAATGAGGCAACTATATCTAAGCCAAGTAAAGTGCCTTTCCGAAGTTGATATTTACAGAGCTCAAAATCAACACAGATGTCTTATCTCTAAATGCACTGTGATCTCATGATACCAGGTTCACTCAAAAGAACCACAAATCAACATAAGTAACTTTGATGTCAAATCATTGTTCATATTATATATATAGATCAAAAACTCATTCATCCAACAATAAGAGGTATAAAATACTAATGTAACTTGTTTCTAAAACATTTAACATTTATTGGAAGTTTTGAGGGCTGGGATATAGTTGGTAGAGTGCTTGCAAGGCCCTGGGTTCAATCCCCAGCACAGCAAAAAAAGAAAAACAAAACAAAACAACAACAAAAAAAAAACCCCAGATTTCTAGGGGACTGGGGTCGTGGCTCAGTGGTAGAGTGCTTGCCTATGCATGAGACCCTGGGTTTGCTCCTCAGCACCACATAAAAATAAAATAAAGGTATTGTGTCCACCTAAAACTAAAACAAAAATATTAAAAGAAGAAGTATTGATAGATGCTTTAAGTTATATCTATTACGTTACAAAAACTGAAGCATAAAACTTCTTCCATAATCTTCACATCCATACCCCTTACTATGTGTTGACTGGCTGTTGTAAAGTTCAGACCGACATTCAAGATCCAGGGAAATTTTGCAGGGAATCAGACCAGGTTGTAGCCCAAAATCTGTGACAGCAAGTTTGATTATCTCTGGTCAGCCAGAAATTAAGATCAGCACTCATAAAATAAGTTCCAGGCAACTTCAGAAAATAACGTTTTCAAAAAATATTTTCTACAATGCTTAACTGATGTGGCATTAAACTTGAAAGACAATTCAGTGGATTTGCATCATGGTTAAAAAAAAAGAGTCATCTAGCCAAGTCTGCCTGTAATGATTTTCACATGTTTCAAATATGGCATAAGTAGACAATGGGAGTGTCAGATGAGGCTATGTCACTATTTGGTTTTTAAAAGTCAATGAACATTCCAGCAAAATTAATAGGTTTACTTTCATTTTTTTTCTAAAGATTGCATTGAAGTAAAGGGACAGATTGGAGGTCATTATTTTTTAAAGTTATGCATTCTAAAAATATTTATTGATGACACACCGGATATACAAAGTGAATGTATCATTTTCTTGTGTTCATAATAGAAATGAAATAACTAAATTTCATTTCAGTTTGTTTTTGAGACATGGTCTTGCCATGCTGCCTGGACTGGCCTCGAACTCCTGGGCTCATGGGTTCCTCCTGCTTCAGCCTCCCTAGTAGCTGGAACTAAGATGTGCACTACTATGCCTGACTAAATTAAGTAAATTTTGGATAAGATGCCAGTGGCAATACAAAGCATATTTACTCATATTTGAAACCCAAAATATTAGTCATTTTAGATATTTTTTAGATCAACTAAGGCACTTTCTGAAGTATTCATGTCAAATGCTATGGTTTAATTGTCTCAGTTGATTATATCAGAACCAAGTCAAACACTCATGAATGTTTAGAGAACTAGAGAATGAGCTTATTCTGCTTGGGGGGGGAAAGGTGGAAGAATGAGGTGGAAAAAGGTGGTTGAGAGTAGAGGAAGGAGGTGATGGGGAATAGTGTGAAAGAAGTAAGAAGACCTGGATGGTAAGAGAACAAAATGTGAACCTGATCACATCACTTGTTTACACAGCACCCTTCAAATGCAGAGAACAAGAGTTCTGGGTTCTACTCAAGGACTCTTACTCTTCTGCAGGTAGAAGTCCCCTCTCAACACAGAGGGAAAGAATGCCAGACATCCACTTTCCCAGGATTCACGGCAACCCTGGTTCCCTTGTTGTGTAGTTCTGGCCAACGAGATATGAGGAATTCTCCTAGAGGCTTTTGGGACAGACTGTTCTCCCTGCTAACAGAGACTCTGCCTTCTTTTTCCCAGCCATTGAATATAACTGTGTAAGGACGTGAGGCTTGGAATGGCTGTAGCTATTTTAGGATTAGAAGGAGCTATATCATGGGATTAAGAGAAAAGGTATCACACACATTGATAAAAAAGATGAACCAAGCCAGGTACCACATTTCTCATATGAGAAAATGTTTAAAGTTTTTCTTGTTTAAGACCCTAGAAATAAGTTGTTGTAGTTGTTGCTCGTAGCTGAAAGTGTTCTAATGTACCAATTTTATTACTGCCTTAGGGTAAAGTTTGAACCATCTCCTATATTTACTAAGGCCTTCAAATCTTAATAATCTTGCCTCTCTTTACTTCTCTAAGCTCATCTCTCACCACTTTTCCATTTTTTATTCTTTTTAGCATTTACAGTTCACCAGTCAAAAGTCCCCTCTCATCCCTTTAGGCTAGCGTCCTACCAACACCTACTATTACCAGACACTTCTATTGCTTATCCTTTGGGACTCAGTATCACCTCCTACTGGAAGCTTGTACTGACTTCCAGGACCCAGAATGTGTATATGCCAGTTTTTTGTTGTTGTTGTTGTTGTTGTTGTTGTTGTTGTTGTTTTGTTCTTTAACCCCCTAGAGATTTGAACTTCCACAGTTATCACACATATTCTACTTTCAAGGGTCTGTGCCTCTCTTGTTCATTATTGAATTCTAAGAACCTATTATGGTAGTAAGCCGTCACATCTTGTAGAACACATGAATGAGCTATAGGATATTGGAAGCAAAATAATCTCAAAGGTCAATTAGAAAAAAGCAAACAACATGTACATGATAAATATATGCAGTTTTTTTTGTGAATTAAAAATTAATTTAAAAAAAACCAAAAAGGTAAATGTCCCACTAGAAAATTATAAAATAATAAGCAATTTTGTCATAAACAGTTGAAAAGATGATCAGTCCTGCTAACAACCAAGGAATGCAAATTAAAAGAACCACATTGTATGATTTTTCACCAAGAGATCTGCAAAATGAAAAAGTTTTCTCCAGGGAAAGAATTGAAATATTTCTCCGGGAATGTTGTAATGAAATGGGCACTCTTGCTCGATGTAGGGGAGAGTGCTAATTTTATGAACATATGAACTTTCTAACCATAAACCTCAGGCTGGGGAGATAGCTCAGTTGGTAGAGAGCTTGCCTTGCAAGCACAAGGTTCTGGGTTCAATCCCCAGCACCACAGGAAAAAAAAAAAAAAAAAAGGAGTCTGGATCCTGAGGAATGAGTACTCTAACCATAAACCTCAACTCTTCAATAGTGCTCACCATTTAACCTAGTAATTTCCTTAGAATGCTTTCTAAGGATATGATCATGCAATTAACAAAGATGTTTATATAAGAATGTTCATCACAGTGTTGTTGAATATTTTTAAAACTCTAAATAACCTAGGTGTCCATCCACATAGGACTTATCCCCACACAGTAGAAATCTATATGACTTTGAAAAATATATGGTTGAAAAAATATGGATGTCTCCATATAGATAAACATTCATAATATATTTCTAATGAAAAGGCATTTATATAGTATTAGTACATAATGATGCCATTTAAAAATGTTAAAACTGATGAAATCAGATTTAAAACAATTAAATTAATAAATTGACTGAAATCTGCTATTCAAAGAACATATTTGACTAAGACAAATATATCCAACCACTAGTTTTGTTTTGTGATGCTGGAAGTTTATTGATGACCATATCTACTACATCTTACATATCCTAAACTGGAATTATACCCTGCAAACTGTGTATGTTTAAAATGTACAACATGATGTATTGAATTACTAAATCAAGCTTATCAACATATGCACTAAGTCACATAATTATTTGTGGTGAAAACACTAAAAAGTCTATTTTCCTAGCAATGTTTTGTGTCTGTGTGTGTGTGTGTTTGTGTGTCTGTGTGTGGTGTACTGGAGATGGAACACAGAGGTGCTCCCCAGCCCTTTTTAATTTATTTTGTAAATTTTGAGACAAGATCTCACTAAGTTGCTGAGGCTGGTCTTAAACATTCAATCCTCTACCTCAGCCTCCTGAACTGCTAGGATTATAGGCATGCTATCACATCTGGCTAACAATTTTCAAGTATATAATACAGTGCTATTAACTATAATCACCATATGGTACAATAGATTTCTTTTTTAAATTTATTTATTTTGATTCATTGTAAACAAATGGAGTACAACTTGTTTCTCTGGTTGTACATGAAGTAGAGTCACACCATTAGTGTAATCATACATGTACATAGGGTAATGATGTTTATCTCATTCTATTATTTTTCCTTCCCCCCACTCTTCCCACCCCTCGTTTTCCTCTATACAATCCATCCTTCCTCCATTCTTGCCTCCCTCCCACCCCAACAGATTTCTTGAACTTATTTCTCCTGTTTAAGTGAAATTTTGTGTCCTTTGACCAACATATCTGCAGAGTACCCCAGGCCCCCACAATCCAAGCCCTGTCCCTTGTAAAGACCATTCTACTCACTGATCCATTCTGCTTCTAAGTTCGACTTCTTTAGATTCCACATATAAGTGAGATTATGAGGTATTTGTCTTTTTGTACCTGACTCATTTCACTTAGTATAATGTTCTCCAGGTTCTCAATGTTGTTACCAGTGACAGAATTTCCTTCTTTTTTAAGGTTGAATAGTATTCCACTTTAAAAAATTTTTGTAGTTGTAGATGGACACAATACTTTTTTATTTTATTTATTTATTTATTTTTATGTGGTGCTGAGGATCGAACCCAGTGCCTCACAGGTGCAAGGCAAGCCCTCCACCACTGAGCTACAAACCCAGTCCCTAGTATTCCACTTTTTATATGTACCATCCTTTCTTTATCCATTCATCTACTGATGAATGGATAGATTAATCCTGTATTGGCTATTGTTGAGTAGTGTGCTACAGTGAACATGGGAGTGTCGCTATTTCAACACACTGATTTTATTTTCCTTTGAATATATACCCAATTAGGGGAATTGCTGGATCAATTCTGTATTTAATGTTTTGAGGATCCTCCATACTGACTTCTATAACATTCAGCTACTTCAGTTGGTGAATGACCAATTTACATTTATAATGTTCAGTCATCCTCAAGAATCACTACACATTTTAAAGTGTTCATTTAAAATTACAGAAAATTATTGTAATGATTCTGATTACATGAAACCTAAATTTACACACACTCATAGAAAGCTGTAGTTCTGCAACTTTTCAGCCATTGATGCTTCCTTTACCTCATTAGACATGCATTTGCCTTTTAAAAATGCATATATTCATTTCATATTTACATTGATTTATTTATTTTTCATAAGGAAAAAAATGTCTCTGGGAATATGAAGCCAGGGTGCTAGGGATAGAATGCAGGGCCTCAAGCATGCTAGGTAAGTGTTCTACCACT
This sequence comes from Sciurus carolinensis, assembly GCF_902686445.1. Classification (NCBI taxonomy): domain Eukaryota; kingdom Metazoa; phylum Chordata; class Mammalia; order Rodentia; family Sciuridae; genus Sciurus; species Sciurus carolinensis. The sequence goes on along the minus strand of NC_062216.1, from coordinate 62,307,341 downwards.
GACTGAGCTATAACCCCATGCCCAGGAAAAACAAATTTCTAATAAAAATGAAAATGTGTCTGTTTTCTTTATCCTGTTGGATATTTCTGATAAGAGGGGAGAAATAGAAAATGTTAATTTTATAATAAAATATGAAAAAGAGAAAGAGGAATTGAATGCAAACTGCTTTCAATCTTCCAGGTTACAGCCCCAGGTTCACTCTTCTGAGTCACCAGCGGCTGCCAAGTTTAAGTCTTCCAGGGGCTCTGCAGCTTAAGGTTGGCTCTCTATTTTCTCCCATTTCTCTTTATCCTTGTGAGTTCGTCTTAAAATAATGATGATGACAACAAAATATCCTTTTTGTGTTGCTATTGGAGGTTTAAGGAGCATGAGTAGAAATGTGTATGTTTAACTTACCATCTTTTTCTTTTTTCTTAGTTCACCGGATTTTTTTTCTTTTTCTTTTTACACACTGCATTTTGATTCATTGTACACAAATGGGGTACAACTTTTCATTTCTATGGTTGTACACACTGTAGATTAACACCATTCATATAATCATACGTGTACATAGGGTAATAATGTCTGTCTCAGTCCACTATCTTTCCTTCCCCCACCCACTCCTGCCTCATTTCCCTCTACACAATCCAAAGTTCCAAAGTTCTTCTGTTCTTCTCTTGCCCATCCTGCCACCACCGCTCCTTGTTATGTATCATCATCCACTTATCAGAGAAAACATTCAACCTTTGGTTTTTTGGACTTGACTTATTTCACTTAGCATGATATTCTCCAACTCCATCCATTTACCAGCAAATGCCATAATTTTATTCTTCTTTATGGCTGAGTAATATTCTATTATGTATATATACCACTGTTTCTTTATCCATTCATCAATTGAAGGGCATCGAGGTTGGTTCCATAATCTAGCTATTGTGACTTGAGCTGCTGTGAACATTAATGTGGCCGCATCACTGTAGTATGCTGATTTTAAGTCCTTTGGGTATAAACCGAGGAGTGGGATAGCTGGGTCAGATGGTGGGTCCTTTCCAACTTTTCTGAGGAATTTCCATACTGATTTACAGAGTGACTGCATCAATTTGCAACTCCACCAGCAATGTATGAGTGTACCTTTTTCCCCACATCCTCACTACCACTTATTATTGCTTGTGTTCTTGATAATAGCCATTCTAATAGGAGTCAGAGGAAATCTTAGAGTGGTTTTAATTTGCATTTCTCTAATTACTAGAGATGATGAGCACTTTTTCATATATTTGTTGATCACCTCTATATCTTCTTCTGTGAAGTGTCTGCCCAGTTCCTTAGCCCATTTATTGATTGGGTTCTTTGTATTTTTGGTGTAAATTTTTTAAGTTCTTTATAAATTTTGGAGATTAGTGCTCTGTCTGAAGTGTGTATGGAAAAGATTTTCTCCCACTCTGTAGGCTCTCTTTTCACATTATTGTTTCCTTTGCTGAGAAAAAGATTTTTAGTTTGAATCCATCCCATTTATTGATTCTTGCTTTCATTTCTTGCGCTCTGGGAGTCTCGTTAAGGAAGTCTGGTCCTAAGCCAATGTGATGAAGAGTCAGGCATACTTTTTCTTCTATTTGGTCACTTTAAACAATAAAGTATGACAATCCACATAAAAGTTGTAACACAAGCTGGGCATGCAACTCTGGTGACTAGGGAGGCCGAGGCAGGAAGATTGGAAGACTGCAAGTCCAAGGTCAGCCTCAGTAGTTTAGCAAGGCCTTCAGCAACTTAGACCCTGTCTAAAAACAAAAAACAAGAAAGACTGGGGAGGTATTTTAGTATTAAAGCTCTGCTGCGGGGCTGAAGTTGTAGCTCAGTGGCATAGCGCTTGCCTTGCATGTGTAAGACACTGGGTTCAATCCTCAGCAACACACATATAAAATAAAGGTATTATGTCCATCTACAACTTAAAAAAAATTAAAAACAAAAACTTCTCCTGGGTTTGACCCTCAATACCAAAAAAAAAAAAAAAGTTGTAGCACAGTCAGTCCATTGCTCAGTGCTGTTAGTTGCTATTATTTTTATTAATGCTCTTATTCTCCTTTTACATTTTACTTCATGGTATGTCTCTTTTCTGGCTACTCTTTCTCCTTGTTCTAAGCATAAATATTTCCTAATCTCTTATTCTCTTGCCACTTATTGTTTAAGTTCACCTGTGATTTCTTTTTAGATGGCACTCAAGTATATATTTAGATATATAGATACATTAATATATTATATTAATATGTATTTATTGACATAATGTGGATTTTATATTTTTTTGTGTATTTGTATATAAATGTTATATTTTATGTATAAATGTATAAATCTATTTATTTGCTTTTTTAACCCCTATGATTTTTGAACTACAGACTTTTTCAGAATTTTTATTGGTACATTATAATTATACATAATAGTGAGATTCATTGTTACATATTTGCACATAAACACAAAATAATTTTCTCAGTTACAGACCCATTTTTCTACTTTCAGTGTGATCCTGACAACTAGCAGATCTCATATAATCCATGCTGAACTCATTTTTCTGTATAACTAGTTCTTCTCCTGACTTCTTCTTTTCTCTCCCTCCCACCACTTTTTCTTCCTTCTTTCCTTCCTTCCTTTTTTGGAAATGTCATTCATTATGCTGCAAACCTTGAATTCTGGCTGTACCTTATGCTCCTTTAGCCCTATATTCAATCATTTGTCAAATCATGTAACGTCTCCCTTGAAAATGACCCCTTTCTTTCATTGTTCACCCAGAGACCACTGTGTCACTGTTTTCCATCTCTTGTCTTGCCTCGCTCAAATCTACTTTACAAGCCACTGAAGATTTTTTCTAAAGTGCATTACAGTACTTTAATGACCAAATGAAAGCTAGGTACAGGGGCACATACCTATAATCCCAGCTACTTAAGAGGCTGAGGCAGGAAGATCACAAGTTCAAAAACAGCCTCAGCAACTTAGCAAGATCCTGTCTCAAAATAAAAATAAAGAGGGCTAGAGATGTAGCTCAGGGGCGAAGCACTCTGGGTTCAATTCCCAGTACCAAAATAAATAAATAAATAAATAAACAAACAAATAAAAGGCAGGAGTGGGGGCAGTGGCAAGGGACCTGGTGATATAGTTCAGTGGTGGAGCAACCTAGATTCAATCTTCAGAACTGAAAAAAAAAAGCGAACTAAGTTTTCAGACTTATCTCCTAACACTAACACTCATTTATAGGTTCTCTACATTCTAGACAAGCTAGACTATACTAGACTCTTAAAATTTATAAATTTATTATCTGATATAGGATTGTGACTACTTCTCCAAAAGCCCCAGAGACATTTGCCTGAGATCCAATTTCAAATCATAGATGCTATAAAGTTAGTGGCATGAGTGTGCCTTGTCAGATGCCCAACAGCCACACCTGGGTCTCCCAGTTGTTTTCTACTTATCATTATGTGTTCAGCAGTTTTTATTAAGGTTCTGAAAGGAGTACATGTATTTTTTAGTCCCTCTGTACTGTCTTTTAGAGGAACAGTATATGCTACAAATAGCATTTGTGAATTTGTTGTTTTATGCATCTAACTTATGTCAGGGATTGATATATTTGCTAATCCTTGAAAACGCCCAGTGAGCCAGGTGCTCAAGCCTGTAATCCCAGCCACTCAGGAGGCTGAAGCAAGAGAATTTCGAGTTTGAGGCCAGACTCAGCAACTTACTGAGGCCCTAAGCACCTTAATGAGACACTGTCTAAAAGTGAAAAATAAAAGAGGCTGGGGAGGTAGCTCAAAAATTGAACCCAGGGCTGGGGGTTGTAGCTTAGTGGTAGAGCACCTGCCTAGCACATCTGAGGCACTGGGTTTGATCCTCAGCACCACATAAAAATAAAATAAATTATTGTGTCCAACTACAACTAAAAAAAATTTTTTTTTTAATTGAACCCAGTAGTTAGTAAAAAACAAAAACAAACAAACAAAAAAAAAAAAAACAACACCCTGGTGACATCTGGTTTCCAAAATTATGGTTACATTGTTCCCAGCCCCAGTATTTTAATTTTATCTTGCCGCATAAGTAACCACCCCAAAACCTAGTGATTTACAACAATAAACACAACTTGCTTGCTCACAAAGGTATATGCAATTTGGACAGGATTCTGAGAAGATAGCCTGGTCTCTGTTCCATGTACACCAGCTATGATGTCTAAACATGAAGGGTCTGCCTCCAAAACAGCAGATTCACAAGGCTGGTTGTTGGCAGGGTGCTCAGATGAAGCTCTAGAGGACAGGGATAGAGTTTAAATCTCCTTCATGCAGTCCTCTCCAGGTGCCTGCCTGGGCTTTCCATTATATGGAGATTGGGTTCCAAGAGGGAGGAAATAGAAGCTGCCAGGATTTTGAAAAGCCTGTGCTCAGAATTCCCAGATTGTCACTTCCTCTGCATTCTGTGGGTCAAAGAATTTACATGATCAGCTCAGAATCAAGGGGAAGACATAAGGGCTGGGGACATAGCTCAGTGGTATAACACTTGGTTAGCATGCTCAAGGCACTGGTTTCAGTCCCCAACACTGCAAGAGAAAAAGGGAAGGGGGACACATAAGCACTATCTCTTGATAACAGGAGTGGTTGCAAGTCAAAAAAAAAAAAAAAAAAGAAAAAGTAAAATTATTTGGAGATGTGTTGGAAGACTAGCTATTACCATCGACCTTGTGGCCACAATAAGGAATGTCCCTCCCAAATGAAAACTACACTTATTCCAGGCACAGTGGCTCATTCCTATAATGCCTTGGAAGCCTGAAACAGGAAAGCAAGTTTGAGCCTAAGCAGCTTAGTGAGACCCTATCTCAAAAAGTAAAAAGATGGGGATGTAGCTCAGTGGAAAAATGCCACTGGGCTCAATCCCCAGTACGAAAGAAAAAGAAAAAGAAAAATATACTTATTTTTTCCACTAAGATACCAGAATACCTCAAAGTCTTATAATCAGTTTACAGTGTAGGACAGGGGTGAGCAAAACAGTCTGATGGCTAAATCTGAACTGTGGCCTATTTTCATATGGATCCTGAGATAAAAATGGCTTTTGTATTTAAAAGAATTATAAAAAAGTAAAGAAGACTACATAATAGGAATTATATTATGACCTGCAAAACCTAAAATTATTCACTATCTGGCCTTATACAGAATATGTTTGCTAACCTCTGATTTAGGATATCATCATCTAAATCGAGTCCAGGTGTAGACAGAGCTCCTTGGTGCAGTTCCTTGACTGTGAGTCCTCAGACACCATGAGCTCAGAGATGTGTTCTAGGTGGAGGAATGCAAGGATCCACATTTGATCAGATTATTTGATCTGGAGGCCAGTGAAATAAAAGATTAAATATTTGGTTGCCACACCACCAACACCTAGCATAAGGTAGAGATAGAAAACCTCTAATAGGCACTTTCATCTGAAAAAGGGAAAAACAAGACAGAAACTGGTCCATAGCAACTCTGTAGTCAGGCTACTTTCTTAATTTGGCCCACTCCCCTTTAGGAATGATTCTCAGTGGTTTCTCGCTCCATCTTCTAAGTCATCTTTCCTTCTGGAAATAACCAATAATCATAAATAAGCAGCTTACTCAGCCTACCTCCTGCCTATAAAGTTGAAAGCTCAGAGAACTCTTTTCATTATAAACAGTCTCTATTTTAGTGCAAGCTACTAGAAATCCTTAAAAAACCATAGGTGTCTTTATACTTCAAGTTATAATCATCTCCTTCAGAAAAAACCCACACTCATATTTCTTTCCAAGACAGACCCTTTCTCTACCTCAGGGCTAGTGTGACATTGATGTGAGGCAACTCCAATCAGATTTTTGAAGCCCTATTGTCTAGTTGAAATAATCTATGAGACATTGTCATGGAATCTATGAGACATTGTCATAAGCAGCATGTTTCAGTCAATGATGGGCAACATAGAAGATCATAACCTGTCTGTAGCTGTCTTAGTTTGTGTAAGTATGCTCTTTGATGTTTGCACAATGACAAGATCGCCTAACAATGTACCAGAAATGTATCCTTACCCTTAAATGACTCGTGACTACCACCTTAAATCTTTTGAGGTATAAACTTATCTATTGCTTGCATAATAAGTTACCCCAAAACTTAACTTTAAAAGAACCAACTGTTACTCTCTCTGTTCCTGTTAGTTAGGAGTCCAGGCTTGGCTTAGCTGAATATCTTGCTTCAAGATTTCTCAATAGTTAAAACCAAGGTGTCAGCCAGACTTTGATTTATTTTAGTTATTCATCCCACCACTAGTCCCTCCAAATTCATGTCCTTCTTACATACAAAATACATTCATTTCATCTCCCAAATCTTACTTAACTCATTCTAGCTCCAACTCTAATGTCTAACATCCAAGTTCTCATCTACATATCATCTAATCTGATATGGGTGAAACTCAAGGTACAATTCACCCTGAGGCAAAATTCCTCTCTACTTGTGAACCTGTGAAATCAGTAAGTTGTGTACTTCTAAAATACTATTGTAGGATGGGCATAGGATAGATATTCTTATTCCAAAAGGGGAAGGAAAAAAGCAGTATTGGATCCCAAGCAAGTAGAGAACTTAACAGGGCAAATACCATAAGGGTCCAAGGCTCAAGAATGATCCTATTCTATTTGATGTTCCATCCTACTGACCAAAGAGGTGGTATCCTGCCTTCTGAACCCACTAGAGTCCAACTTTATGGTGGGTCCCACCCCTTTAGCCTTATGGAGTACCACTAGGCAAGAGGCTTACTACACAGTGGTCCTGCACACAGTGGAGACAGCTTTGTCCCTCAGTCCTTGCATTCTGGGTCTGTGGTGGGAGTAGCAGCTCTGATGCTCTCTTTAGGGTCCTTTTCCTTTTCTTTTTCCTTTTTTTTTTTTTTTTGAGACTAGTGGAGGCTGGGGAGATAGCTCAGTTGGTAGAGTGCTCGCCTCGCAAGCACAAGGCCCTGGGTTCAATCCCCAGCACTGCAAAAAAAAAAAAAAGAATAATGCCTTCTTTCCGTTCATCCCATTTTCTCTATTTCCTTTAGTCCTCACTGGCTGTGTTTCCGCCATTACATCCCCATGGCTTCTTTTGAGATGATTGATTGGGTCTATGGTTCACACCTACACTCATCTTACAAAAAGTATGCTGGTCACATTCTTGGTATTCTTTTATGAACTCACTTTCTCATTTTTTGGAATATGGAAAAGCTGAGAATATTCCAACTATTTTAAGTTGAGGTTCCATTTATTTCTTACCTTTCACATTTCACTTTATAAGCAGTGGGAAGGCACCAAGCCACTCCTTCAATAGGTTGTTTTGTTTTGTTTTTGTTTTTCAGTGCTGGATATCAAACTCAGGGCCTCACACAGGCTAGGTAAGTGCTTTATCACCATGTTACACCTCCAGCCCCCAACTTCATTCCCTGGAAGTTCTACCTTCCAGGAAAAATTAGAACATGAACACAATTCAATTAAATTCTTTGTTACTTTATAACACAGACTTCTTTTCCACTAGTTTCCAACAACATCCTCAAAAACTTTCTCATTTCCATCTGAGACCTTATTAGAATGTCTTTATTGTCTATATTTCTACCAATATCCTATTTATGATTCTCTAAGACGATAATGGAAGTTTTCTTTATAGTTTTCCCTTTTTCTTCTCCACCAGAAGCACCTTTAACAATTTCTTCACAGCAATCTTGGCTTTTTCTAGCATGCACCTCAAAAGTCTTCCAGCTTCTATCCATTATCTACTTCCAAAGTACTTCCACATTTTTAGTGATTTGTGACTTCAGCACCCCATTTCTTGGTATCAATCACTATCTTAGGGCAGACCAAAATAACATAAACAATAGACTGAATTTCTGTTTCTCACAGGTATCGAGGCTAGGAAGTCCAACAGCAAGGTGTCATATAATTTGGTTCCTGATGAGGACCAACCTCCTGACTTGTAGATGGACACCTTCTCACTATGTGTTCATTCGGCAGTGGGTAGGGTAGAGATTTGGTGTCTTTTCCTCTTCTTATAAGGGCACTAACTCCATCACGGGAATACCCCCTCAAGACCCATCTAAACCTAATTACTTCCCAAAGGCCTTATCTCCTACTACCGTCATATTGGAAGTTAGGGGTTTATAATATGAATTTGGGGGGTATACAAACATTCACTCTATAACAAGTTTTACCTACAGACTCCACTTAGGGAGAATCTATTTCTAAGTTTACTCATGTGGTGGATGGCAGAATTTAGTTCTTCCTGGGTTGTTGGCTTGAAAGCCAGTTCCTTGGCTCTTGGGTGGCAGCCTCCATAGTTTCTTACCATATGGACCTGTCCACATCGTGACATTCATGTCATGGCAGCTGGCTTCTACCAAAAGCAGTAAGTGAGAAAGTAAGAAAGGATAAGTAAAATATAAGCCTTAGTCTTTTTTTTTTCCCCCTGTCCATCACTTTTGCCATGTTGTATTCATTAAAATCAAATCAATAGGTCCAGCCCACATTCGAGGGATGAGGATTTCACAAAGGCTTGGGGATTACACAAAAGTGTGAATACTAGGAGGTCGCTGGGGACTACAGTTGTCAAGGCTACCTACCCCAGGGTCTTCTAGCAACATCCTTGTCCTGAACTTTACCTTCAGCCATGTTTTCCTGGTAGTATCCTGGATTTGATTTTGACCCTAGATCATTTCTTATTTTGAGAGTTCTGTCTCAGAAGAAGCTAGGAATGAGAACATTTTCTTTTAAATCCCACAAGTCCTGGTTTCATTTATGTTTCTTCTAAATTGTGATGGAAAGTCAGTTTCTTTTTTAGCTCACTTAAATTCTTTTGTACCTGTAAGCAGTATCTGAAAAAAAAAAAAAACAAACAAAAACAAAAACAAAAAAACCATTTTATCCTTTCAGCATTCAATCCAGAAATCTCCATAGCCAGGTCCACATATTCATTAGGTACCTTTTCTATCTGTCATGTAACTACACTAATGTGGATAATTGCTCTTCCAATATTTAAGTTTGGTCCAGCCTACAATAACAACATTCTCACTATCCTTTTTTTCCCCCCCCTTTCAGTACTGGGGATTGAACCCAGGGCTTCATGCAGGCTAGGCAAGTGCTCCACCACTGACTAACATATTCAGCCCCTTTATTTTTATTTTGAAACACAGTCTCACTAATTTGCCCAGGCTGTCTTTAAAGGTGCTATCCTCTTGCCTCAGCTTCCCCAGTAGCTGATATTACAGTATACCACACCTGGCCTCATTGCCCTTTAATTGTGTTCTTAACTAACAGACCCCTCAAGGTTCTTCCAGTTTCTATTCTCCACCTGATCCCGAAGCCAGTGCCATGTGTCTTGAGTTTCTATAAGTGCAGGATTCCACTTCGGTATGCAATTATGTTTCAGTTATACATTGATGACCCTAAATTTTATTGGCTTAAAACAATATTCACTTTTTCCTAACAATTTTGCCATGTTGGTAGAGTGTGCTGAAGAAAACCCATCTTTCTTCACATGGGATGGGGGAGCTCAACTGGGGCTGGAGCATCCACTTTCAAGACAGTCCACTCACAAGGCTGATAAATTGGTACTGGTTGTCTGCTGAAAGCCCAGCTCAGGTGCTAAGCCAGCAACCTGAACTCTCCTCCAGGCAGGCCTTTGCATGTGGCTGCATGTGGATCTCAGAACTAGTAAGGAGGTAAAAATGAGGGAGATGTTGCACAACCAAGTGAATATACTTAACACTACTGAAATGTGCACTTTAAATGGTTAAGCTAGTACATTTTATATTATGTATCTTTTGCTACTATGAGAGAAAAATAAGTACATAAATAACTAAGAACAGGAAAGATGATGATGATCTAGAGGAGGATGGCAGCAGGGTGAGGGAGAGAGGGTTGTCAAGGATGACAGCAAGCAATAAAATAACTTCTGGCCTCAAGAACTTCCTTGGCTCCGTGGAAGATTTTAACAATCACAACACATGGTAGACACTGCAGCTTTCTGTTGCAAAGCTAACATAGGTATAAAGCCCATGCCATGCAAATAGCCTCAAAATAGACCTTTAATGTCTACAATTCCTGGAGACAAACATTTAAGACATAATTATGGGCTTGAATTTCTTAAAGCAAGCCTCAAAAGGAACAGTGCCAGAGAAACAGTGATGAGTCATAAAAACTACAGGTGCATACAATATTTCCTTTTCAATCTGGCATGTTACCTTGTAGGCCAGACAGAAATATGGTAGGGCAGTGGACAGGGGAGAAGGCAGATGTCTCTTGGTCATTAGCCCAATTTTTCCAGGATATAACATCCCTTTGTTGTCTTATAGTTCTTAGTAGGTCTGGAAACTATCGCTACCAAGTGATCTTACTTTTGAAACTTTCTTTGAAGTAGTAAACAAGTCATAAAGATCATTTATATCCTAATTGAATGAACATCCTCCCTCCCACCACACACACACACACACACACACACACACACACACACACTCTTTCCCTTCTGTTATGTAGTTTTATAAATAGTGGAAGTCTGTTTATAGATTCTCCTTGAGTTTTGTTGATAATATGTTACTGATTTTTCTTCCAAATAAGTCTAAACCATTCTTCACAGAAAGGACAGCAAACAGGAATCCTCTTCTTCCTGCCATGTTATCCCATTCTTCTCCATTTTCCTGAAAACACCCTGCATTTCCCCTCCCCAGTGACTATGTATACTTTAAGTATCACTGTTGTCTTCTCAACTCTATTGCTTGATGTGTCAAGACCATGGTGTGATTCTACCTTTAATTTGTTGAAATATCATTAGCTGCTCCACTCTGCACAAGGTTTCTATCTAGGTCCTACCCCCCAAAAAATAATGAATAAAGTCCCATGCCATGACCCTGCCTAGTGACCCTTGCAATGGCTCTCCATTTTAAGATTTCTCCACTACTAATTCAGTCCTTCCCCCAGGATCTTAAAATGATCCCATAGTGACATTCAAGCCCAAGAATCGGTACAAGATAAGATTTAGTGTGCTTATCCATTAAAAAGTAACTGAGTGACCAGGTGTGGTGGTACATGCCTGTGATCCCAGTTACTAGGGGGTATGAGGCAGAAGAATCCAAGTTCATGGTCAGCAGAGTAATTTAGGGAAATTCTGTCTCAAAAAGGAACAGAGATGTAGCTCAATGGTCGAGTGCCCCAGGTTCAATCACCGGTACCAAAACACAATAAATAAATAAATTTTTAAAAATTATGTGCCTACTATGTGTTAGGCACTGTCTAGAAGTTGGGAACACAACGATGAATAAGTCAGACAAGGTTCCTCTCATGGAACTTATTTTTGTTTCTTATCCCACAGGTTTCTGATTTTTAACAATGGACAAAATCTTGGTTTGGCTTAAATACAAAAGAATCAGGTTCTATATTTGGAATTAAGCCACATTTTTCTGAGTGGGGGTAGGGAGGGTTCTCCCAGCATCCTGAAGTCACACAACATATTCTACCTACTAAGTGGGGTCTGACTGGAACCATCAAGGACTAGATAGATTAATTGTCATTTTTCTTGGGTCCTTGCCAGGCTCCAGCAAAACAATGCCTTTCTGTGGAATATATTCAGTAACAGGCAAGAATGGCCAAGGAGGGCAAAGTGCTGTTTATTGGCCAGCCCAGGGGCCCAGGACCACCACTCAGCTATTGCTCAGGAAGACATTGCCCCCTCGTGGTTCCTCATATAACCGAGGTAAAGCGGGCATTGGGATGGGATGCCAATTAGCACAATCAACACATCAAAACATGGGCAAAGTTTTCAGATTAACGGTAGCCTTGCTTTTTCTGAACTTTTTCAATTGCAGTTTAAACAGACTCTTGGTTTATTCCCCTCCAGGATGTTCCTATAGAGAGCAATGACATTGTGATAGCAATGAAAGAGAAACATTTTTTTCCATCTAACAATTTTTTTTTCTTTTTCAAAACCTTCAGACTGCTGCCCCCAAGAAAAACTCAATATGTAAGCTTAAGTATCACTACTGTGTTTCTCTTCATAACTCCTTTAAAGAAAAAAAAAAAAAAAAAAAAAGAAAGAAAAAAAGGAAAAAAATTTTTGTTTTGCTTACTATAATTTGAACCAGCATTCTGTGATTATGTTGCTGTGGAGTTGTTTTGGGTATCTTGTCTCCACAACACCACTTCAAACTCCCTAAAGGCAGGCCCCTTATCTTCGACTCCCACCACCTCCTCCACCCTGGCCCCAAGAGCACTTAAACCAGTGTAGGATAAAGAATGTCTAGTGGTGGGGGTGGGGTGGGGGATGGGGAAGAGATAGACAGTTAAGCAAGCAAATAATAATTAGAAGTTGTGATTGGTGCTGGTCAGAAAAGAACAGCAGTGCTCTGAGAATTCCTAGGTGTGAGAAGTGAGGCAGAGTCTATCAACATATGGTGTATACATTTTTAAAAGAATTGATTTTGGTACTAGGCATTGAACCAGGGCAATTTACCACTGAGCTACATCCCCAGTTCTTTTTATTTTGAGACAGTCTTCCTAAATTGCTGAGGCTGGCCTGAAATTTATGATCCTCCAGCCTCAGCCTCCTAAATTGCTGGGATTACTGGCATGCATCACCACGTCCAGCTTGAAATTTAAAAATTTAAAGTTTGTAGCAGTCAAGTTTAAAAGTTTAAATAATTTAGTATTGGAAAAATGGACACTTCCTTAATAATTATGTTAACATCCATGTATTTAAAACCTAAACTGGTCAAGAACTGAGCCCTAGGCGCTACAGTTCTATCAATCTGTAATGTCCTCTAAAACCCTGAGAAATTAATTATAACTCTCCCATTTCATAGATGAGGAAACAAGTTATGCGATTCTTCTGCGGTTGGAGTACGACCAGACCAGATGTTGAATACTTGGTGCTTTGACCTTGCGCAGATTGTTGTACTGACCTCGAGTTCGGCTTGCCAGTAAGGAGTATTCACTTAGCCAACAAGTATTTACTGAGTGCCTATCATGTGCCAGGTAGCTCATTTAAATAGCAGTGGGATTAAAAAGATAAAAAAAAGGGCACGGTCTTGCAATCCAGGAAGGAGCTCCCCCAAGAGTGAGGGAGACAGCCAGGTAAACAAATGGTTCCAGAACAGTCCAGGCAGAGACGTGCGAGGAGTTTGAACAGGGGCCACCGGAAGCCTAGAGAGCAACAAAGCGGTGGGTAGGCTGGAGATGTTTCCTAGGACCCGGGCGTTTGTGGTGGGTTTGAAGCCAGCTCCATGAAAAGCCGGCCCAAAGTGGGCTGTCCCCGGTGTCACTTGAACTCTCCCATTTCAAGTTGCCGGCTAGGAAAACTGGATCTCAAATGGTTATTGGCAAGGAGGGCAGGCTTAGAGATAGGGGTGCAAATTCCTGGTGAAGAGCAGGCAAACAAAGTAGCACTGCCAGGTCCTCGCACTCGCTGGTTTTGGATCTTCTAAGCCCCTCTACAAGCCCACGCACGCAGAGACGCGAGTTGGCTAACTCAGGGCAGGCTGGGACGCAGGGGGACGCCGGGACCCCCCGGGGCTGAAGTAAACCCGAGGACCTAACCTTCCCGCCTCCTCCCGGGCCCTCGCCCTCCAACCCACTGCGGAGTCGGGGGCTGGAGTCGGCTGCTTCCGCCAGGCCAGCCACCCCTCCCCGGCGCGCGCCATCCGGCAGCGGGGCAGCAGCGCTGCCCCTCCTCCCGCGGGGGTCTTCTAGTTCCCTGTCCCGTCCCTGTGGGCTGAAGCCTGCAGCCCACGTCCAAGGAGGGCGGAGGGAGGAAGAGAGGGAGGGGAGAAAAGAGGGGAGGGAGAGAGGGGAGAGAAAGGGAGCTGCTTCCATCCAGTACTTCCCAGAGCCTGCCAGGAGCGCGCACTCAGCGCCTCTACGAGTCCCAGCGTCCCAGCCGCGGCCCGCGCCCCGCACCACCACCACCACCTCTTCTTCTTCCTCCTCGTCTCGGGCCACCCCTCGTTCTCTTCTTCAGCAGCTGTTAGGCTCGGGCAGCAGCAGCCCCCAGCCCCAACTCGGCCACATCCCCAACTCCCGGGACTCACTCCTGGGACGCGCGTCCTCGCCCCATCCTTTCTTCCTTCCTTCCCTCGCGCCCGCCCTCCCTTTCCAGGTCTCCCTCCGGGTCCCGATTGTCTTCGTCCCTTGCTCCCTTGGCTCGCGCCCGCGCCCTGCCCCGTCTCTCCCTCGCACTTCCTGAGTCGCGGGCTGCCCCACGCCGCGCCGCAGGAGCCCAAGCCCCAGCCACCGCTGCCCCAGCTCCAGCCCTCGCAGCCCGCGGCCCCCATCCGAGGGAGCCCCGGCGCCCGGGGAAAGCAAAAGTGGGCGAGCGCGCCGTCGCCCAGCCCCGCGCCCCAGCCCTGCCCGGCGAGAAAGGACCGGGAAGATGAACAACGGCGGCAAAGCCGAGAAGGAGAACACCCCGAATGAGGCCAACCTTCAGGAGGAAGAGGTACTGAGGGTCTCGGTGCGGTGGCGAGTGCGACCTGGGTCGGAAGTGCGTGCGGGTGGGCGCTGGTGCTAGTCCGGGGCTCCCGGCTGAGCTCCGGGGAGGGGGCGCCGCGTTGAAAGGTTTGGGAATTACCGTTGCCCCGAGACGCAGCCCCGAAATGTGGCCCCGGGACGGTGTGTCTGTGTCCACGCGCGTCTGCGTGCCCACAGTTGCGTAACTCTGAGGACTTTTGGGAGACGTTTGTAAGTATAATGGTCAGCTTTGTTTGCCCGGGATTTTAAAAGCGCAATCGAGAGCTGACTCCTGAGTGACCTCAGATGATCGGGACCGGGAGGGTCAGGACTTAGTTCTACGCCTGAAACTGGAACTTGGGGGGAAAACGTTGGTTAAGGAAGAAACTCGGGGAAAAGTTCTCGTGAAAAGACACCTCAACCTCAGTCTCCTACCCCTCCCTTTCTTTCAGTGTTAAAAATTCTTAGTGAAATATCTGGCGAGACAGTTTGGATTAATAGATAACTCATCAGCCGCATTCTTCTCTGATGAGTCAAAGACCCCCGACCTTGAGCGATTAACTTTTGTATATTTCGGGGCGATGTGGGATGGGGGAGCAGAAGAAAAGAGTGAAAAACTTAACAGTTCACCAAATGAATATCGAGGATGTTTTAATAAGACTCTGACTTAAGAGTAAAATTTTATGTAGTACGTCTGAAGTAGTGATTTAAAAAAAAGTTTTGAGTCTGCGGAACGTTCCTTTGGTATATGTGTGGTATATGTGATCCCGGGTGCGGGATCGGGGAGGAATTCTGGAACAGATGTTTCAGAATTTTGTAGTTAAGATATTTGTGATATCCTATCATATGATTCTGTTCCTGTAGGTACATTATCTAGAGTTCAAGGACTCAATTTCCCATAGCTGAGTTCTTAAACATTCTAAAAGGAACTTAAGGGTACACATGCAGGAAGTATACATCTTAATGTAATCTGCAAAGGGTTCTTACAGGTATTGCATCCAAATAAAGAACAGAAGGTAAAACTTTTCTAAAGCAGTTAGGGTGGTGAGATTATTGTTGAGACACCATGTTGTATGCAGATTGAAATTCTGAGAGTGAAATCAAACCTTGCAGTGGAATTCATCAATGTACCCAAGAACTCTGCCCCTTATCCACTTGTATAATGGACTACTTACAAGATAAGGAGAGACCTACCGTCATGCAGAAGAGTGCAAAATATTTTTCTCTTAAACACAGTTGTATGGTCGTGCAACCCAGGTGAATTGCAGTAAGCTGAAAATTGTTTTCTTACGTGAGGAAATCGCCTAGTTTATTGTCACATTATTTTGAAAAGTGTTGTTTTATACCTACAAGTATAGAAATATCACTGTTCTTTTTCAAAGAGATAGACACTTGAATTGCAAGTTTCACTCTTTTCTGACTGCTTTGCAATTTATTTTCCTGATCACTATATTTTTTTTGCCAGTTTGCTTTTTTAGAAATTGCTGTTTAACTAATTCACTTAGCACATCAAGATAATCATTGCTTCAGAAACCTATTTCAGTTAGATTGCCAATACCCTTCTAAAGGTAAAAGAATGTCGTGTGTGAAATCATCTTTCTCCTCTGGTCCAATTGAGAAAACTTGAAACTGGGAAAAAGTTAATCAGGACTATCAGGGTTTTTTTTTTGTTTGTTTGTTTTGTTTTGTAGGCAGCAAAATAGGTTTGTGTGTCCCCCAAACCATACCCACTTAACTTAAAATTATGTAGAGGAAAGTCATGTTTTTCTCTTGATCCATCACAGCTGAAAACAGCTTCTGCAACTGAGGTATTGGCTCTCCTTCAGTGTGAGCTTCTGTATAGTAAGTGCAATGACTGCCATCCCATTGCAGTCACTGTCTCTTGTCCATTGTCCCCGTGGTATTCCTTTGCAGGTAGGAATGGCACGTGGAACTCAGAATATCAATATTTTTAGCAAAAGTCTTGTTATAAATACAAGACAGGTGGGAAGATTTCCGAACCTAGTTATACCCAAGGTAGAATATATAATTTAGATGTAATGAAGAATGAGGGATTATAAGGTTAGAGATTCAGGGAAGAGTTTGGCCGGGAGGATTCCCTGTTTTTGGTCTCATTTTGTTTTTTGAAAAAATCCTAGTCTGTCTGCCCTACCTCCCAACCCTGAAAGCCACAAGTAAACTAAATACAGTTATTTGGTGAGTCCCATTAATGTGCTTGATATTATACAAAACCACCACTCTGGACCCTTTTCCTGCCCACCCAGTGGATCAGCAATTTGTTCTCAAACACATTTAAAAGTCTTGACAGTGAACTCCAGTAAACAGAAACACACACATATAACATGTATATACACATAATGGCAAGAGAGGAAAAATATGCTTGGTTGTAACCTCTGGTGGCCATTGAACTGATGTGGAAAAATGAATCCAGTCACAATTAAGAGAAAATAGTTTATTTCCAAATTGCTGGGGCTGGTTTAGGCTTTTTTCCACATTGGAGAAACCAAGTTTGTTTTCTATTTTTAAAACGAGTACCTCTTATCATTCAGTATGTTTTAATCCCATTCGAGAGTTTCTTATAGCTTATACCATAATGATGATGTTGAAATACTTATTTGGCTCCAATGGTATAGAATGAGTGGTCTGGAATTTAGGAGAATTTTTGCAGCTTTTTAAGGTTGGAAGTTTCTTGAGAATTTGTGCAGAATATGTACTTCTGCTTTGGATAGCACTTACAACTTCGAGGAGAATAATTTTAAGATTTAGCTAGGCAACGGGGTAAGAGAATATATCTGGCTTTCTGTGTGTGTTCCTATGCAAGTTGTTTCTGTAAAGAAAAAAAACCAGTTGTCAAATCTTACTGGGATCTAAGATTTATAAAGTTTGTATTTATATATACAGGGTATCAGATCATATTTTTGGAACCTCTTTACAATTAATAAAATAATTTCTTGAATTTATCTCCAGTTGCATGATCAGACTTTACTGAAGTTAGTAAGTACCTAATAGACCCATAATTATTTGTCTTAATTTAGTTATCATTTGTAAGTTTCAATATATTATAATATATTGACTTTTTCTGTCTTGAACATAGAAATAACTTATTTGCTGGTCACAGAATTTTCAAAATAGAAATTTCTTTTGAAAATCAGATAAATATATAATTTGGTTTTGTTTTTAGTTTTATTCATGACATTGAGTACTTTTCAGACTAATTATAAATCACTTTTAACAGGCATTGTATTATGTCAGAGTAGTTTTATTTATAGTATAAGTCAGTTCAGTCACAGCAATTTCAGGAAGAATTAAACTAGGGAAGTGAAAAACTTGGCACCATTGGAATATTGATTAAAAAGATGTTTGGCAGATGGTGGGCAGAAATCATATAAAGCCAAACCTTTCAGAGGTTCATACAAACTTTACTGCACATTCCTTCCTTTAAAGTGCTTAGTAATTTTGCTAAAGTAAGAGCGTTGTAAAGACATTTTTTTTTTTATAATTAGCACAGAGAAAGGGTAATGTCAGTGATGTAGCCATGTCATGTTTACATTGAGCTTTAAGATGAATCTACTTGATGACTTTGGGAAGGTACAAAATGGTTTTGTGCAGTTTAACTGAATTTGAAGTCTGTTATTACAAATCAACTCTAATGAAAAACTTATATTTCAGTTATAGAATGGGATTTGGTGACAGTGATTTGGATGAAAATGTAGTGACCTCATAGTAGACGGATGCTGCAAGACCACTGCCAATATTGCATGCACTTTTGGGTTATTTTTCTAGGGGTGGTTTTATAATATCCTTGATAAACCCTCATGCACATATGCATTCTTGTTTCCAATGGCATTTATGTTTTTGGTTTGGATGAGGTAAAAGTTCTTTTTTGGAGGTGCTTTTGTATTATATTCGTAGGTTCATTTTTATTTTGCTTTGAGGATAAAAGTGTTCATTGCTGGTGATAGGGCAGTATATTGCGGGAATTCAGTTGTGTGGGTAAGGTGGCAGAAATTAGTGCATCTTTTTTGAAGGACTTTGGTAATTATGTATCAAAACATGTTCTAGTGATTTTATTTAGTACTTTTATTATTAGGAATTTACTCCAACAATAACTTATGATGTTGAAAATTCACAAAACTGTGTCTGATATAGGGAAATTGCTAAGTAAAACATTATAAAGTTCAGTAAGGGAATATTAGGCAGCCATTAAAAACTACACTCTTAAAGTTTTAAAATATATATGTGTATATATATATATATATTTAAGCCTATATGTGTATATATATATATATATATATATATATATATATACATATAGGCTTAAAACAACAGACATTTGTTCTCTTTCAGTTCTGTAGGCCAGAAATTTGAAAACATGGTGTTGGCAGAGCAGTGATGCACTCTGTAAAGTTGTAGGGAAAAATCCTTCCATGCCTTTTTCCGT
The DNA here is from genome assembly GCF_902686445.1 of Sciurus carolinensis. Taxonomy (NCBI): domain Eukaryota; kingdom Metazoa; phylum Chordata; class Mammalia; order Rodentia; family Sciuridae; genus Sciurus; species Sciurus carolinensis. Next base: position 62,288,445 of record NC_062216.1, on the reverse strand, counting down.
TTCTGGTGTCTCCAAGTGTTCTGAAGACTATTTTTGTTGAGGGGATAGTTTTCAAGTTGTAACATTAAATGAAAAGAGCAGATTTTGAAGTTTAATATCTTGTGATGCTCTTTGTATCCATGTAAGTAAAACCAAATGTAATAAAATTTCTGTAATTGGTGGGTTACAGATAGTTCTTAATCATTTTCTGATGCTTTCCTGTTTTCATTTTCTAAAATGACTGTGTGACATTCAGGATTGTTCTAATACCTCTATACTCTGCAAACCATTTGCTTCAACTTCCTCTTCTGTTCTCCCGATTCAGTCTCATTGTTTTCTAAGGCAGGATTCAAGTTTGAACCTATATTTTTACACTAGCCTGTCAACTGGATGTCTCATCCCATAGAGATGATTTTTTTTCCCTCCAAAGTCCAGGAGTTACTTTGTTATCTCCATTTGACTCCTGGATCACCACCACCTTTTATAGAGCTTTTTTTTTTAAATATCGATACCATTTTATAATAGTCTTGATGCCATTTTATAATAGTCTTGATGCTGAGCACCTACCCAATGACAGTAACCCGACACCAAGTAAGTACTCCACTATACTCACACACACATACTTATTCTTTATAAATACATGATTTTTTTAAACAGTGGAATACCCTTAATGGTAAGGTTGATGCTTATGAGTTTGTAGCCACTTATTTAATATTGAGGGTCCCTTGCCCACTGGGGGATTTAAGAAGGCATGAATGGACCCTCTGGGAAATAATCTGTCATCAGGAACCTCCAATAGAGGGCACAGGTGAATGCCTAGTCCATCTGTAGCCACTGTCAATGTGGGACCGCTCATCTCATGGTACCGTTCGATTCTCACCTTTTGAATTTGTTTTTTGCAGTGAAACTCCATTTGACCTTCTGACCATAGGTGTCCAGAAACCTTGGTTAGGTGGAAGAGCAGCAAACTCCATATGTTCCCAAACAAGCCTGCTCTGTGTGACAGCCACTTTGGAATGTTTGTGTTCAGTTTCATTTGGCACCTTAGTGTCTGCCTGGGGGTAGGGGAAAGGGAATGCAAATGTTCCTCTTGAACAGTGCTTGCTTTGGTCAAAGAAAAAAAAAAAAAAGTTAGGAAGGAATGAGGAGAATGAGGCTTAATAGCTGGAGCAAAAGTGGCTACATAGTTCAGTGGGCTGGAGGCCATGGAGGTCCAGGTATTTAAATTGATGTTGTGTTGATAGAGGATGTCAGTGCCATGACCCTGATGGAGATGAGCATATTTATGGGAATGACTTGGATATGACTTCTCACACTCACATCACTATCTTTAATGTACACCAGAAGAGTATTTTAAACAACTTCAGTGCATTGCGTGTGTGTGTTTGCCAGAGAGAGTGTGAGAGGTGCTTGACCCCGGAGATTGAAACTGACTAAAGGGTACCTGCTTGAGCTTATCAGAATAAAGTTGCCCCACTGGTGAATATGCTGATAGCAGAAAAGACAAATATTATAGTCATTTAGCCTATGAAATTATCTTTTTATCCATTCACTCAAGAAATAATCACTGAGTCTTTTGGGGAGTACCAGGGATTGAACTCGGGCATTCAACCACTGAACCATATCCCCAGCCCTTATTTTGTATTTTATTTAGAGACAGGGTCTCACTGAGTTGCTTAGCACCTCACTTATGCCGAGGCTGGCTTTGAACTGGAAGTTCTCCTGCCACAGCCTCCTGAGCCTCTGGGATGACAGGAGTGTGCCACTGTGCCCAGCAGTCACTGAATCTTACTGAATATTTTCTGTGGGCCAACTGCTCTACATCCTCAAGACAAGCTGCTGTAGGTATTTTGATCCTCATTTGATGGGGAGGCAAGTGAGGCACAGTGAGGTTAGGTTAATACACTAGTGCCTTTATATGAAGATTATGGGGATGATAAGGATACAGAAGAGGCACTTCCTAGCCTGAAGTTACACACAGTTTAATGGGGATGACCCTGTATAAACAAACAGGTATAATAAAGCCTGGTGCTAAGGTTGAGCTATTTGAATTGGGTACCAGCCAACTCTACCAGAAGAAGAGGTGACAGAACTGTGTTCAAGAAAGTAGAAGAGGGCTGGGGATATAGCTCAGTTGGTAGAGTGCTTGCCTCGCAAGCATAAGGCCCTGGGTTCAATCCCCAGTACGGCAAAAAAAAAAAAAAAAAGAAAAAGAAAGAAAGAAAGTAGAAGAGACATTGGAGTTTGGAGCTAAAACTGAATTAAGACTTTGATGAGAAAAAGTTGTTACAGTGGGGAAAAGATGGTCCAGGCAAAGGGTCATCACTATGTGAGCACACAGAGCTTAGGAAGAACAAGCAATGGAGGCTACTCCTGCAGGAGTCCTGGTCTCAAACTATAAGGCTGGGAAGTGAAGCAGACATGAGGGCACCGTCATGGCGTTGGGTAACTGTTATATGTGCAGGAGGGAAGACTAGGAGATATCCTTGAAGCCTTTTGGGGTTCTCCTTTGGATGACTAGCTAAATGGTAACTTTATTTGTAGAAATAGAAAATAGAGAGTTTTCAAGGGGAAGGAGAAAAAGGCAACTTAGGAGGTTAAGATGTTGTGCTTAGGGTTCAGAAAGAAAGGTCTGATCTTAAAATAGGATTTTCAGAACAATTCATGAATATATAGCTTGTAATTTAAAATGTGGGTCATGCGAATGTGTGACCAGAAAATTGAATTCCTAATTCCTAGGGTGAGGGTAAGCAAGGAAAGAGAGAAAAAACAATTACCTAAAATATGAAGCCATGTTTTAAAAAACAAAAGGTGGGGGTTAAGGAGGAATGGGAAATTCTCAGAAAAAAAATTGCAACAATTTTTAAAAAGTACTCTTTAATTTATTAACATAAAGATGCATTACATATACTCTGCTCAGTTATAACACTTAAGATATTTGGTACAGTTATCTATTAGGAAGTGGGGTGGTGCTTCCAATGTATAGTTATATATGGTATACATAATATGTTTTCCTCTAAATTTGATATTAATTCTCTGGCTTTCATTTTCTCTAACTTTTCTTTTCTCACCCCTTCACCTCGAAGGGAAAATTGGCCTCTAAAATCTAGAGAACTTGAATATTTTATGAAACAAAATTTCTCCAAGTTGCTTTGTTCTTTTTTGATTTCATTGGGGGTGGAGTGAAAATAGGATGTGCCTTTGGCCAGCAGCCCAAACCCAGAAGAGGTGACAGCTGTGTCCAAGAAAATAGAGTGTTTTGTGGGTCATATATTCAATTTATCCCTTTCATGCTTTTTTAAAAGTTTGCTGCCTTTTCTGAAGCCCAGCTCAATGTCAGATGAAAGAATAATAGTAGTCCAGGAACTTAAAAGAAAACAACAATAACTTGTATTTGAATTTCTTGTGTTTTAACCCTACTACAACCATTCTGATGCATAGTATATAGAATGTTAAAGAGAAATGGATCCTGAGGTGCACACCTGTAAACCCAGCAGCTTGGGAGGCTGAGGCAGGAGGATCACAAGTTCAAAGCCAGCCTTAGTAAAAGTGAGGCACTAAGAAACTCAGTGGAATCCTATCTCTAAATAAAAATACAAAAAATAGGACTGGGGTTGTGGCTCAGTGGCTGAGTGCCCCTGAGTTCAATCCCCGGTTCTCCCCCATCCCCCAAAAGAGAGAAATGGCAGTAATAAATTCCAGTCACATCCGGAAGATAGATCCAAATTCCAGTCTACAATATTGTGTTGTTACACAAATTAAAAAGACAAGGGAATGTTTAGGCAACCTAGTTCAATCCTGTTAGCACCTAAGATTTTGCAAAGGTATGAGAAATGTGAGACTCAAAATTGAGATCCTTCTCTCCAACCAAGAGAGTAAGTTAGAGGCCAACTTCTACTTTTAATTAGTCCTTATTTCTTATGAGTTGAGTTTTAATGATGTTCCTCTAATTTGCCCAAATTCTTATATTCACCGGGAAGGTAATGCTGGTAGATGGCCAACATTATATTGTAAGGTTTATGAAATTTGTTCTTCTTGAATCCACAGGATCCTGTTTTATGAAAGTGCTTCTTTGCTCACCTATAGGCTGGATAGTTGAGACTTGGTGGGAAAAGGTGCACACTGAAAGTGTGATCTTATTACAGAAGTAGCAGAATTTCCTTTGTGCTTAGAGGGGAAGTGCTACAAAAGTGTAATTGCTTTACCCAGCATGTGTGATTTACAGGACTTAAGAATGTGTGAGTTTCCAGAGGCATCTGTTTTAAAATACAGTATTCCTCCACCTCTACAGGATGTGTTTGGGGAGAAGGAGGGAGGGAGGGAGGTCTTGCACTTCATCCTGTGCCTGCCCCTAGATGGTGGCTGACTGGGAACCAAACCCTTGGTGCAGCTCTTGGGAAGCTTCCTTATCAGAGTAGAAGAAACAAGAAAATTGGTAAAGTGCTGGAATCTAGTGAACCACTACTGGGCCAAATAATCTGTTGTTCTGATTTTGCCTTCTCCACTCTTTTAAGCTCAATTCCTTCCTTCCCAGGAACTCCAAGCATTTTCCAGTAATGAACCAAAGAATTGCTAGAGCTGATGTTGAGACCGTTCTAATTGCAAAAATTTTCCTTTCAGGTTTTCCAAGTGTGTTTAGGAAAATCTGAGGGCTAATTTTAGATCAGGTGGCAAATCCAAATACAAACTTACAAAGTACTTATGATTTTTGCTCGTTAATTAATTGAACATTTATGGAGGAAATATCTCTGCTTTACTCTGCTTTTTTTCACTTTTGGCGGTTCTAAGGATTGCATCCAGGACTTTGTGCATACTAGGCCAACCCTCTATCATTGAGTTGCACCCCCCAGTCCCTGAACCCAGCTTTTAACATTACTTCTTAACAAAGCAAATGAAGCATTATCATTCCATGTTTAGGGATAAGAAAACTGAGGCTCTGAGAGATTAAGTAATTTGTCTGAGGTTTTACAGCTGGTTGATAGGAGCTTAAAATTTTCCAGTGGCACACAAGGTTCATGTGATCTGGGCCCTGATGGCTCTCTGACCTCATCTGCAAGGAATCACAACCTCATTCATTATGCTTCGGTGGTTTGGGCCTTATTTAGGTATCTGCAACTTGCCAAACTTGTTCCAATCCCCATCATACCTCTTTATTCTCCAGGTAGTGCTCTTACTTTGACGTCCTCTTAGGTGCTTTTTGTACTTATCTTGTGCTCCTGGAATGTAACTCCCTGGAGCAGAGACTTTCTGTCTTAAAACCTTAAAAATCCTGATGTGTAGAACAATGCCCAGCACTGCCCAGATCATTTATTCTTTGTGAAATAAACAAAACCAGCCGTCTGACACCGAAGCCTGTACAATACAACGCACTGCCGTACACTTTTTTCCCAACAATTTTCAGAATAAATTTTCATTATTTCTGCCTTCGAAGTGATCTTTACTGGATCTCCATCCTCACTTCATTACATCAGAAACCACAATTATCATCTCACATCCTTTTGAGTCAGAATTCTTGTCTGGATGGTTGGTGATAGTTCCCTTGTGGGGGTTGACACCACGTTTCACGCATGAAGGAATCTTTCCCTTTGTCTAGTTAAAATGGAAACCTGGTACATCGTTCCACAGACCCAGGAAAGAAATGCAGGCCTGGTATGGAGTGACTGAACTTTAGTAAAAGTAGGGCAACACGAATGTGATTCCTGTTTTACAGATGTGACCTGAGGGTTGCCAGGGTTAATGTTAATATCCCAAGTGGAATTGATTTGAAGATAGACATACCACTTTTGGTCCTTTGGTTTAAAAGTCTAGTCTCAAGATCAGTCTGCTTTCTTTTGCTTAGCAAAAGAAAATGGTACATAACTCAGGATAATGTTGGCTTCAGATGGACAAATTAAACACCATGAAGGAATGTCTAATTTGCTTTGCCAACTCTAGGGAGCCACCTCACTAACCTTATAGACTGGAGCTTTCTTTTTTTGCCTCCTTGTAAAGCAGACAAAAGAAATGTAAAATGTAAATCAGTGTTACTTGGCATTACACTGACAGGCCACCTGTTAATTGAGCAGAACAGAGTATTCATGAAAATGCAGGCCATTAGATTATCCAAATGGCATTTATGTTCATCCCTGACTTTGGGCAGACTTCTTCACTCCCATGATCCATTGTCTGATAATCTCAGAACCAGTGGATTATAGATCTTTAGAGAAGTCAGTTCTTGACCAACTCATTAGTACTCAGTTGTTTTTCATCTCACTATTATCTCTGTGTTTTCTGTGGGACCTGGTCAGGTCGCTTAAGCAGCTTGTCTTGGATAAGTTATTGAAGTCTTTGTTTCCTTAACTAAAAGATAGGGATTGTATAGACAATGTCCGCTGTGCATCAACAGAATCCTAACTCCCAATATTTCCATTTTCCATTTCCTGGCTGTGATACAGAATGCCTCATGACATGATGGGTGGGCTGTTTGAGTAGGGATGATTATAAGCCTTGTAAGTGAAAACTCTTTAGATCTTGATTACCTGTGTTTCATTCGTTCTACTGTGGAAGTGCTGGACTTTGGAAGTTTTTTTTGAAAAAAATTTCGGATGCCTGTTTTCATACCTGAAATGGTTTTGTTTTGTTTTTTACTAAGCAAGTCAGTGCCTCTCCTTGTGAAATGGGTGGGAGTCTGTGGGTGTGAGCTAACGGCAGGAAATGACCCTCTCTAAACAAAAGGACTCTTTAAGGCCCATCCTGAGTCTTTGTGTTGATGAGGGGTTATGCAGAAAACCAGTGCTAGGAAATGAATCTCAGCTTTAGCTATTCTAATGGAGGAGGGGAGAATAGAGATCTGCTCCCAGAACACCCTCCTAGAGTCTAAATGCGGGGTGGCACCCACCGCGAGGGCCAAAGAAATGCGAGAGTAGGTCCGGGGTGCTTCTTCAGGACAGCTGGGCTTCCTACTACCCCCAAGAGAAAAACAAAGAACCCACTTTGCAGAATTATACCCAGTGACATTCAACCTTTACATGGGTTTTCAGATTTTGCTCAAAAAGCCCATCACCATCAAAATGCAGAAATACACACAGAATGGGAAAGCAAAAGAAAAGGATTTTTGTATGTTTAATTCATAAATAAAAGTTTGAGTGCTGTAATTTGCTAATGAAAATCCTGAAAATAAATTTGAATTACTATGTTAATTACTATCTTTTCAGTTTGATTACTCCATAGTAAAAAATGCATATTAAAGGTAGTCGGTAGACCAACAAAGAAGGGATTTGTAATCTTTGGGGTGTTAGATAGTGGATCCATAATGAAGAAATGTCCCCTTGCCCTGCACTGGAATGTTCCCTCTTTCCACTTCAAAGTGACCATTCATTCTATCAGTATTTGTTCAGCAGGATTCTGAATTTATATTGCGAGCTAAGTAGTTAGGTCTTATCAGAATTATTTTGCCTTTTACAAATTCTTCCTGACTTGCAGTATTGAACTTCTGTTCTTCTAGCACGTCTTTTTTTTTTTTTTTTTCCAGGAATATAAATCTTTTCGCTAATAATTAGAAACACATTTTTTGGAGAATGATTTTGTGGTTTGCTTAGTTTTTAGTTGAAAATAACAAACATCTTTTCAGAGAAAAAAACATTGTTACACCAGTGTTTTTAGACTTTTTATTACCAGTATATTTTTAGAAAGGAAGGCTGATGTGTTTGGTGGGCAATATGTGTGTTATGGTGGAGGAGTGGGATGTTTTTTCGAAGCACCAGATATTGAACAGAATTGCAGAGATAAGATTAAAGCTGCCACTCAGATCCCATTTTGAAAGGGGTTTGTTTATATAATCAACGTGCCTGAAGACTCTGTACTTTAAATATGAAGCAGGGGTGTGTTCAAAAGAAACCTGAATTATTGTAAATTCCAAAGTTTTTAGGGACAATTTATTCCATTGAAAATTCCAGTGTCTGAAGGGTTGGTAGGTTTTTCTCATTCTCTTAACACATTTTAATTTTATTGTTATTTTTTGTGGTACTGGGGATTTGAACCCAGGGTCTTCTGCATGTTTGGCAAGTGCTCTACCACTGAACCTCTCCTTAGCCCTTCTTATTAAAATTTTCAAACTGTTAATTTGAAGAAGGTTAATGCTGCAAGTTATCAATTTACAAATATGGAAATATATATTGACTTGGATTCATTTGGAGGAGCTTAGGTACAGTACACATTTGGCATGGTTTTTGGTCTTCCAGTATCAGTTATTTTCCTATTACATCCACTTGGTATTTTTACCTAGTAGGCTCAACTCTAAGCTACCTACAACCGTGCAATATCCAGAGGCACTCAGGTGATTGCACTGAAAATGTTTGTGTATCAGCCTCGCAAGCCTGACTCTAAAGACCAATCACAGTAGAGACACTGCTTATGGGTTCATTTATGATTCAGATGGATTCAGGAACATAGTACATCTGATTTTATTGGGTGCTGGAACTGGTTTTTCTGCAACTCCAAATATTCATGTAACTACTGGTGAGCCCCGAATCAAAGTACAAACAGGAATGTTTGTCCATTCTTTCTATGTTCTTAAATGATCAAAGGGAAGTGTCTTGCCCTTTGCAGGACCAGCATCTGTTGCCATTTGGTCATAGTGCACCCAGCCTGCTGACTCTGAATCTTAAGAACAAAAACAAAAGTCCCTAGGGAGGGAGCAGAGACTCTAAAGTGCTATGGGCTTTGGCCAATATGCAGCCAAGATATTTGGGGTTTTGGGGGTTTCTGTTATGGTACTAGGGATAGAACCCAGGGCCTTGGGCATGCTAAGCATGTGTTTCACCACTGACCTATACCCCCCAGTCCCACCTGAGATGTCTTCATCATTAAGTATCCTTTTCTCTGTGTTCCAGGAAACCCCATAGGAATTTTCATCAACATGAAATTGCTTGTTTCTCTTGTTGTAATATCATAGGTCATGATTAGACAGAAGGAAGAATCCTTACTTTTTTTTTTTTTTTTTTTTTTTTTTTTTGGTACTGGGAAATTCAACTCAGGGGCACTTTACCACATCCACAGCCAAATTTTGTATTTTATTTAGAGACAGGGTCTCACTGAGTTGCTTAGCACCTCACCATTGCCTAGGTTAGCTTTGAACTTGCAATCCTCCTGTCTCAGCCTCCTAAGCTGCTGGGATTATAGGCATGCTGGGATTACAGGCATGCGCCACTGCGCCCTCCCAGCCTTTAGTGACCTTAGTTTGATGTCACTGAAACAGTGTTATTTTTCCCAGTACAGTAATGAATCTTGGATGCTCCTCCATCTAGATGATCCAGGCATAGAAATCTAATAGCTTTACCTGGTCCTCCATTCATTCCAGTGCTCTCTGATATCTTTCTACTAACCTAACAAGAATTATATTTTCCAAATTGAAGTTGCAGTCATATTCCTTAGAGCGCCTGCCATAAATACCTTCTTTCTTTCCCCAGTTTTAATGAATTAATTTGTAGCCTTATAGATTAGGGAATTTCATATACAGGGGTAGAATAAAGAGTAAGCTCATGTTCATAGTAAAGCTATGAGGTGGTTTCTAGGATATTCCTAGTCCTAGTATTGGAAACTTGTAGCAATTATTTCTATAGCAAGTGGGCCACAACAAAGCTTCTCTATGAAGCAGAGGTTTTTCTAAGTGTTTTGTGCCAGGCATGGTGGTGCTCCCTAGCAATTTGGGAGAATGAGGCAGAAAGATTGTAAGTTCAAGGCCAGACTTAGCAATTTATGAAGACCTCAGCAACTTGGTGAGACGCTGTCTCAAAATGAAAACTAAAAAAGACTGAGGATGTAGCTCAGTGGGCTCAATTACCAGTACCAGCAACAACAACAACAAAAAAAGTCTTTTTTTTTTTCTCATTGGCAAATAAATTCGTTTAAGATATCTCCCTCCCCCGCATCAGAAAATACAGGTAAACAAAAAAGGGGGGGAAAAAAAAGAAAATTGTACACTCCTTTCCCCAGATGGATTCTTTTCTCTGCGTGCACAGCATCTGGGTTAAGATCATGTTTTACATGTGATTTTTTTCTCTCAACATTGTTATGATTGTCTTTGCAGCCACAATTTTTAATTCATACTGTCATAGTATGAATGTGCCTTAATGTATTTATTAACCCATTCCTTATTATTGGGCATGGAACTTCTTTGCAGCTTTGTGATATAAACAGCAGTGTTGTACATCCTTCCAGCTAATTCTTTCTGTATACCCTTAGTGATTTCCTTAGCTTAATCTTAGAAGTGGAATTTATGGGTCAAAAGTCATACATTCTTTTAAAGACATTTAATGTTTATTGCCAAGTCTTCTATAGAAACACGGTACTAACTTAGTACTCAGCACCAAGAGTGTTCAGCAGGCCCATGTTCCCCATCCTCTGCCCCTACAGTTTTAAAATGTTTCAGAAGTTGTTACATTGGTGTGGAGTTTTCCGCTTTTGTATTCTGTGATTCATATTTGATATTCCAGCCTGATCTGTGCAATACCTGGATGTTACGTATTGAGGTTTTGGGTTTTTTTTTTTAACCCATTTCAAGGCAATGCCCAATTGATTGTGATACTTTGGTAGGCACTACAATAGTTAGCAGATAATTTCTAGGAAACACAATGAAAAATGTTAATTTTGTGATCATATGTATTAGGTGCTTGATATACTTTGCTGGCTCTTCATGTCTACTGATGAGGGCAGAATTTGGGGTGTTTCGTGTATGTGTACAGAATTTCATTGAAACAGCTCTAACACTTGACAGGTAAACAAATAACACCGCCAGTTCAGCTGTACTGGGAGATGCATTCTGATTTTATAGATGTTACGCATGGAGATGTGTCTCAGAATCAGTCATGTGACCTCTATTTCTGTTTTTCAGGTCACATGATTGGTTTGTCCTTGAGGTAAGGACACTCTTAGACATTGGTCAGTTTCACAGAAATTTTGGTGGACAGTTAGCTAATTACATATCTGGAAGGTACTTTAGGATTACAGTTAAATCAACAGAACGTTTTGTTGGGTATAGATCAAGATATAAGTCTACTTCTGAAAATATCCCCTTCCCCTCCCAGTCGAGGATGGTCTCGAGCTCCAGTGTGGAAACCTCCACAAGTATTCCTTGACCATTCAGGGCATTCTTCTGCCCCCACTGCGGAGGCTGTTTTCACTGCGGATGCCCACAACATACCAAGAGCCAAATACTGCCTCAGAAGTACAGCTCAGGTCTCCCCGTGTGGGCAGGGCAATCACCATTAACCCCAGCCCACAGGCCTACTTAATTGTTACCAGAACATTCTGTTGAGTGCATGCCCTCCACAAAGCCTGCACACATGTTGTTTGAGTGTGACTCTAGGAAATGAGCAGATGTAATGGAAACCTCTATCTTGACTCATCCCCTTTGTTATATGAGTGGAATTTGCATCTCCTTTGGCATTTACTCTAACAATATTTCAGGGTAAATTCCCATTGAGCTCATGAACAGAATTTTTATGCATCCTAGCACCTTTCTCAAAGGAACTGGAATCTCCTTGGCAAATAAATGCACTCTTTTTTTCCTGGATTTCTTTTTTCTTTTTAAAAAATTTGTTTTTACTTGTAGATAGACACAGTACATTTATTTGATTTCTTTTTATGTGGTGCTGAGGATCGAACCTAGTGTCTCAGATGTGCTAGGCAGGTGCTGTACCACTGAGCTGCAACTCCAGCCCTGGAGTTCTTGATTCAGGTTGACAGAAGGCAAAGAGAATATTGGTTAGTGGGGAGGAGGTATGACTTCCCTGGAGTACAGTCTTTGGTATTTGTTGAAGACAGAGGAAGAGCCCAGTGTTATCCTTCTGGAAGGATGTAGAAGTGACTACTGAGATGCAGTTTTTCTGCCTACTTGGAAAGATCCCAGTGGACACAGGAAACAGTAGGAGAATAAATTGAGATCCTATATAAATGGACAACATTGTGTAATATACAAAGAGAGAGCTTAGAAATTCAAAAAGAGAGATCAGTGTGGACCAGAGTAAAACAGTCCTTGTGGAAAAATATGGGCCTTGAGGAACTGGTGATTTAAATAAAGAGAAATGGGACCCTGAAGTAGAAGAGTTTCACAGCTGTAAGTTGAAAGTAGGAATGAACACAGCACACTTAACAAGGCTGGGAGACCCCATATCTGACTGTCAATTTGAAGGAATGAGAAGTAAATGAATGATACATATTTGGGGGTATTTTGAAGAATTTTTATTTATCTATGTCATTGGTTTCCCAATCAGGCCTGTTCTGTAGGTGGTGAGTACAGTGTTAGATATCTGTAGAATCCAGTGCCAATATGCTAAGCATATTTTTCCTTTTCCTTTTTTCTCCAAACCTTTTTTTTTTTTTTTTTTTTTTTAACATCTTAGTTTGCAAGGCCATACAAGCTATTCACAGGAACATACTGGTAAAACAAGTTATTTTTCTCTTTGACTCTGCCTCCTTGACTTCTGGAAGCCATTTGTCCCATGATTCCACTTGTTATTCTACTTCTTCATTCTGCCTTTTCTGACTAGCACAGCTATCAGTCGTGGTGGCTCTTAGTCTTGTAAAAATCTATAATTCCTAGGTGATGTAGTCATTCCAAAGATAGTAAATTATAGTCATTCCAGAGATAAACTCCTACTGTATTAGGCCCAGGCGATATGGTGAGCAACAAGCTGACAGTGCCCTGGATGGTAGTGAGGAAGTGTGTATGAAACAAACAAAAGCTTAAGTAAATATTAAATTACAAATTGTGTTTAGTGCCATGAAGGACACGCCTAGCTGATGCGTTGCAAAGGGGACCTTTTCTACTTTGTCCTAGGTGTATTCACCTTGGTTCATGTATATTAACTCAATTAATCCTCACTACAGTGTAGCTACCAAGCATCTTCATTCCTAATTTATAGGCCAGGAACTGTAAGGTTAGTAAGTTGAATAACTTGCTCTAGGTCACAGCAAATAAAACACAAAACCTGGATTTGAACCTAGGCAGTTAATTTAAATCTGTCTTGTGACAATGGACTCACTGCTGGTTTGTAGTCCTCTTTCCTTAGAGAAATTTATTCCAGGGGATCTGGAGTTCTCCTAAGCCTAACACATCTCAGGATCCTGCCTTCATAGAGGAATTTGAGACATGGGACTTGCTTAAGCTCTTTGTGGTAAGTCATGTGGTACCTTCTTGTCAAGGAGGCAAATCACTTCAACAGAATTGCTAAGTGGTAGAAAATCTGGGTGACTTTTGACTCCCCTTGCCACAATCAGGTCTTTCTTCTCTTTTCTACTGTACCTGTGGTGGACTCCAAATCAGATCCTCAGACCCTAAATTGACTCTCCTGTCCTCAGCTGGATTCATGTCAGAGGCCTTTTCCACACCTGTTGTGTCTGCATCAATCAATTGGCACCTGAAAACATTTAGAGGCTCCTTAATCAAAGATTTGATATATATGAAAGTGTTCTGAAGACCTTAGAGTCCTATACAGACATATACCACCATTTTTATTCTTGTACTAAGACCCAACTTTTTTGAGCTATAACTCACATACCTTAAAATCTACCTCTTTAAAGTAAAACAATTGGATAGTTCTTAGTATATTCATGGAGTTGTGTAAGTACCCATAAACACTGTCTAACTTTAGAACATTTTCTTGCCTTCCTCCCCCTCTCAAAAATGAATACTACAGACCCATTAACCAACCACTCAATCATTTTCTCCTTCCCCAGCCTTAACAACTCTGTTTACTTTTTGTCTTTATGGATTTTCTTATAATGGACCTGTCTGTAAATGGTATGATACAATATTGCATTTTGTGTCCAGCTTCTTTTACTTACATTTTCAGTGGTCATGCATGGAATGGATATTTTGCTTCTTTTTGTGGCTCAGTGTTTCCATTATATTGATGTACCACATTTTGTTTATCTATTCATCTGTTGATGAACATTTGGCTATTGCCACTTTTGGGTGCCCACTTCTTCAAGACCTTTTCACCTCCAAGTCTCTGAATTTCTTTTGCCCAGAGTACTTTCAATACTCTTAGTGTATTTACATTTTTCCTTTCCAAGTTTACCTTGAGGGACTTTATTACTTACTAGCCCATGGAACTTTCTAGCCCTGTTGTCAGTTAACTGATTTGGTTGCATCCTGAATATGCTTCCTAGAATTTTTGCTTATCTTCTTTCATGTGTCTGCTGTGGTCTGGATATGTCTTGAATGGGTCCTTGCTAGGGCCCCAGTGCCATGCTCTATGAACCAGAAGCATGAGCCAAGTTAATTTCTTTACTTTATACCCAGCCTCTCAGTGACATTTTACATATGTTTGTTAATTTAGACCTTGAACTATTTTTTAATTAAGACAATTTATTCAGCACACACATTATACACCTACTATGTGGCAGGCACAAGTTGGCTGTTGGAATTAATACACAAAACTAAGAACCCTGTCTTAGCGAATTTACATTCTAGGAGAGGTTACATTCTTTCATTTTTTAAAAAATGTACAGTTAACTTGCTACTGTCTTACATTTTCAGCACTTGGCCTCTAGATGTCTTAAAGTGTAGATTCTCAAACATTTTTTGATAATTCACATTGAAATTTTCTTAATTTTCAAAAATTTATGGAAGTTACTTAATCTTGTCCCAACTGAGTGGGTTGCTGTCTTCCTACTGGCACTGTAAGCACAGTTTTGCTGAGTTTTACTCATGCAGGTCAAAGGCTACTAAGTATCCCCTTGGAATAGAAGCAGTCTTGGGGAAAGCACATCTCTCACATCCTCCTATCTTTGTTTTCACTCCACACCCTGGCCTGGGCTCCTCTTCCCAGCTTGTTCAAGGAGGATGCTCAATTATTGCATGAATTGGAATCTTGTGGGGGCCTCTGTGACTGAAAGAGGAGGGAGTCTGGAGTCCGGAGTCTGTTTCTCACTTATTATCAACATTGAAAATTTTTCCTCCTGCCAAGGGGTGAAAGGCAGGGAGTGAGGGGGGAAGTGCTAGGGAGTAATATTGGCCAAATTATATTCTTATATCATGTGCACATACAAATGTATAATAACAAATTCCATCATTGTGTACAACTGTAAAGCACTAATAAAAATATGTGGGGAAAAAATTCTCGTCCTCCTCCTGTTCATTAGTTCATTAGGCTTGACTGGCCCTCAACTAGGTGCCTAAGACAGGCAGCCAACTCCTTAACCACCTTGTTGTAATTAATTATTGTTAGTCAGGTATCTTTCTTCCACATTCTCTTTTGGAAATGATAGTAACTTGGCTTTCCCAGAATTCTGTGAGTATTAATGAGTTAATATTTGTAGAAGCCTTTGGAAATGTTAAGTGCCTGGTGGTGTTCTTATCTGCTGTGAAGCACAGTTGCCTTATAAGGCTGTCCACTGGGCCGAGGGACCTCAGTGGGGAGCTGGACCAGCCCTGAGTCCGATGACTGTGGCAGTTCGTGACAGTGTTCCGGGAATGGGCTCAGATTTCCTATTTTAATACTGGTGATACCACATTTTTGCTAATTGTTAGTGTTGGTCTCACAAGTATGTTCCCCTAAGTTTTACAACATCTATTTTTAGCATCCATCTCCATGATTCTTGCCTTCTCAAAACCAATTATAGTAAAATCCTCTTGAACAGAAATATTCCAAAAGTTAAGTCCTTACATTTTCTTTTCCTGGAAAGATAGGCTACTTAACCCAAAAAGTATTTAAAGTAAATTAATTCTTTTCAAAATTCTATATTAAAAAAAAAAAAATTCCAGTAGTACTTCTTTTTTTTTTTTTTTTTTTTTTTTTAATCAGTATAAATTGGAATGTACAAATATGCTGGTTGTGGTGGTGCACGCCTGTAATGTCCTAGCTACTTGGGAATCTGAGGCAGGGGGATTGCAAGTTCTAGACCAGCCTCAGAAACTTATTAAAGTCCTAAACAACCTAGTGAGACCCTACCTCAAAATAAAAAGAACTAGGGATGGAGCTAAGTAGTAAAGCACCCCTGGGTTCAATTCCTAGGCCAAAAATAGATCAATAAAATGTATATATATTCAGTGTGGATGTTTACAAAAGTTTGGTCACACTTTTTTTCATGGAACAGACATTTCATACAGTCATATTAACATGGAAATTTACATATTCAAAAGTGCATTTTACAGTTTTTCTCTTTTACTCTGATTGGTTTGTCTGTATAATAACATAGATTTATGTTGTCATAGACTTTTTTTTTTTTTTGTACCAGGGGCGCTTAACTACTGAGCTACATCCCCTGCTGTTTTTGTTTTTTTATTTTGAGACAGGGTCTTACTAAGTTGTTTAGAACTTTGCTAAATTGCTGAGGCTGACTTTGAAATTGCAGTCTTGCTTCAGCCTCCTGAGTCTCTGGGATTAAAGGAGCATGCTACCATACCTGGCTGTCACAGACTTTTGAGCTGGAAGGGACCTAAGAAGTGCTTGTGTTCAACATCCTCACCTAAGCAGTGAGGCAGCTGAAGCCCAAGGTTAGGTCTGGAATACCTCTCTTTTTTTAAGGTAGGCTACAGTATATTAACTGGCATTGTTCTAATATCTGTATTTGTCTCTGAAACAAGAGAGGAGTCTCTTTCTGAATCACTTGAGGTCAAGCAAGATAACCCCATATGTTGCATATTTTAATTCATGAAGCAGAGATGATGATAGCTACTCCACCTGCTTCAAGAAAGATGCTATTGTGCTGGGGATATAGCTCAGCTGGTAGAGTGCTTGCAAGGCAAGCACTAAGGCCCTGGGTTCAAATCCCTAGCACCACAAAAAAAAAAAAAAAAAAAAAAAAAAAATGCTATTACAGGTGAATGCTATAAACTTTTTTAAAAAAGAAGGTTTAAGAGAGTGGTGGAAGGTCAGACTATATTACTTCTTATATCCTTGTTGACTTAGAAGTAGTTGGTTATATTCTTTTTATTTTGTAGTGTCACCAGCACAACAGGCATTGGGTCATCTAAGCTGGATCAGTGGCTTCCATTATTTTCATTAATGATACACTTGTGTTTGCCAGGACAAGTAGCTTGTAAGTAAACATAAACCCTATTTAGAGGCAGTGAACAAATATTTTTGGTGAGCCTTGGACCTCTGTATCTGTGAATGTTTGTAGGCAGTCTCTTGTTTATAGGAAATGTTGCTGGGTTGAACTTTGGCCTTAGTAGTGGTGGGCAATGGGACAAAGTAGGCAGGGAGTGTTGCTGGTTAGCTCATTTGATTAGAACAGTATGCTAATGAACTCCAGGTCACTGGGCCATCTGTGTATGGGTCACCATCTCTGCTCTTCTGGGATTCCAGACCTTGGCCCAGAGACTGGGCAATGTGTGTCATTGGTCATGAGGCTGAAGCAACAAATAGATCAGTGCAAATCCATCCTCAGACCCAGAGAAAGAATTCAAAACACACATCCTATGGTTAGTAGACTACTTATCAAGCTCTCATAACACTTAGAAATTTTTGCACAATTTTCTTAAGTCTTCTGCTGATTAATAACGAAATAGGTATTGTTGAGATCCTGGGAAAATAAAAGTACCAGGAAGGAAATCAAAATCATATGTTATCCTGCTGCTGACATTTTGGATTTTTCTCTTCTTGACATTCTCTTCCCTTTTCAGCTTTCCTTTTCCTTCCTGACCCCACCCCTGTAATTCTTTTTTTCACCATTTTCTTTGGTTTGGTCCTTAAATAATAGTGTTCCTTAGCCCTTTGTCCTACATCTTCATTTCTCATATCCTACACTCCCATGGATGGTGTTCTTTGTCCCAGACTTTTGTCCTGAGCCCCAGAGTCAATATTCAAGTGTCCACACCACCTCCAGTTGGATATCTCCCCCACACCTCAAGCTTAACATCATCCTCCCTCCCAAACCTGTTCCCTATACACCCTATCTCTAGGAACCACCCTTTACTGAGGTGCCCGGTTCACCCCTCTCCTCCTCAACTAACCCATCACCAGACTTAACAGTTCTATCTCCCCCAATATCTTTCAAGCCTGCTGACCGATCTCCATCTTTCCTGTTACCACCCAAGTTCAGGCTACTGGCAAAGCTTCAGCACTGTTGGATCAGCTCTGCACCACTCTTGTGCCCCATCCTTGCCTCAGTAATCTTTCAACTAATGTACATGTGGTTTGTCATTCCTCTGTGACTGTGTCCCCTTGCCAGACAGTCTCATCTGTGACCTTTCCTGTAGGCTCTGTGCTTTTAGTCATACTGAACAGCTTCATACATGTCTCTAATGATGGGTCTTTGATTTATTTAGTAAAGTGTTGTTACTGATGATCTGCCATGGCAGACACCAGGTTCTGGGAACATACTTCCAGAAACTCCAAGCCTTGGATGGGGACAAGACCAAAACAGATAAGGGAGTGGACTTGCTTAGAGGGTGGTAATGACCCCAGCTTTGGGAAAACCTGAGGCAGGGCTCTGCATATGCAGTTAATTTCTGGCATGTTGGCAGGTGGTGTGTGTTCCTACTGTGCCTTGCACACTGCTTGCTGTGTTGCTTTTCTACTGGACCTAGAAAGATGACTCCTTGGGAGAAAGCCTTTGCACAGAGAAGTACATCCTGATTTTGGGGGAAGCGTGAAGAGGTGATTCTGGGCATGGAACCTAGGACTTCCTGCATGCTAGGCAAGCACTCTAGCACTCAGCTAAATCCCAATTCCAGGGTATCCTTAGTTCTTCAGAAGTAAGTGCCTTTGAGGTTGTCAGTTTGGTTTTGTATTAGCTTTATACTTAAAAGTAACTGTGTACAGGGTTAAATTTGAATGGATACAAAAAATCCCTTTTGTAACATTCCACATGATGTTAATATTGCAATGTGGGATTTCAAAATTGGGAAATCCCGTGAGCCAGGATATAGCTTGTTTTTTCCCCTCCGGATATATTCGTGACTTATGAGTTGCAAGAATTCTGTATATACTGTCCATGTCCCCTGCTTCTTCTTGGATTTCGTTTTGCATCTCCCCACACCAGTAATCTAAACAAGATGATAAAGCGTAGGAAAGGCCCTCCATTAGTGGAGTCAATGTTTGTATAAATGTTAATCCATAAGAAATAGAATGTTTTTCGCATTCCAGCCTTACAGATACACTCTTCTGCCCTCATTCTGCCCTCTTGATGCTTCTCATTGTTTTTCTTTGGTACTGAAACTTATTCTTCAAAGGAACAGATACCTCTTTTTACCTAGTTAAAAAATACAGTAAAATCTTTTGTTTGTGATCACTTAAGTCTGTTAAAAACAATGTTCAGTTATTTTGCTCCCACATTAAAATGAAAAATATATCACAATGGCTGGGTATTTTAAGTGTTTATCAAAATGTTTGGAATCGTTGGATGTCTCTCTGTTTTCTTTCTTACTGTCTTCACAATACTGATTCACAGTGAATCAGAAACTAGTTAGTACTAAATAATAGATATTATCGGTGACTGAAATCAACATGGAGGCTTCTTAGGAATCTTGTTTTTAATAAACTTTTAGAAAGTTGCCAAAAAAAAAAAAAACCCAAAATTAAATACCACATCATCCCATTTTTCTCTTATTAAAGATATTACAAAGTAATAAGTATGTGTGATTTAAAAAAAAATACATCAAATAAGGTTAAGTTCCTCAGTATCTATCCTGGTCCTATTTCCGTCCCAGAAGTATAATCAGAGTTAAAATGCATCTTTTTATGCACTTACATACTTAACATAATGGTAAAAGTATTGCCCTTTTTTAACTTTCATGATCCCTTTTTGTTTTTTGGGGGGGTGGTAAGCAGGGATTGAACCCAGGGGCAGTTGGCCACTGAGCCACACCTCCCCAGCCCTATTTTTTGTATTTTATTTAGCTTTTACTGAGGCTGGCTTTGAACTTGCTATCCTCCTGCCTAAGCCTCCCGAACTGCTGGATTATAGGCTTAGGCCACCATGCCTGGCCATTGTCCCTCTTTAAAAAAAAAAAAGTAGTTGTAGATAGACAGCATGCCTTTATTTTATTTGTTTATTTTCATGTGGTGCTAGGATCAAACCCAGTGCCTCATGGGAGCTAGGCAAACACTCTGTCATGGAGCCACAGCCCCAGCCCAGTTCTTTCTCCTTTTGATTTTAATTTGACAGTAAATTTTAAATCCTTGAGCGCAGGTCAGTATATATAGCTGTAACTCATTCTTTTTAATAGACACATAGTATTTTATTGTGTGAATGTATTTATATATTGTAATCATTTCCTGTTGATTGACATTTTGATTATTTTTAGTATTTCTGCTGTTCTTAATGCAAGGAAACATCATTGCGAATGCATCTTTGGACACAGGCGTGATGGTATGTCTAATATTGTAGTATAGTTGCATTTTATGCACTAACTAGAATCCAGCATGTGAACACTTTTGTAATTAGAAACACCCATTTTTTTGCTGCACACTCTGCTACATGCCTATAATTTCATCTTTGGGAGGCTAAGGCAGGAGGATGGCAAGTTCCAGACCAGCCTGGACTACTTCAAGAGACCCTGTCTCAAAATAGAAGGAAAAGGGCTGGGGATGTAGCTCAATGGTAGCCTAGCATGATGGAGGCCATTGCTGACTCCCCAGCACCACCCCCCAACAACACACACATACAGAAAACAAAAAGAATATATGTTTGTTTGTTTGTTTGTTTTGCCTATGTGTTCTTTATGATAAGTACACATTGTTAAATATAGTATATATATGATTACACAGATTTGAATAAATCACATATACTTAATCAACTTAAGGGATATGGAAGGATTTTTTAGAAACCACATGCCATTTTGTAATTTACTCTTTAACTCTAGAATTTGAATCTAATGTAAAGATACATAGAAATGAAATTTCTGAATAAGGAAATTGTGTATATTTAACTTTTTAGTGGGTAATGCTGAATTACCCTTAAAAAAACAAAATCAGTTTATAGCCTCATCTTTAGGGTCCATTCCTTCTTGTCCTTTCTAACATTAGATATATTATCTTTCTTAGCCAGCAATCATTGACTTATTGTCTTGTTTTTTATTATAAATACATTTTTATATGTTCATTGAATAATTTTTCATCACTTGGTTATTTATATTCCTTGTCCAGCAAGTGCTCTTTTTTGATTCCTAGGCACTCTTGTGTATTGTAAATATTGATATGTTTCTAATATATTTTAGAAATATTCCCCCAGTCTTCTGCTTGTCTTTTAAAGATGGGCTCATACTATCATTATTGTTGTCAATGTGATTATCTGACTAGAAAATCCAAGATTATCAGTTGGGGCAAAAAAATAGAACTAACAACAAACTTCATCAAGGTGGCCAGGTAAGATCAACACAAAAATCAGTTAAAAAAAAAAAACCAAAAACATACACAAAAAAACCCACCATAGGAAATATTGTCAATTAGAAAACAATGAAAAAGATGTCATTCTTGGCAGCAATTAAAAACAATAAATTAGTCTGGTGCAGTGGGGCATATCTGTAATTTCAGTGACTGGGGAGGCTGAGGCAGGAGGATCACAAGTTCAAAGGCAGCCTCAGCTACTCAGTGAGACCCTGTCTCAAAATAAAAAATAAAAAGTGCTGGAGATATGATTCAGTGGATGTGGCTCATGTGGCCCCTGGGTTCAATCCTCATTACCAAAAAAACCCAATTAATTTTCAAGAACTTCTTGAAAAATACTGTATCCTGAAGAATATTAACGAACCCAGTAAGTGGAGGTATAGACTATATTCACAGGTGGATATTATAAAATTTTAGTTCTCCAAATTAATTGAAAAATACTATTCTGATAAAATTCCAAAGTGCTCTTAAAAGAATTTGACATGCTAATTCCATAGGTAAACTGGACTCCTAGATGTGTGTAAAACCAAGAAATTTTTGTAAAAGAACTATTGGGAGGTACATTTTCCTTACTAGATATCAAATCTCAACTTTAAACTCTTGTAGTTAAGAGACAGTCACCAAATATGGGAACAGAAGCCTAGGAAGGTGAAACAATTTAAGGTCATTCGGTTAGGAGCATTTTTCACGTGAGCCTAATTTAGTTATTTCTCAATTTCTGGATGCATTGCATGTGATTCTAACTTTTAGCAAGGTTGTAGACTCCCATTTGAGCATTTCTTATTTTATCAATTAGAAAAATATCTTTGGGAAAATAATTTATGCAAGATATCAATCCATTGGACAATCAAACAACTTTAATAGTGGTTAGAAAAGGAAAATACTAATGAAAATCATGCAAGTCTTTGTGTGTTTCATGATCTGATGTTTTCCTTATAAATATTTCCTTCATTTTTGAAGCAGAGTAATTCAGAGGTGAAGGATGGGATAGAAGATGAAGAGTATACAGGGGTATAACAGAAGTCAGGAATGGTTTAGAAACCAGTTAGCAAGCTCATTAGTATATTAGTGACACTGTGAGTTAAAAGTTTAAGGTATCTCTTTGAAATAATGAAAATGGTCATTTTTTATTTATTTCCCTCCCTTGCTTTACATTGGTTTGTGCTGCATTGTGAAGACAATGAGTAAAAAGTGATTGAGAATCTGTGTGTAATAACTTGTGGAAATTTGGCAGTTTGGTTCTTAGGGTTTTTTTTGTGTCTATGTACCCTGTGAGCTGGTCAGCTGCACAACCTTCTATTTAGCAAACTCGATAGCATCTAGTAGGGTGGGGCAAAGGGGGAAACTTGTTTAATCACATACTCACAAGCTTCCTGGCACTAAGAAAATTATCACCAGACAGCAGCAGCCAGGCTGATTTAACTTTAGTTCAAGACGGGCAAAACCTGCAGCAATCATTTTGTAAACCAATTTCTCAAAGAAAATGTGGGAATTGTTTGATTTCTTTTTGGTGATGTTTTTACAAGTCCTGTGGTGTTTTTGTTATGTGTGTGTTTCCCACACACATGACAAAAAATTCCCCAAAGCACAAATTTCATATCCAAATATATTTCATATCCAATTTAATATTATATTAAATTTGAGAGCAGAAGATCACATTTTCTAGGTACCGTGTAACAAGGACTATAATGCTCTCAAATTCCTGATGGACTAGGTAGGAGGACTAGGTAGGAGGAGGTGTTACAAGACTAGAAAAGGCTAATTACTATAACTGATAAGAATAAAAATCTGTGGTAGGAGACTGGGGAAAGATAGCATTGAGATGTGTTGGATTATCTGCTGTTATTTCATACACAAATTTGGTCTTTTTTAGGCATGAAAGTTCTGTAGTACTTTCTTGTAGGAACTAAATAAGGTATAAGAGAAACCTGAAATATGTTTTTTAGCATATCTAAACAAATCTGAGGATAGATTTTAGCAAAACCTATTAGGGCTATTGAGGGAGAGATCAAAAATATCTTATTTTCACCTTTTCATGTAAAAGTAACACTTTTATGCCTTCTTTTTGGCATATCTGATTTGTCAACATTACTATCCTTATACTTTGGGTCCAGGAAGCCAAACAGACCAGGCATTTTCTTATGTAAACTAAGATCCAAGAAGTCATAAGAAAAATATATAATGTACCTTCATGGAAAAAAAATGGAGGGCTGGGGTATAGGCTAATTAGTGGAAGAGTGCTTGCCTGATATGCTCAAAGCCCTGAGTTTGATTCCTCTCAATAGTGAGGAATGAAAAAAGTGGAAATAAAACAGTTTTATAATAATATTGAATCAATGTGTTTTGTTGAGACAAAGTTGCATTTTCAATAAATATTATGTCTATTTGTGCTCTGAGAATTCTTTGAAGAAAGGAATTCTATTACAAGGGAAGACCTTTTCTAATTTATGTTCTTTTTGTTGAAGTTATCTGTTAATTTCAACTATCTAAAGCATGATTGAGAGCTGGCGTAAGGCTTCTGAACATTTGAAGTGTGTATTACAAAATCCATGCCTCAGGCCTCTTCTCCTATGCGAGCCTCACCTCAGCCATTTACGCTAGGTACTGAATCATGGATTTGTTAACCAGTTTCCAAGTCTACTCTACCAGTTCTCACCAGGACTCTCTTTATTAACAACAGAGATCTAGACTCTCAAAACATCTAATATTTGTCCCTTATCTCTTTGCTCATGTGTTCAGTCACCTTGTGGGTATTTATAGGTTACCAGTTTCTGCTTTTGTTTGAAGACCTGTCTGGCAGGGCTTGGCACTTCTTTCCTCTTTGTGCATGGTTGCCTAGCTACCTCTGAGGGGACAGAGTGGGGAAAGGGGAAGCCAGCAGAAGCTAAAGTTAGGCCTGTCTTTCTCCAGTCTGGGCAGGGCCTCCAGGGGCTTAAGTAAAATGTATTGTGGCAGAGACAGTCACTTCCCTTCCATTTCTGTTTTCCCCTCTCTTAACCTTTTCTTTCTTCTCTCTCTTGGTTTTTATTTTGGCTTGTATTTTAGGCCCAGTGGTGGACCAAAGAATCTGTGGAGTAAGTTGATGGGGAAAGTCTTTCTGGAAATAGTAAATCACAGTTTGGTTTTTCAGAGACAAATAGTCAACGTGTCAGTTTAAAAAGAGAAAGTGCTTCTCAGGAAAAAAGGCACGGTGGTGAGGT
Source organism: Sciurus carolinensis (assembly GCF_902686445.1). Lineage (NCBI taxonomy): Eukaryota > Metazoa > Chordata > Mammalia > Rodentia > Sciuridae > Sciurus > Sciurus carolinensis. The sequence goes on along the minus strand of NC_062216.1, from coordinate 62,263,949 downwards.
TTTAGGGAGACTCCATTTAGAAAATTTGGATGAGCTTTCTGTGACGTAACATGATCTTTGGAGTCAGCCAGTTTATATTTGACATCCCAGTTTCTTACCCTGACTCTGTCACTTCTTAGCTGTGTTATCTAGGGCAAGTTACAGTAGTTCCCTCTTATCCACAGAGAGATACATTCAAGACCCCCAGTAGTTGCCCGAAACTGCAAATAGTGCCAAGCCTTATGGTAATAGTTAGATTTTCATTGCTCTAACAATACCTGAAAGTGGATAATGTTTAAAGAAAAGAATTTTATGTAGCTAGCAGTTTTGGAAGGTCAAGAGCATGGCATTTTGTGTGTCACATTATGGTTGGCATCATGGTATGAGCATGTGCAAGAGACATGAGTATGTGCAAGAGACATATGGTGAGACAGGAAGCCAGAAACCAGGCAAGGACCAGGCTTACTGCTTAAGGACAATCCGCTTTTGAGAACTAAACAGGATCCCACAAGAACTACATCAATTCCTTTTGAGGGTATTCCCCCACCTCCAAGACCTGAGGACCTTCCACTAGGCCCCACCTCTTACAGATTCCATATAACCTCCCACCCCTGGCCACACTTGAGGACCAAGCAACCCTTGAGGGACACTCTCAAACTACATCACTTACATATACTAGGTTTTTTTTCTAGGCATACATGCCACTTTAACTTCTACATTAGACATAGAAAGATTAATGATAATAACTAAGAATAATTATAACAATATGATATAGTAGAAATCATGTGAAATTCTAAAATATTTTACTTTCAACTTTTCATGTAAAGATAGCACTTTATACCTTCTTTTTGGCATATTTGATTTGTCAGCATCACTATCCTTATACTTTGGGTCCATTAAGTAAAATGAGGGTTATTTGAACATAAGCAGTGTGATACCATGACTATAGATCTGATACCCGAGATGGCTAAGTGACAGACGGGTAGAGTATACAGCAAGGATAAGCTGGGCAAAGGGATGATTCATGTCCTGGGTAAGATTTCATCATGCAGAACAGCATGCAATTTAAAACTTATGACTTGTTTATTTCTGGAATTTTCCATTTAATATTTTCAGGTCACAGTTTACCATGGGTGACTGAAATCATGGAGAGTGAAACCATGGGTAAGGCCAGGAGGTACTTACTTAGTTTCTCTGGGGCTAGTTCTTCTTGTGTACATTTGTGGGAATAACATGATCTATGACATGGGGTTAAATATGGTTTGTAGCATTAGTTATAGATACCATGCCTCAATAGAATTTAAATAATGTATTCAAAAAATGTAAAACTGCTGGTACTATTATTACTTAATTAATTATTTGTTTTGGTAAGAGGATGGTATCATTGAGGTCCATTTGGGGGAAAATCAGTCAGGAAGCCTGGAAACTTAATTATAAATGATTTACTTAAGATGCCTGGTTATCTTGGATCCATAATTAGGTTCATAGTCTGCTCTACTTGCTGGCTGGGTGACCTTTAACTTCTCTAAACTTCAGCTTCTTCATTTGTAAGAAGAGAATGATGACAATATTATGCCTATTTCATGGCATTGTGATGATTAAAAGGAAACACTAGTATGTAAAACATGTTGCACCATGTCTGACACAGAATTTGGTCTAGAAAAAAGTCTATTTTCATTTCACAGCTTTTATTTTTTCTTCTCCCCCTGTCCTTTTTATTTTTTTTCTTCTTCAGTGCTGGAGATTGAACCCAGAGCCTTGAGCATGCTGGGCAAGCACTCGTACCACTGAGCTTACATTCCTAGCCCCTATAGCAACTTTTAAGACACAGTAAAAGCAATTAATACTCAATAGCAATTATATTATTATTGCTTTCTATGTCCTTTGAAGCATGACTATTCTATTTCCACCCTTTTCACATGCCCACATTTTGTTTTCCTAATGAAAATAGAATACATTGGCATTAGCCTATTATTAAATGTTAACTCTTTTCTGTATTATTACTTTTTGTAGTTTTTTGGTTTTTGGTTTTTGTTTTCCTCATACTGGGGATTGAGCTCAGGGGTGTTCTACCACTTACCACACCTTCAGCCCTTTTTACTTACTTTGAGACAAGGTCTTAAAGAGTTGCTGAGGCTGACCTTGAATTTTCAATCCTCCTTCCTCAGCCTCCTGAGTCACTGTGATGACCTGGCTTCTTTTGTAGAAATTCCTATCTTTTTTCAAAAGCTAAGGCAAGGTTCCTCAATATGTTGCAATGTATATTGGACAAGTTCTCTTTCACTGTTCTCTGCATCTGTGATTTAAATATATAAATATGTATTTTATGAGTAATCTTAATTTTCTTTAACACCTAGCACAGGATTAACATGCAGTAGGGGTTCAATAAATGACTCTTTAATTCAGTTTCTCAATTAAGATAATTTTCCTTCCATTGACAGTTCAACTCTTGGCACTGTAGAGATTATCATTTTATTTCACAATTGAACACTGGACAGGTATGTTATATTTCTTAACATGATCTTTCTTCATTGTAATAACTGCTTGCCTTAACTTAGGAATTTTGTTAAGAATTAGTGTATTTGAAATAACAGAATGAATCAAACACCATTACCCTATGTAAATGTATGATTACACAAATGGTACGCCTCTACTTCATGTATAACAGAGAAACAAGTTGTACCCCATTTTTTTACAATTAAAAAAAAAGAAGAAGAAGAAGAAGAATTAGTGTATTTGGGGCTGGGGCTATAGCTCAGTGGCAGAGCACTTGCCTAGCACGTGTGAGGCACTGGGATCCATCCTTAGCACCACATAAAAATAAACATTCTGTCCTTCTACAACAGAAAAACTAAAAAAAAAAAAAAAAAAAAAAAAAGTTAGTATATTTGTTAAATACCTACTATGTTCCAGATACTGTTCTTAACAATTTTACAAACATTAGCTTACCAAGTTTTGATAGCAATTATATGAAGAAGTACAACCATGATCCCCATTTTATAAGTGAAGAAACTACAGAGAAGGCAAGTGACTTTCTTCAGCTCACATCTCCCTGTGATCAAGGCTGGCATTTTGAACCCAGATAGCCACTGATTTGAGCAAGAGTGTCTTTTTTTTGTCCCCCCCCCCCCCTTTTAAAGGTAGGTATCGAAACCAGGTCCTCACACAAACAAAAGCACATGTTCTACCACAAAATTACACCCTCAGCTAGCTGTGGGATTTTTCAATATACTCTGCTCCTTGCTCCCTAGCATGCCAAGTGCCTGAAGCTTAGGCAACTTGTACACTGCTTTTAAGATGGCAGCACAGAGTTAAGGCAGAGGCAGAGTGAAATCTAGCAACAGAAGAATTGTGATACATTGAAATGCTGGTAATGTAAGATGTGAGAATGTTGACAAATGTAGGGTCCATATGGGTTCATGGTCCACCAGGGGGCCAAATTGCTCATCTGTAAATAAGGTTTCTTGTGTTCAGATGTCTTGGTGATTATTTTTCTACAGGGGTCAGTCATCCTTTTAATCTTGTGGTAGAAAATTAAATTGAGTTTCACTGAAGTGTGATTTATTTTTAAGTTTTCTTTTAAATATTAGTTTAGAGAAGTACCTGGCCTGTGGATCCAGCTGCCTGAATTTTCCTACTGTTTTTATGATTTGGAGGGAAGACTATCTTGGGAGAATTTGATCACAGTGAGATGGGTAGCTCTACCATATTAGGAAATCATGAGTATTTGGGGTCCTAAATAGGTGGTAGGCTTGCATAATAGACCTGAATAAAGTTAGGCAAACATTACTAGCCAAAGGCCTTTTGAACACTGAGGCCAAAGTGTGTGTCATAGTTTCAAATAAGACATGAGAGTGAACTAGGGAGGACTTATTTATTTTGTGGTGATTTTTTTTTGGGGGGGTGATGCCTACTGTGTCTTAGGGTTTCTCTAAGTGTTATAAGTTACATGGAGATCTGGCTCCAAGCCTGTTGAGAAGCAGTGATTGTTAATAATGGGGTTTTTTTGGAGGGGTGGGTGTCATTGATCCCTTTAAGAATCTGATGAAACCCCTGGGTAGCATCCCCAGAAAACATACACTTTGTTGTTCATATTGTTCACAACCCCTACAAACATAGCCTTTAGAACCTAAGTTGCATAGGGAACTATTTACTGCCCCACCCCTTCTGCATGCCATCCTCTACCTGGATTGCCTGGTTAAAGTTCAGCAAATCTGTTTATTATAGAGATGCTCTGTGACTTAATTGGGGCTATGTTCTGATAAACCCATTGTGAGTTAAAATATGGCAAGTCAAAAATGCACTGAATATACTTAACCTACTTGAACATCCTAGCTTAGCACAGCACACTGTAGAGTCTCGGTAATTTCCCCTCATGACCCAGGGACTGACTGGGAGCTGCAATTCTGCCACTGGGGGAGAGGGTGGTACCTGTGAAAGATCAAGATTTAAAATTAAAAGTATTATTTCTCATGGATGTGAAGTGTATGTGTCACATACATGTCAATGTATTGCTTTCACACTGGCAAAATTGACAAAAAAAAATTATAAATTGAATCATCCTAAACCAGGGAACATTTACATTTTTCTTGCTGGCAACCTAGGATTATTTTGCATTTTAAAGCCTTCCTGACTCAGGGGAACTGAGCTTTCTAAGGCATGAAATTAACATCCCCTCAACTTCCATCAGATGTTACCACTTCAAGAGTTATAAACCCTGCTTTCCTAGGCACCACTAGCCAAATAGGAGCTCATAGGGAAAGGGGTCCAGTTAGCTAGTCTGCAAAATCTGTCCTCTTGCTCTCCCAGGGCTGTCCTGTCTTCCTCACACTCCTGCCCCACTGAATTCCCCACACTCACTCACCTTTATATACTTTGGCACATCCTGTCCTCTACCTGGAATGCCCTTCTTTCTTCACCCTAGGAATGCCTGTTCATCTTTCAGTACTCAACTCTAGTTGGGGCCTTGCTGAACCCTGGCAACCTCTTTCTCCTCCTCTGTTTCCATAGCAAGTTTTAAAGACCTTTGTTACAGACCACATATCATGTTGTAATTATTTTTTATATGTTTGGCAGACTCCACTGTGCTTGTTTTCATCATCTTTGATCAACACCAGCATGGTGTCTGTCAGGTGCTGGGGTGTTTGCTACCCAGAGTTTAAACAAGTAGGATCTGAGATTAAAATGCCAGCATTCAGATTCTGGCTGCATTACTTCAGGAAAATTCATTTCTTCTGGCACTTCCACGGTTTTGAGGGGGCAGGGGAATTGAGTAAATGCATATAGTTAGGATAGTGCCTGGCACATGACAGAATATTCAGCAAGTGCTAACCACCCTGATCCTTAATCATAACAGCAAACTTTATTATTGAGTGAATGTGAAACTTAAGAATCCAGCATAATTGGAGAAAACATTATTTAGACTTAAAAGAAATTGAATCAATTCTGTATTCTTTCAAGTTTATATCACAACATAGATCAAATGAAATGTTTATTTTTTATAGGACTCCTGGAGAAGCTTAGTAGGACATTTTCTACAATTTACTATCCATTTCTTTATATTTAAGTTAACTGTCTTCTGTGTGAGGACCTTAAGCATTTAGGAATAGGTACTATGAGAGTATAAACCTTTTTTTCCTTGAGTGTAGGAAATACCATGCATACTATTTTAGTGTCATGATGAAATATGCTACAATTTTCATTTTGCAAAACACTTTTCTGAGTAGTCCCAACAAGTTTGGGGGAGGTAAGCCACAACCACCTATAGTCTTACTAGTAACATTCAGCTCTGTGGGAATCTATAAGAAAACAACAGCAAAAGCATTTGCTTCTACTTCTACAAGCCACATGTGAGGAAAAGAAGTGTCATTGTAGGAACTTTTTCCTTAGTATATTTGTAGGCAGGACAAAAGTATCCTGCTCAAGTCATTAAGGTAATAATCCTACTTTATAACTGGAAGACACTTCAGTAGTCCACTCTCCTCTCCTTTTATAAATAAGAAAACTAAGCCCCTCCCCCACAACTGGAGTGATGTAACATTGGGCTGGGGATACAGAGGAGTCTGTGCCATCAGTTATTAAATAACCATATGGCTGGTGGAGTTCAGGCCCAGGGTTCTATGGGGGGCTTATAGCCCTCTGTGTGGGAGCCCCTGTTTTCAGGCATACAACTCATTTCTAGAATGCTTTCCTGTACTCCTTAGGCAGTATCTTCTTTGTGCTTTCATAACTAAGTTTTGTCTAAATTAAAAGTGGTAAAATACAGACCTTCCGAAAGGATATTTTTCTCTTTTAAAAAAGAACAGTTAAGATAATGTTGGAACCCTTAACCACCCCAAGCAGTGATTGATATGCTTGTTCCAAAGTTTTGTAGTAAAATATAAAATGTCTCATCTTATTTTGTAATCAGTATTTAACCAATTATAGTAGGTCTGAAACAGTCCTTAGCAATTGATTTGTGAAGTTGACCACCAAGATTCCTTTCATCACTTTTGCTTGTAGCCATTTCTCTTTCATGTTTTGGCTTCTTGGTGTCTGCAGTTTTTAAAGTCAGCAGTTGGGCAAATTGTACTGTCATCTCCAGATTTCCATGTTTCAAAAATGATATACATTTGCTCTGTCTCCTTTTTCAATATGTAAGTCAATTTGTGACTTTTAATATGTTTAACATGGGAGAGGGAGAGTGCTTTAGAAGAAGTGAAATAATAGTAACTTAAAAATCAAATGCTTAAGCTCTAGTAGCTTGAGTCCAGGAGTTTGAAACTAGCTTGGGACAAAATTACTTTTGGTTATACACTTGGTTGTACAGTTACAGAATCTATACAAAATCTTGGAGAATTTTAAATCACCTAAATCCCCTTGCCACTCACTGTTGGCAATATAGGGGAAAATCATTAGACAAAGGGGAATGAAGGGAAGGAAGGAGGGATGGAAATAGAAAAGACAGTAGAATGAATCGAACATAACTTAATTATGTTCATATAAGAATAGACCACCAGTGAAACTCCACATCATGTACAACCACAAGAATGGGATCCCAAGTTATACTCCATAATATAATGTATCAAAATACACTCTACTGTCATGTATGTCTAACAGAACAAAAAATATATATAGGGAAAATCACCTATACTGTCTGTAAAAGTTGCATGTGTTGATTCTATTCTGTAATGTAGAAAACATAGTTTCAAACTGAAAGTAAAAGAGGCTTAATTGTGCATAATCCCAAAGTGTATTTTTTGACAATTTTTAGATATTATAAAGAAAACCAATCGTAAGTTACTTAATAACTTTTGATCCATTCCCCAAGGTACCATACAAAATATATCAAAGAACAAAAATGTAATCATGATAGCACTGTAAAAATTACTGACACTTAAATGCTGTATGAAGAGAGTAGTGCTCCTGGTAGCTCTTCCAGTTATTAATTGGATATGATGACATAATCATCCTTTTAAAAAACACATGTTTGAAGTAGGTACCTTTGAAGAACTTGTACTAACACCTTATTTAGGAGTTTCTCCTAAAGACCAAAATTATAGCTTCTGCTTCATCTTTGTTTACTTACATATGGATAAAATTTACTATGAATTTTAAAAATGTCTATTTTATATTTCATTTATTCCATAAAAGATGTATTAAGTGACTACTTTGTGTTAGGGTACTATGTAAGCTGCTGAAATTTAAGGACAAATAAAACAAGGCCTTTTTCATATTTGATAAGGGTATAAACAAAGGTGAAGTAGATATTCCAATAGAGTATGATAAGAAATCATTTGTGGGTATGATTTATTTTTAAATTATAATCTGAATTATATAGTTTCATCTGATTGATAATTTAAAGTCAGGGTAATAGTTGTCAAAATGAAAGCAAGTCAAATTTCTGACTTGTTCTTAACTTTTTAGTAACTTAAATGTATTGTCATTCACTATTTTGTTCTTGTTAGAATAAGGCAAAGAGTAGAAAAAGATCATTTCACAGTTGTTTCCTGCCCAGTTGCAACATAAGATAACAAAAGATAGTCCACTGACCCAAGAAAATTCACATAAGGTCTAGAAACAACTTTTATTTGAAGAATTGCACTTTTCTTGAATCTTGCCATGTGGAAAATTCAAGAGAAATTCAATGCAAGCTTCTGCTCCTCTAAAGTGATGATGTGTTTTGCCTAAGAATAGACCCTTTTAGTATAGGAACCAGATAAGCCATTGGACAGTGCTCCAAATAGCTGGTGGCCTCACCTCCTTCCCACCCCCAAACTTGATGAACAACACAGCAATATAATTTTACCACTTAAAACTTGGCTGACCCAAACATGAACTTTCAAAGAAAACAAGAGTCATTACTAAAAGAGATTCCATTTCTTTCTGGGGGCCTAATTTAAGATGACTTTCCAGAATTGTTGAAAAAATTACTCTTCCAATGGCCACTTAATTGTGAAACAAAATAAACACCCACTAGGAAGGAAAAATGGAGAGTTTTCTACATTTGGGTTTTAAAATGTCCTTTTTTCATGGGTGCATTTTCTCTTTCTAGGGTTGTCATACATAGTTTGGATAATTTATCAAGTTCCATCTGAAAATTGTCCTGTGAATTTTAATGGTGATAATCTGTGATTAACCAATTCCATAAGAATTCATTTCGTGTTTGCCCTGTCAGTCTTGCCATAATACCTCTCTACTCATGTGCCCAATTCCTTAGAATTGGTGAGTGGTGGTGCTAGGACTCTAACCCTGGTGGACCTGGCATGGAAGCCCTTTGCTCTTGCAGTGAATTTACTCTCTCCTTTATGCCTTTCCAAACACTCAGAAATGTGGTCTAAGAGAACCAGAACAGATTTGAAGAACCAGAGGACATTATTCACAGTGGTCCAATAGAGAGAACACAGACTTTGGAGCCCAGCAGGGTTTAAATCTACACTGTACTTCAAGACTTTTTTTTTTTTTTTTTTTTTTTTTTTTTTTTTTTTGACAAAAGAGCTCATTTGTCTCAGCTGTAAAATGCGAAGTTACAATGGCAGTATCTTGGGGATGATTGCCTATTGTATGCAAAGGATCTGGTCAACTGCCTGGGAATTGATTAAATGGTAACTGTTCTTATTGTTATAAATATGTATTGACTAAGAACTCCCATGTCCTGATTATAGTTCTCTTGTTATTATATTGACATATGTTATTTAAGTGATAACTTTCAAATAAGAGTTATTTTAAGAATAAAGTGGCTGAGTAATCATTAATTTCAGGTGGTCCTAGAAGCAAGGCAGTGACTTCTGAGGTGATGGAACATACATTTTGTTTGTTGCTTAAAAAGACAAACTGAAAAAAAAAAAAAATGTTTAGAGTCCTGGGTCAGTAAGTCCTTTTACCCCTTCAAACTGCAATATGAGGGAGCTACACTAGATGGTCTCTAAAAAAACATAGAACTCTGAAATTCTGTGAGTGATAAGCCCAATAATAGAACTGGGATCTTTTCTACAACTCTGAGGTATACCAAAGATTTGTATGAGAGTAAGGGAAAGGGAATTACTATCAACCATCAGTGGACTTTTATGTCCACCACTAATAACAATTTAAAAAGTCAGTTTTTATTCTACTAGATTTGCAACAATAACAATGAAACAATCCATTCTAACCCATGTACACATTATTTAGTTGTTGTTGTTGTTTTTCCTGTTAGTGAGTTTATAGAATTCTTTTTAACCAACTAACGACTTTCTTAGCACAGAGAAAGGAAATCAACTACTGTCTTTAAGGAATTTATAATCTGTACCAGCATAAATGATGTAAAATGAAAAAAGTCCTGAAACATGTTTCTACGAAATGAACTTCCAAAGAAGATATGTGTCCAAATGATTATTAACCACTTATGCAGGTGTTAAACTGGAATAGATGCCCCCTGGAGGCCTTATCTAGACACATTATTCCTTGACCGAGTTAATTCTTTTTCATAAATCATAAATCTTATAATCCTGTGTTATGTATATTTTATGATACATGGCATTTATAAATTCAAAGCCTTTAGCTTTAAAATTCTGTTCATATCACTAACTTGTGGGATAATGTGTACCATGTTGATATACAGATAGAACTGTGAGCTTAGCTAAGAGAGACATAGTGAGGATGTATGTACAAAGTATATGAGGGTGAAAGGGGAGTGGTAAATTAGGGAAGACTCCATCAAGAATAATCTTGAAGATTCAGAGAAACTTTGGGGTAGGTTATTTACATATCATAATAGATTGATTAAATATATAGAAATCTTGGAAATATGACTAAATCAAGGAGAAAACAATACTTTTCCTGACATTTTCTTTAATCCTTATTTAGAATTTATATTTTCCAGTAATCTTACCCCTTTTCTGTTAGAAGATAATTGTCCTTTCTTAGAATAAACTGCTTTAGCTTCTCTCTCAGATCAAATTTTCCTTTTACTTTCCCTAACCTCTAAATAGTTCCTGAAACCAGCAGCCTTCTATTCTCCAAATCAGTTCATTTTACTATGGACAGTTTCAATTGTTATTCATTCCTGTGACCCTTCCTGTGAATTCCATTCTTGCTACTACTCTGCCTTGATGACTACGTAATTAATCTATTCCTTCTCTAGGGCAGCTCTAAAAATATTTGAAAGGTGCTATCAAATTTCTCCTGAGTCTTGATTTTTTTCCCCCTTCAGGTTAACCATATCTACTTTTCTTCAATCACTTTTTATGTTTCATTGTTTCCTGTTCCTTTACAGACCTGATTGTTGTTTTGAGTTGCCAGCTTGTCCCTTCCAAATTTTCAGATGGGATTTTTGTGCACCCAGCATAACCCTCTATTCTAGACAGCATGGCACTTTAGCATTCCTCTAACATTTAGGATTATATTAGTGTTCTCAACACATTAGCCTGTTTCCCTGCTTCTCCAAGGTGGTGTGCCACAACTCACTGATGCTCTTGCATTCTTCATGCTGTTAGAATTTGCTTGTGTTTTTATTTTAAAAAGAATTCATAGGATTGAATTTTTATACTAACAGAGATCCTTTCTCATGAGCATTTAATATTTCCTGAATGGAAATGAATAAATAATGAACCTTTTTATGTTTATCCTCCCTTGTCATGATATGTGTAGTAATTTGACCTAGAGTTGTCAGGATTATAGGTCAAAACAAAATTGATTTTATCAGAACCTGACATTTGGAAAAACAACTTTACTGTGGATGAGTTTTTTACTGAACTCTGAATGTTTTTTTTTTTTCTTTTTAAGAACTATGTTGTTTTACCTAGATGTCCTTCAATTGATGAATGGATAAAGAAACTGTGGTATATATATACAATGGAATATTACTCAGCCATAAAGAATGATAAAATTATGGCATTTGCAGGCAAATGGATGAAATTGGAGAATATCATGCTAAGTGAGATAAGCCAATCTCAAAAAACCAAAGGATGAATGATATCGCTAATAAGTGAATGATGACACATAATGGGGGGTGGGAGGGGTTAGTGTTAGGGTTAGAGTTAGGGTTAGGGAGGGGGGCAAGAAAGGAGGAAGGGAAGGACTGTATAGAGGGAAAAGAGGGGTGGGAGGGGTGGGGGGAGGGGAAAAATGAATCAAACATCATTACCCTATGTAAATTTATGATTACACAAATGGTATGCCTTTACTCCATGTACAAACAGAGAAACAACATGTATCCCATTTGTTTACAAAAAAAAAAAAAAAAGAACTATGTTGTTTTTACTTAGGAATTGATTTATCTATTTTTCAAGTTTTGTCTTAGAACATAATTGTAGCTGTTTGTTACTCATTCCTATCTTTTCCCTTACTGACAGACTGGTGGCTTTGGCAAAATAACAGTTAATCAACATGATTCTATAAATAATGTAGTCAGTAAAGGTACTGAGCCAACTCTTGTCTTGTTCTTTGTTTTCTTTCCAAGTTTTAGGATGGTCATTATAACCTTTATTAGATACAGAGTATAACTAAGTGGATTTTTCCCTTCTGCCCTTCCTGTGCGGTAAGTAGAACCAGGAAGTTGATGGTGGTTATTATTGCAAGGGGTAAGGAAAGCAGTAGCAGCCAAAAATATATTTACCTCAAACTTTTAAGTGACTTGGTTGAGGAAACACTTGCTGGAGCAAAATCTTAACTAAGTACCTGTACATAAAGGAATACTAATTACATATACTTCTGTAACTGAAATTAAGTTCTTTATCTTTATCCTAACACATGGAGGCAAGAGGCTTGGAGAGGCATTTCAAGAACAGATAATACTATGCCTTATTTTTTTTCCCCTTTGCATTAATAATATTATTAAATAGGCTGGCAGTGTCACAATTTGGGTCATCAATTATGTATATATCCAGATCTAGAAATAGGAAGATATGATCTTATGTAAATGTTTTTTAGCAGAGAAGGAATATCCAAGTATTGGTGGTAATTTTGTTCTTTCTTACTTGGTTAACATGAGCAGTTATCAGCCCATTTGAAAATAAACCTATTTAATCAAAGCCAAAAGGAAAGGATGTAGTCTCTCTCTTCCAGTTGTAGAAGAGTCATGGAAGAGCAATTTTCAAGAAGTAAAAATGTGTTTTTGTTGGTTCATAAAATTTTCTTTCTTTGAGAGTCTTTTCTCAGAGTAGTGTAATGGTAGGGAGGCACTGATTCATGATTTTCAAGGAACCTGATAGCCCTTAAGAGAACCTTTAATAGGCTGACTTTGTAGTGAATATCTAAAAAAAGGAATAGTGTAAGAAAATTTCTTGGTATCCCGAATATCCATTTTTCTGAAAATTAGAAGGAAAAGTTCTTCCTTAGAGTCAGTTTCCCATTTACTTCTCTCACTTAATTGCTAAAAAAATTTTTGTGGTAAAAACACCTAATATACAATATGTCATTTTTACTATTTTAAGTGTACAATTCAGTAGTGTTAAATATATTCATTGTTATACAACAAATCTCCAGACCTTTTACATCTTGCAAAACAGCAAATATATCCATTAAACAACAAATTCCCTTCCTCCAACATTCTACTTGTTTCTACCCATCTGATTAGATACCTCCTATAAGTGGACTTAAACAGTATTGTTGCTACCATCTATGTTGTAGTATGTGCCTTTCTGTGGCTGAATAATTGTCCATTGCATTTGTCTATTCAGCTGTTGGCTGGACATCTGGGTTGTTTCCACGTCCTGCCTATTGTGAATAATGCTGCTATCAGCATTGAGGCTGAGATCATGCTTTCAGTTATTTTCAATATATATCCAGAAGATTGCTGCTCATATGGTAATTGTTTTTATTTTTTTAGGAACCACCATGTTGTTTTTACATAGCAGCTACACCATTTTGTATTCCCATCCAACAGTGCATAAGGGTTCCAATATTCTCACTTTAACATTGGCCAATATCTTTGATCATCTTGTTGTTTTTTTTTTTTTCTTAAATAGTAACCATAACTGTTCGTTTTGAACACTAATCATGATCAAATAAAATTTGAGTATCTAGGGGTGCACAATATGAGATATATGTGCAGCCTACAAAGGTGGAGTTTAAATTTTTCTTTTTTTTTTTTTTTTTTGGCGGGGTCATAGGTAGCAGGGATAAAACTCAGGGGAACTAGGTGTACAATGCACAGGGAGTTTCTTGCCCATTAATGAAATGCTCAAGAGACTGTACAAAGAAGATGGATAAGGTGGTGGATCTTTTCAGCTATCTTCAGTGATTCACTTACTCCCCCTCATAACTTCCTTTTTTGATTTTTTTTAAAGTTGTTGATGGACCTTTATTTATTTACACGTGGTGCTGAGAATCGAACCCAGTGCCTCACACATGCCAGGCAAGCACTGCTACCACTGCGCCAAAACCCCAGCCCCGCCTAACTTCCTTTCTGTTACAATATTTCCTTCCTGTTATATTTGAAAAATGAGCCTCCAAAAAATCAGGAAAAAAAATCCGTTTTGGAAGTTTATCTGTAATCAGTTTTCTTGTTCACATAGTCTCTAATAATAGGAAAGTCTTTATAATCTGCTTCCTCTACACAACGTATCTTAGAGAATCTCATAAACTTGAAATGGGAAATTTCTGACTCTTAGGAGCACGTAGTGGCTGAGTAACAATTTTAAACAATGTTTTTGGGACCTTTTGTATGCCAAACGTTCTCTGGTGATACAGGCAGTATAAACTCAAAATGAAATAAAACATTTCGGATTCCTTACAGTCCCATTTGTATCATAGTCCACCTGTCCAGGTCTTATTCTGTTTCCACCCTTGCCCTTCGTGTTGCAGCACTCCATTCCTGGCTCTCCTCAATTCCCATTCCTCCATCCCAGCTCCTCCGCTGTGGCAGCTCCAGAAGGCGCCTTGTGTTTGTGTAAACTTTCGCAGCCAGTCACAGGCTTTCCCATTACAGCCCCCCACCCCCGCAGTCTTCCTGGAATGCTTCCTGTTTTGCTCACCGTGGGGCCTCATCTCCTACAGCCCTCCTGGGCTCGGGTTTTTTCTTTTCCTCAGGCGGATGCCGGCTGCGCTGTCGTCGGCGCGGCCGGAAGCTGGGTCCGGGGCGCAGCCGCACTTCCGATCGCGCGCTCGGAAGACGCCACCATTGTGGTGGAATGTTGGATCGCGGGCTGGGCCCAAGTCTTTGCAGTGGGACGATATCAAAATCCAAAACACCTCTAAGGTTCCCTTTAGCCTCCTCCAGGGATTTGGGGAAAGGTTAGAGGGTGGTATTTTGGGTGACACTAGTGATAGGGGGTTGCAAGAGACTTGGCGATTCTCTTTCCCTAGTGGCGTGATGTCGCTTATTGTTACTTTTGTTTCCTCACCATAATATTTTTTTAAGGCTTATTATTAAAAGTGACTCCTCTTAAATACCTGCTTGGGGCATTAGAAGTTATGAAAAGAGCATGTGTTTAAGCGTTCGTGGCCACACCCCTGGCAATGGTTCCTCAGTATCAAAACCAATTTTGACAATAGTCATCTCAAATTCTGCACCTTCGCCACAATCCTAATTTGGAGCAATATGCTGAACGGATAATGCTTACTAGTAAAATATTGGAATGAGGGTGCCCAAGGTCTATTTTCTCTTTCCTTTCTCTGAAGCCTAAGTTAGTTTGGTTTTTACCAGTTTCTTTAATGGTACCCAGCATTAATAATTATGGTAATCACTGCTAGAAAACAAACAAAAAAAGCCTCATCTGTCTGCATGGTGTAGAAAGAAAAAAAAGGCTGCATAGTATAATGGTTAGGGACAGGCACAGAACTGTTCATCTTGGACAGGTTTCTAACCGTTGGTTTCCTCTTTTGAAAAATAATTCCTAATAGAGTTGTGATATAGACAGTTTAATTGCTAAAGGTCCACAGCTTTTTATCTAAAATTCTTGGGGATATTTTTACTTCAGAAGCATACATATTTTAATAGGAGTACGGTAATCCACAGATAACATAACTGTGAGGACTAAGGTGGTACTTAGTAATTAAGCACATTATTGCTGCAATGAAACAAAGTCCCACTGTGTGGGATAAATTTAAAACATAATTTTACATCACTTTAGGTCACTTTTTGCTACCTACTGTGGAGTTTGCATTCCTCTGCCCCACCCCAAACAGGCAACTTTCGTCTTTCAGATTTTAGAATTGTGTTTTAGAAGTATAGAGTCCTAAAACATTTGGCATATATTAAGTATAATATAAATGTTAGTTATGTACAACAACAAATTATTTCTATACTTTTACTTTTAGCTTATCTTTAAAAGAATAATCAGGGGCTGGGGATATAGCTCAGTTGGTAGTGTTTGCCTTGCAACCACAAGGCCCTGGGTTAAATCCCCCAACACCACAATAAATAAAAAATAAATAAATAAATAAATAAAAGAATAATCATGTGACTTAAAGTGTACAAGAGGGGGGCATTCCTGTGTGTTTTTCGCATGTTTCTATTTCATTTGCTTTACATTTACTCTTTTTCCAATTGTAAGAAAACAGACAAGTTCTGTGTTCAATGCTGCCTAGCCAAACAGATGACTCCTCAAAAAATAATTTTTAAGATAATGTTTATTTGAAAGATTTGAAATAGTTTTTAAAATTTTTTTGTTGTCGTTGTGACTTGTGATTTCTGCCTTGACTTGCCTCTGTTCTTAAGCACACTTAAGAATACAAAGCCCCTTGTGTACCTTCATCTTTTGCTCAGCTTTGCGACCAGTGAATCAATTCTGTAACGTCTGACTGTAGAAAATTCTTAAGTTTTAAGCCACTTAATTGCTCCTAAGATATCTTTATTCTGTAACAAATAGAAGAGCCTTCTGAATTTAGGATTATAGGGTTTATGTTCTGTGTGAATTTATAGTTATAATATGATTGGCCTGACTGGTAGTATAGCAATCTGGTATGTTTTATCCTATGACTCTTAGAAAATACATTATAGTTCTTATAGACCCTTTGATTTTCATTTTCATTTTCCACCTAATACAAATATTTACTCAAAGCCCAACAGAAAGAAGAATGTGGGCATGTCTAAAAGGAATGTATACTTTTGAAAAGATTTATCAGGTACTAGAAACATAATCTGTGAAAAGTTAAAATTTTAAGGGAAATCTTACTGTTCTTATATGTGGAAGAAAGAGATACATTGACCAAAACAACTGCATATATAAGAGACAATTTAGAAGAGTAGCATATCATTAAATTGTTTTTAAAATATTTATTCTCTGAAGAGCTACATATTCCACTTTATCCATAAACGGGTAGTCTCTTAGTTCATGAAAGCTAATCCTCCATTGAAGGAAAGCTGATTTTGGAGTTTTTATATTTTTCTCTTTTCTCCCTGTCATTTCTTTATCAATTACCTCACCACCACCACCCCTATTGGAGATTGAACCCAGGGTACTCTGAGCTATATCCCCAGCTTCTCACCCCACACTTTTCTATTTTGAGACAGAGTCTCAAATAAATTGCTGAGGCTGACCCCAAACTTGGAACCTTCCTACCTCAGCCTCCCAAATTACTGGTATTACAGGTTTGTGTCAGTATATCAATTAGCTGTAATCTCTCCATAAATATATTTATGTGAGGACTAAAGAGACCATGAAATCATTTAAGGCATACCAATATGTTTCACTAAAAACAACTTGGAATGTTAAATCAAAATTGCTATAAGTCATCTTCGTAAAGTAAGCCTTGCTTCCTTTGCATAGATTTATTTATCTTTATTGCTTCATGTTACACAAATGAATTTTTAAAGGATTATTTTGTAGTTTTTTATGGTCAGGGATGCCTTGTAGTCCACTTTCTCTTTTATTATGTTTAATCAGTGAAGTAGTTATGGTCATTTAGTACATTTTATTAATAGTCTCACAGTATTTAAAACCTTATGTTCTGCTCATTTAACAAGAATGAGTCAAGTTCAGCAATCAGTAAGGGTGAGGCTGTTTGACTTGTTACTAAAAGCCAAGGAAGTAAAGAAAGGAAGATGAGATGACTTAGATAGTTTTACTTTTTTTTATTTTAATACTTAATACAGGTAGATTAATTTTTCAATTATCACTTATCAGCTTAGCTTTAAAATGAGATTACATTTAGTTATACTATTAGAATAACTTCCTGGTGGTGGGTATACATATGTGTGTGATATGAAATTGACTGCAGCAACCAAAACCCAAATAATGTAGCTTAAACATAAAATGTTTTATTTCTCTCTCAACTAAGAAAAGTTGTCTGTGTCAGTATGATGGGGGACTTCATTGGGGACTTTGTAATTCGATGTTCTGCCATCTTCCACAGATGGTCTAAGATTATGGTCTAAGTATGCTGCTTCACTTTTCACCCTCATGTTCCAAACAGGAAAAAGGGAGGAAACACTCCCTCTAAAGGCATAACCTAGAATTGACAAGCATCACTTCTGCCCACAGCATAGGCCAGAAGTTAGTAATGTAGTCCTAATTAGCAAGGATGTTTAGGAAATTAATGCACCCAGTTGAAATTTATTCCTATGTAAAATGGGAAGAATAGATGCTGAGGAAAATGAGCAGTTCTGCTGAGGAGTGTAATATTAAGTGTAGTGTTTCATCAATTGTGGATACTCACCACCACCAACAAAAAAGCCTCACTTCCATTATATAGTCATTGGGATACCAGTCTTGGACATCCCTAAAAAAATATTTTCTTCTTTTTTTTCCACCTGTGAAGAAAAAAGAAGAAATCTCGGGAGGGGAAGGGGTATGGGGAAAGGAATGATAGTAGAGTGAAACAGACATTATTACCTCATGTACATCTGTGACTACATGACTGATGTGATCCTGCAATATGTATAATCTGAAAAATGAGAGATTACAGTCCATTCATAATCAACCAAACTATAAATGTATTCTACTGTCATGTACAACTAATTAGAACAAATAAAATTTTTAAATTTTTTAAAATACATAATATTATAAATCAGAAATAAAATTTTAAAAAGAGAGACTTCCTAATTCTTAATTTAGGAAAGACTTCATAAGAGTACATAATTATTTTAAAATGTAAAATGGGCTTGGGTTGAAGCTCAATGGTAGAGCATATGACTACCATGTTTGACCTGGATTTGATCACCAGCACTGCAAGACAGACAAACCCCACCTCCATCAACAACAAAAGTAAAATATAAGTTTAAAAAAAAATTCAGTAGAGAATGGAAGAAAGAAGTTTTCAATCCAACTCTCATTGAAATACATAATTTAGAATTTTATTGTGTCAGTATACATAATTGCATCTGTCATGTTTTTTACTTATTTCTATATCACCAGTAGATTTACTCATTTCCACAAAATGCTGTATGATATTTGAGGGGGGGAGTTTAAAGCAATGCTGTTAATATAACTATCACATACTTCATTTGTAATTACATTTCTTTTGCTAGATGATGGAGTATAGAAAGTTCTTTGAATATAAACGGGAGATTTCTAAAGCATTTTAGTCTACTTTTCCCTTTTTCTGTAGCAATCTATAATTTAACTTTTCTGTGTTCCTAGATTTTCTCTGTTAGAAGTAATAGGACTCCAACACGAAAAGTAAACAAATTATTGAGATAATTTGCAAATACAGTGACCACTGTTCATAACGAATCATAGAAAATATAAAACTAGATGTGGTTTCTAGTTCTATACAATGTTTGTATAGTTCTTTTCTATTAATTGGAAAATTGGAATTTAACTTACTGTGTATGTTAGTTAAGCATTAGAGTAACCCTGTGTGTTATGATTGGATGAGATGTTCCCCAAAAGCTCCTGTGTTGATGAAGGAATGTTCAGAGGTTAAATGATTAGAGAGCTGTAACCTAATCAACTCATCCTCCTTTAAGTGGACTAATTGGGTGGTATATAAGCAGGTGAGACGTGGCTGGAGGAGGTAGGTCACTGTGGGTGTGTCCTACAAGGGTTTACCTTCCCTGCCATTCTCTGCTTTCTGGCCACTATGAAGTGAGCAACGTACTCTGCCATGCCCTTCTGCCATGATGTTCTGCTTCATTTGGGCCCAGATCAATGAACTTGGCCAACTATGAACTAAACCTATGAGACCATGAGCCCAGAATAAACTTTTCCTCCTCTATGGAGATCTTACTGGGTATTCTGGTCACAGGGATATTAAGCTGACTAACATACTGCATTTGGTATTTTTCACATGCCTTGCAACATTTAGCATGTATGAAGTCCTCTTATGCACATTTTTGGTTGTACAGCGTAACCAAGGTAGAAGACACTTAGAAGCTTGCAAAATGACATGTTTCCAGTATTTGCCTTGTACCCTTCTTTACATTAGCTTGAGGATCAGCTCTCCCATTTGTTTTCAGTACTAGTCTTAAAACCATTCTTCTGATTTTGTCCCCTTTTGACTGTGTTGCCTCTCAAATTGAAGTCATGGTGTCTTTTTAAAAATCAAATACTGTAGACGTTTCAGTGCACCCAAAGGAGAAGAAGGTAGCTCTAGACATTTGTATGAACTTGAAAAAGAATCTAGAGGGCAGTGGGTAGAAATGTGTGTGATGGGTGAGTCCTTGGATTCATGAGTCAGATCTTGTTCAAGGTTCTAATCTTGGTTCTGTCACTTTCTTAGTTTGGGTACCTTGAACAGGTTACTTTCTGAAACTGTTTCCTCATCTGCAAAATGGGAACAGAAATAGAATCTAATTTACCTTGTTTGAGTTAGAATTAAATGAATCATGTAATAAAATGCTTGGTAGTATTTTTCAACTCTATATACTGTTCATTTCTTCTCCATATTTGCTTTATCAAAGAATGAAGACTATGCCCCTGGGGTGTTTATTTTGTCAGCTATCTTGGCTAGCTTGTCTGCTCAGCCCCTGAGACTTAGAAATTTGGAGGTTTTGTGCATTTCATTTTATTGCTGAATTTAGAATTATAGGAAATTTCTGCAAGGGTGAACAGTGAGGGCAGTGCTAACCCCACTTTACGAGGCTTTTTTTTGAACAGTTTGCCATTATGATGTGTATTACTTAAATGCTTCATGAATCTAGTTAGGAATGAAAGAAAAGAGAATGGAAAATAGAAAACAAAAAACTTTCAGTGCTCTTAAATGTGATTTTTTTTTTTTTTAATTTAAACACAAGGAAACAACATGACCTTCCTTTTCTGCCTTAGTCTCCCTTATTCTGATATCTTAAAGCAAATTCAATGTCCCCTTCTCCCCTTCAGCTCTCAGTTTTCAGAGTGGGTCTTCTTCCCACCTCCTCCTTTCACATGGAGACTGAAGCAAGTTCTGTCACCTCTACCTCACACAAGGAAAAATGGGCCTCAAGATGATAGACTGGAGGAGCATCACTGCTCCAATGATACTTGAGGCCAGATCCTAGAGTTTCTGTTTCTCTGGGCTTTTAGACATTTTGTCTTTGAGAGAGTATTTTTCCATTGTTTTAGAAAGGATTCCTTCAATGCCCAATTGCACAGTTTTATAGGTAGGATTTGGTTTCAACAGAAAATCATGAAAAATTACAATTTACTTTTAGTTACACTTCAAGTCAACTACGATGTCCTGTTTAGAAACAGGGCTCCAACCCTTTTTAAACAATAGTTTATCTTTCTTTTAAACAAGTGGAGGTGTTACTGGGGAACACAGATGGAATACAGGTTGCCATATCAAAATAAAATAATACATGGTTTCCTTCTTCCAAATAATTTGCCTCTTAAAACAAAGGAATGGGAGAATGATGGATGAAAATCTAGATTGCCACATCTAGACAGTTTTAAAGGAGCACAGTGACTAGCCAGCATTTTAATATTTGTTTAAAAGTAGACTGACTGCCTTAAAAGCCCTGGAGGTAGAATATGTAATCACTTGCATGCTAGTTCCCAAGAATTAATAATTAAACAATTCAGCATGAAATAGTCTTGTGGATGGACTTCTTTGGGCTTGGTATTTGGGGTAGACTTACTTTCAGTCTGATAGAAACACTGGATGGTCTTAATGTCATCTCTGCTTTTACTCTTCATATCCAGAACTGGACTTTGAGAAGGAAGGAGGGTGGGACAAACACCATGGAAGTTCATGTCTGTTAAGGGTCTGGAGGTATGAGCAGAACATCATACATGTGCACACCTTTATTTTTGACTGGGAGCTCTGGAGTTGTGAGCATATGTCATGACACTTGAAGAGGTAAAAGTTGTCACATAAAATAATGCATAATATTTTCGGAATGGCATGACTATGAAAAAACTAGAATTTTAACAGCTGGCACAGTCTTTAATGACAACACAGATAAATGTAGCAATTAATTTATTTGTTTGTTTGTTTTTGGCATAATTGTTTATTTCTAAGTTTGTGAAAATGTCCTTAATTTGTTGATGTAGGAAACAAGTTTCAACTGATTGCTATGCAAAAGAACAGAAGAAAATCTGCTTTGCAATTAAATTTGTAGTTCAATTGCATACAGGCAACCTGCCATATATGAAAAAATTACTAACTGAACTACAGGTATTAAATACTGAAAAAATTAACAGTTTATTATAATTTATTTTATGTAACAATCTAGGAAGTTCACAGCCATCAGCAGTTCCAGTGCAATTTCAGGTGCAGTTGGGAATTTGGGAATCTCAGTGGAGCTGTTAGTGTAGCGAACCTTGTAGGTAAAATACATGCATACTTTTGATAGCACGTGTGAAGGAATCTCTCTAAAATTGACCTCATTGGTTTCATTTTCGGCAAACCGACCTGGGCCACTCAACATGGGTTTTATTGTTCCTGATGTTAGTGCATGCTCTCTTTTTACAATAAATTCATGACCATCAGAGGATATTAATTTGACATACACGGCATCAGGGCCTTCACAGCCACCATAGGTTTTCTCTTCTCCATCCATTACATTCTTATAAATTCTACTTTGGTTTCTCAAGAACGATAGTAGTTTCTCGTCAGCCCTGCAGCTACCGCAGAGTCCCCTCGTACCGCCACAGCCCCTACTCCAGGGCCACCCCCCCCACCCCAGCTGCCTGCCCCTTATTTGTTTGGTTTTATTTGGTTTCCCATTGCCTGGAAGCATATCTTAATAGTAAAAAAAAAAAAGGGGGGGGTGCTGCTTTAAATGCCCTGGAGGTAGACTATTTGCATGCCCTTCTCCCACCCCCTCTCCCCCCCACACACACACAAAAAAAGAGTTTCCATCCTGGGGTCTTGCACAGACCCTGGGTACCACAGCAGAGCAATCTTTTCTTTTTCATATGATTTTACATTTGAGGAATAGAGGTAGCATTTCACATTTGAGGAACACAGGTTCCTTGGGTCTGTAGATTCACACCTAGTATCCCCATGCCCTTAGACTCAGAAGATTTCTATTTTAATACTTCCCCAAGAGAAAGATCTTTAAAATATGTCCTGTCCTTGACTGCTCCTTTTGTAATAAACTTCATGTATAAAATGATGTTTATCAGGAATTACTTCAGCTGTTGACAACAGGTCTGTACTCACATGGGGCTTTCTGATTAGACAGGACTGAGCTGTCTTTCATTATTTAGTGGATGTTTTGATATAGGTCATGTGAAGATTGTCTGTCAAGCAAAGCCAGAATGTTTTGTACAGGAACTGAGTTGAGATTTTGATAAAGATTATTATCTTTCAAACAGTTTTCTCTTTGGAATACCTCACACTATTTCAGGCTCTAAAAGTGTGAATAAGGCTAGTGTCTTTCTCAGGGAAAACTGCCATCTTACTGATGTTTCCCAGCAGGAAACAGTCTGTTGGTGATGGATACGCTGCTAAGAATGGAGAACAAGTGAGAAACTGGAGATATTTGCACAGGCTTTGGAGGCGTATTTTATTTATGTAGACATTGAGCCCATTTGTTTTTTAAAATCCAATTGCTAATTGTACAAACCTTTCTCATCTTCTAAAGAATGGTGAACAAGTCAGCAATAGTAGTGTTATTCCAGGAATTGTCATAATCCTGGAACCACCATATAATGGTTCACTCTGTTTCTTTTTCCATTGTTAGTCAGAGTATTTCAAGCATGCTCAGAAAGATGTCATTTCCATAAATGGCAGTTTTTAGGGAAATGGCAGATAAACATCATTAGTACTAGAACATAGGACTCAAAATTCTTTGTCAAATGTTTTTCCTCCATATTACTCTATCTTTCTCTTTTGCAAGATGCTGCCACATTTCTAAGAACAGTATAGGATGTAATGCACAAACTTAAATAAGAGGCAGGCAGTAATCAGAAGTGCATTTTACATCATTAGTGTTTAGTTATAAAAAATATGTGTATTCTTGAGGACAGTTGGTGGTGACCAGAAACCAGGGCCCCTGAAGTCCAGGCTGTGAGAGAACTGGAAGGAATGAACAACTCATGTTTGATGCACATAGATGATTGTACTATGTGTTACCAGTTACAGAGAGGGCATCAAAATTGTAGTAAACAAAATATGCTAGATGTGATGGGGAGGAAAGGTAGAGAATCACTAGGTGGGAGTTAGGTATTCCTTGCTGGCATTTTATCCATACACTAGATGTACTTGATCATCATAACTGTATTAATCACTTCCCTACCTCCACCTACTCCACGATTAAAAAAAAAAAAATACTGTTAGTACATAGGAATGATCCTTTGTTTGTAATTCCTCTACTTCTGCCATCTTTGACCTCTATGGTGATAGCCCAGGTGGAGAAGAGTATAAGTGGTCCTTAAGTCTCAAGTTCCTGCCAACCACTGAGTTGTTCATAGGTGTTGTGTACTACACAGCATATACCAGGACAGCTAGCTTTAACATATAACCATTTACATGTCAGAATTAGGGAGGCTGACTCAGAATTTATGTTGTATGAGATATGTTGTCTAAAAATGACCTTTTCTTGTTTACTAGTTGTTTTCTAATCACAACTTCAAAATCTTTTCCAAAGTTTCCCTTCTTAGAATGTCAGCATATCCTTTCCTTGAAGAGTAAATTGTGATTTACTGTTCTTTACAGACATTTTAAACTGCCTTGAAGTATGGTTGCTTAGTACTAATGTCTTCCTTTCCCTGTAAGTTCCCAAGAATAAGATATTAAACTTTATTAGTAACCTTTTGGTCTTCATTTTGAATAACCATTGTATATTCCCCCATGATCCTCTTGCACATTAAAGTTCAGTCAACTACTCGTATATAATCTTGCTAGCATGCCATAGAGGACCCGGCATAGAAATACAGAATCTCAGGCCCCAGTAGATGTATTGAAGCTAATGTCAGTTAATAAAATTCTATATGATAATTGCACAGTCAAGTTTGAACAAATAGTCTTACAAGTGGTAAGCTTTCATTAATTAATCATTTCCTCTTGGTTTGTGAATCAGCTACTCAGATATTCTACTTTTCTTTAAAAGAAAAAACAATTCAGTTTAGCTTCTTAGAAATTTAGGGAGTGTCTCAGAAGAATTTTTTTTTTTTTTTTTTTGGCAGTACTGGGGATCGAACCCAGGGCCTTGTGTTTGCAAGGCAAGCACTCTACCAACTGAGCTATCTCCCCAGCCCCAGAATTAATTCTTTAATTGCATTGTTTTCAGTAAAGAAAAATAATGGAAGTTCATGGTATCACTAGTTTAATTTCAGATTTTGCGATTTCCTCCTATGCAGAAGTACCTCATAAATTGTAAACCTGTTTCTCATCTGAAAAGATCTGATTCTTTTCTGCCTATACAAGATTTTCTCTTCACTTGACTCCAAGATACCTCTTCCAGAATGAAGCAATGTCTCCCTTATAGGCCCAGTGACACTTGGCAGTAAGGAGTTTTCCAGGGCCACAACTTAATCTTAGTGGGAGTAGGTATCAATGAATGTTGTTTATACATTCTTTTAAAACTAGAAACCCTTCCTGAATATTTGGTTATGTGTTATATCAGTGTTTTCCCAAATATGCCAGATTAAGAAAACCATCCTTGTTGCTTGTTAAAAAGTTTGACTCCTTAGCGAGTCTCTAAGCAACTTAGTGAGATCCTGTCTCAAAATAAAAAGGGCTGGGGATGTGACTCAGTGGTTGGCACCCCTGGGTTCAATCCCTGGTAACAACCCCCTAACCCCCCCAAAAAAAGAAATTTTAGATTCCTAAGCTTCATCCCCAAATCTGCTGAATCAGAATTTCTGGGTTAGAGTCCCAGCCATCTGCATTTTAGCAGACATCTTGTGGTTATGTTATCTTTCCTCTGGAAGATTACTTTTCTAATTCTTTTCTTCTTTCTTTTCTTGACCTCACCATATTTTCTTCTACATATATAACCCCAAGTCCCAATAGTAGTAAAGAGGCAACTTAGGATTGTTAGTCAACTATTGAAAAATGGAAATGTGTACAACTAGTGTTACCTGTCCACAACTTAAAGATACTTGATTTATTTCATGCTTTTTTTTTGTTTTGTCTCTTTGAAGGTGGCAAATGTTAATGTCCATTCTGCATGTCAAGAAAATAAGATCTAAGATAAATAGTGAAACATGGAATACATGAGGGTGTTTTTGTTTGGGGGATCATCAGGAGGAATTGTGTATGTGATTTTACAACTCTTATTCCACAACTCCTTTTGTTCACATTTAAATCTTTAGTATGCTTTAACCACAGAGGTAAATTATTATTGTTTTTATTTAGAGAATCATGCTTCCTTTTTCTTGTAATTAAATAGCACATATGCCATTCTTTCTGCACTTAACAGAAGGTAGCTGACTCTTAGAAACAAATATATTGACAACCAGTTAAGGATGAGATTAATCCTTGTGTCTTGGGCATAAGACAAAAAGAGGAATTATCAAATACTTTAGGGTAGTATTGTCTTACATATCACTGAATCTATAATTCACGTATATAAATTCATGATTAGTGTATCATCTGTAAATGTCAGATGCATAAGAAACTTAGATACCTAAAATTAGGTCCCTAATCCAAAGTTATAATATTATGTGAATAAGATACATTTCCTGATCTCAAGGAATTTATAATTTAATTGGAAAGGAGTTAACTAAAGCCTGTAAAGCAATTAAAGAACAGGATTAAATCATGACTGATTCACTCATTCAGTGCAGTGAGATTCAGAAGAGAAAAAGGGAAAGAAGTAGAACGATGGGACGAAGCTTCCTTGGAGAAGTATAGTTTAATTTGGGTTTGTAAATGGAGAATAAAGCCTTCCTTGGAAGCAAAAATTAACTATTAAAAAATCTTTTATTCCAAAGGTGCATTGTTACCAAGTACCAGTAGAGCCCAGGGAAGTGATGGTGCATGGAATAGTCAAAAGCCAAAGCCTTAGAAATTTTATTTTGATGTAGTTATAAGAAATTGATGCATGCTAGCAGTGCTGATTATGAGACTAGAAAAACAGCAATTTTGTTTGTTTCTTAGTGTATTTCTAAAGCAAGATGTACGTCTTTGTGTATTTATCTGATGTTCTTTTTTTTAATGTCTCGTCATCAAAGATGACATTGCAAATAAAATTGAAAAATTTTGATGGTCATACTCTGCAGATTAAGTTATTTGGGCAAAACATGATGCTTGTGCTAACCTTAAAGGGTCATCTGAAGGTTATGGGTCATTTGTCCAAGCTCTGCTTATATTCGAACAGTATGGAAAGGTAGAGCTATTAAAGATTTTTTGTTTGTGATACTGGGGATTGAACCCAGGTGCAGTTTACCACTGATCTACATATTTTATCTGATCCCTTTATTTTAAGACAGGGTCTTGCTGAGTTGCTGAGACTGATCTCAAAATTTTCAATCCTCCTGCCTCAACCTCTTTGCTGGGATTATAGGTGTACACCATCACAACTAGCAAGGTTTAAGGTCAGGGATCCATTTTCATCTACCATAGTACCCTGATATAATTTTGGTTGGGGGCGGGGAGAGAGTATTGTATGTGGTTTATGGTGTTAACCACACTAAAACAATTTTTTGAAAAATCATGGGTATTTGTAGTTTAATATCTACATATGTGGTCTTTCAGATTTCTGATGAAATTTTTAAAATTCTATTTGATTTATATTATTTGGAAATTCTTCCACTAAGATCCAAATAAATCACAGTAACTTAGATGTCGCCATTTGGAAGAGTGATTAAGAAGCTTTGGCACAGTGAAAATGCATGTCTGGGATGTTGGTTGTGTCTTTATTTGGTCATATTAAAACACAAACTCTTTGGCACTGTGAGAATTGTTTTGCCCGCACATATCTTAGTCCGTGTTCTGGCCAGAGCTGAGCTGGCACATGGGGTTCCAGAGATTACTGACAGGCCAGGTCATGTTCGCTCTGAAAGATCCCTCACATGCCCCCAGGTCCCAACAATTCCGAGAATTCTTTCTTATATGGAAAAGTAGTTTTGGTAATTGCCTAAATGATTTGAAATTCACAAAATGAAGAATATTGACCTGGTTTGTATAAAACACACTGTTTTCTTTTTATTCTTTACAAATGTATTATATTACAAATACATATTCACATTAAACCTTAAAATGGAAGTCCAAGGTCCTGGAAGGTGGTGGTATGAATAAGCCGTATTGTATATACAGTGTGTTCTATGGTCATTTTGTTTTGTTTGTTTGTTTTCTTTAATAGCTATTAAAGCAGTATGTTATTATGGGTAACTATTCAAAATGCCTTTAGCTGGCTAAGTGAAACCCTGAATTTTAGAATTTGGGTAATTTGTTTCTGTAATATTCTTTCTGTTTCTGTCAACAGAAACTGCTACCAGATAGCAATTAAAGGTGGTCATATTTATTTTTTTATTTTTATTTTTATTTTTTCTGAATGATGGAAATTTATTTCTAGAGTTTAGAAGTCTGAGATAGGTGTGCAGCATGACCAGGTTCTGGTAGAGGCCCACATCTTGGTTTGCAGATGGCCACTTTCTTGCTGTGTCCTCATGGGGTGGGAGCAGAAGAGGGATGACAAGCTACCAAAAGATTCATTCTTCAGTTTACTACTTTCTTTCCTCCCTCTCCTTCTCCCAAACCTTTCTTCCTGACCCAAAAGAAATATTGGGGGTGAGGTATTGCTAACAAAACATTTTGGAAGCATTTACTTCTTTCTTTTTTGCTTGAGGAATATTGTGTGTGTGTATGTGTGTGTGTGTGTGTGTGTGTGAGAGAGAGAGAGAGAGAGAGAGAGAGAAAGAAGAAGAAAGAGAAAGAGAGGGGGAGGGGGAGGGGAATCAATATATATAAAACATTATTATTCCCTGACCAAGTTTAAATATTGCTTTCAACCACCCCTAAGAGCTTTCATTTGGACTACTAACATGGAAAAGACTGCAAAATTAGAGAAACTGGACTTAGGGTCTTTTACTATCCAAAATGCTCAAGCACAATCTGGCTGTAGTTAATATCTGTTAGAGATAGTGTAGAGGAGATTTCAGCATTGATTGGAAACTATTACTTTGGGGATTACTTCCAACTTTAAGATTTTATGATTTTCAACAGAATATTGAATCTTAATATGAGTCTTAAGTTTTGCCTCCTCCCTCTCACTTAACACTCTGGTCATATTTATTTAACAAAAACTTGTATAGTGCTTTACTCTGTGCCAGGCAATTTGTGTGTGTGTGTGTGTGTGTGTGTGTGTGTGTGTGTGTGTGTGTGTTACTGGACCAGACTACCTCTGAGCTACATTCTCAGCCCTTTTTTTTATTTTTATTTTGAGACAAGGTCTTGCTAAATTACCTAGGCTTTGCTCAAACTTGAAATCCTCCTGCCTCAGCCTGGAATTACAGATGTGTGCCACCATGCTCGACTGCCAGACAGTTTTCTAAATGCTTTATAAATTTTCATTGTTTAATCCTCTTGACTTATTTTTCCCATTTTGTAGATGAGGAAATCGAGATCTTAATTAGTTAATATCTTGTCTAAGATTGCTCAACTAATAGATGTTGGAGCTGGAATCCAAATCCAGCAAACTGGCCTCAGAGTTTGTGTGCTTATGCACTATATATACTCTTAAGTAATGCTTTCACAGAGGACACTTGGACAGTACATGCAAGTGTCTGAAGAATTGACTGCAAATCAGTAGCTTTGGAGCACATTTACCTTGTTTTACACTGGAAACTGTGTGCTAAATTCTTTAAGTTTGTGGCCTAAGGTATCATTTTGTTTGAATTATTGCACAAATCTTAAATAAAAATCACAACTTAATAATTATACTTAAATGAATATATAATGAAAAGTGAGTTAAGGGGTTCTCAGTGGCAAGATTGGAGTCCTGCGACCCCAGTATACTTTTAACAAAAACTTTCTTTCAGTATACCTTTGTAATCAGAGTGGAACCTAGAAATAACTCTTTCGCACTTTTATTTTAAGCATAAGGAAACTGAGACCCAGAGAGAAATTAGTACCAATGCCCTCAACAGCTTTTTTCCACCCATGTTTTTTATTGATGCATCATAGTTTTACATAATGGTGGGATTCATTGCTACATATTCTGAGCTGCTTGTTTTAAAGTAGAAGTATGGTTTACACTATTGGCTTATTTTAATGGTCTTTCTCCATTATAGTTATTGAAAAGTTACACAGTACTAGGGAACCCAGATTCAGGGTTTCAGCAAACTTTAAACAAGTATTTTAGATTTGAAAGCACATATTAAGCACATTAACCTAGGTTATTTCTCAATCTTAAACCTTACCATTTACCCCCCATTTGTGATAAATCTTTTATTGTTCCCAGCATACACATGCATTCCTACTTGTAAGTCATCAAATCTTATTCAATCTGTATCACTTTGCATAATTTCTATATATAAGAAATAACAGAAACTTAATATTGACTTGATCCAAGTGATAAGTAAATGGTTAATAGAATTAATTATAGGTGGTTATCAGATTGAACAAGTATGTCTTCAATGGAGGGTAGTTTCTGTAATAGCCTGGGGTATACAAATTGTGGCCTAAATATTTTGAATATTTTCTGAAATTGGAAATTCTTACAATTGGAAAAACTAGGAGGTGATCTAAACTTCAAAAATAGAAGTTTGCTCTTTTTCTGGAAGTACTCAAACACTGAGCTAAGTGCTTGAAGTAAACTAGTTTGTGAATTAAAGAAAGCAGCTGACTTAAAAGAAGATGTATTATAAAATTTGCATTTTGGCCTTATGGCATTTTTAATGCAAACAAATATTTGTTGAATGAATTTTCCTGTAAGAATTCATTTAGGAAAGAGAATAGATTCTTAGTAATGAACTCACCAGAGCACTGTTACTACAAAATGTAGCCTGCATATATGTTTGCTCTGTGAACTTCCTTGTGCTTGACCTTCTTAAGTCTTTTTCCTGATACAATTCAAAATATTTTAAATTTATATTTTTGTTCTTTTGTTTTCTGTGTCATGTGAGATGCATAATTGAAAAGCTTTGGCACAACAGCGCTGCATACCTGGGATATTGATTGTGTCTTTATTTGGTTATATTAGAATATAGACTCTGGCACTCTGAGAACTGTTCTATCTACACATATCTTAACTGGAATGAAATATAAGTAATTAATTATCTTAGTTAGCTTTTGTTCCTATAAATAGAATACCTGACAAGAACAACTGAAAGAGGGGTAGAAGTTTATTTGGGGCTCATGGTTTCAGAGGTCTCAGTCCATAAGTGGCTGACTCTGTTGCTCTGGGCTGAACATGAGGCATCTCCATCATGGAGATTGTTTTGGTACATGAAAATACATCTTGTTTTTGAATGTTGTAAACCATGTTAAGTAGAATAACATTGTTTGAGCTCTTACTGTGAGCCAAGCACTGAGCTCCCTATACATGTACCCACTCATTTAATTCTTGGAATAGCTGTAACAAGTTACTACTAACTAAAACAACAACATTTATTCTTTCAGTTTCTGAGGGGCCAGGAATTTAGGAATAGCTTAGGTAGGTGGCCTAACTTAGGGTCTCATAAAGTTGCAGTCAAGATATTTTTAGTGAAGGCTGCAGTCATCTGAAGACTTGATTGAGGCTGGGAGATCTGCTTCCAAGATGGTACTCTCAGATGACATTTGGACAGAGACCTCAATTACTTGTCATGTAGATTCTCCCCGTAGGGCTTCTTGGGTATAATCACATGCTGACAACCAGCTTCTCCCAGAGAAAGTCATCTAGGCGCAGCTTCTCAGGAAGCCACATGCCTTTTTGACCTAGTCATAGAAGTCATACACTGTCATTTTTATCATTATTCGCCTCACTGGAATTGAATCATCAAGGGAAGCCCACAGTGAAGGGAAGGGGAATCAAATTCTACCTTTTGAATGGAGGAGTATCAAAGACTTTGTGAACACATTTTAAGATGAGCAAACTTAGGAATGGAAAGGTAAAGTGACTTCATGGTGCATAGCAGACAAGTGAGTCGCAGAATCAGGATTTAAACCCCTGTACTCCACGTGAATCTTTCCCCCCCTCACCTTCAAATGCCTAGAGCACTTAACCTCTTAAATGCATGTAGAAAGTAACAGTGATTTCTTAATACTCACACATTCACATCTGGATATTCTTAGGTTATACAGGCCTTCTTTTATGCCTCATTCCTAGTACTCCCAGTTTTAGTTTTGACTCACTAGTTCATTCAATAAGTAATTTTGATTATTCTTGCCAAGTACAGGGTATTGGAACCATAGTCTGCCTAAGTCTAATAGCTCCCCTCCCCCAGGTCACTTAAAGTGACTGGTAAGAACTCCTTGCTGTCTGGATTAGTTTTTCCTGTGTTATTTGAGAGAGATTGAATGACTTTTTACTTTGAATAAATCTGGTTTGTAAAGTAATAGTCACCCAAACTATGCAGCAAGAGAAAGGAAGAAAGGCCTGGAAATTTTGATGTTATTTTTCACATTTTCTGTTTATCTTTCATTTTGTCAATCCATGGGAAAATTTGTTTTGTGGTGCTCTTTTGACATCTTTTAGCTGCAGTGCACTCTATAGGATTAACACCATAAGGGCAAGTATACCTCAGAAGTGCAATGCAAACTTTTGTTTGGGACTTGGCTCCTATGAAGTCTTTTCAAATTGGGAGATTATGAAACCATCCGGATTGGGATGGGATAGGTCCCTCAAAGATCAAACAAACGTTGCATGATTTGCCCTATTCTGCAGTGCTCAGGTGCTCAGGCCTTATGTATGTGAATTTATGGAACACGGTCTTTTCTCTTTCTTCCATACGTGTTTCCATTAGTCTTCTTCCCTGATCCTACAGGGTCAACCAACTAAATATCACTTAGGGAAACACTACTGGGAGCCATGTGTTAATTATGTGTTTTTTTTTTTTTTTTTTTTTTTTCTTTAGAAAGGAAGGCATAATTATTAATTTAAAACAAATCTCAGAATCTCTGAGAACAACTTAGTGACACTTTTATGCTTATTTAGTCAATCCTAGGTCCCTTTAGCACCTTGGCCCTTTGAATCAAAACATAACTTCCCAGAGTATGAAAGAGGAACAAGTATTTGAATCCAATGGGTGGCCATTGTGAGAAGGAAGGAACCTGATCACATGTTTCATCTTGAAGCCAGCACCTGTAAGAAACTGGAACTTGACCAAAGGCTAGTCAGTAAAAAGAATTAAGTGCCTGGCAGACCATTTTAATGGTTGTAGTGATCTATTTTCATGGTAGTAAGACCTGAATGGAAAACCATACTAAGCCAACAAAGCCTTCTTTGGAAATGAGATGACCAGGAGTCCTTGGGAAGGATTCAGCCCTGCAATTTGGTCTTTCAGCTGATGCTTACAAAATAAGCAAAGGGGCTGGGGACATAGCTCAGTTGGTAGAGTGCTTGCCCTGCAAGCATAAGGCCCTGGGTTCGATCCCCAGCACCACAAAAAAAAAAAAAAAAAAAAAAAAAAAAAAAGATGAGCAAAGAACCAAATTCACTTATAATTTATTTTACAAGAGTAAAATAATTTAACCAGTGTATAAAAGATACAAGCAGGACTGTGTCCAGTCCCCACTCCCATCACTGTATTAAAACAACCCAGCTCAGTGGGATTTATGCTCTACAGGTATGCGGAGCTCTTAACTTCTCAGTCCCTGAAACTCAAGTTTATATTACATGGTGTCTAAGAAGAGAGATGAAAATTCATTAGGTATTACGTAGGAATCTGTCTGTTCTAGTCTTAGGGGGAAGTAGGGTGGTCATAAAGCAAGAACACCTTTGGCTAGCAACAGGATGGTTCTGTTCCTAGGACCTTATTTTTGAGTCATCAGCACACTTATTTTGGTTAGGCTGGTTTTTTTTAGAGGTAAGTCTTAAGAAACACTGATTTGTGGTCAGAATTGAAATGTGATGCAAATTACATGCATGTTGTCTTTTGCTAGATCAAGGACAATTTTCTCCCTATGAATTAAAGACAGATAGAAAATTGAGAGAAAATTTCTAAGAACAGATGTTAGACAGGCAGGAACCAATTTTTATATTTTCAAAGGAAGAAGATAAATTTGGGCTTGTGTTGTCTTGTTTTTGTTGTTGTTGTTTTTCTCATTTTTAAAGAAAACATTTGCCAATATCTAAATACCAAAATTATAAACATGAAATAAGTTTTTAGTAATTTCACCTTTTTTCTACCATTAACATACAAGTAACTTGGAATATATTCCTTCAGTGCCTTCTTTTTTCCCTTGAGCATTGAGCATATACTAATTTACAAGAACTCTAAAATAATTGAATTGGGAAATATGGGCAATTTCTTTTTTTCTTTTTCTTTTGCAGTACTGAGAATTGAACCCAATCCTTGCATAAGTTAAGCAAGTGCTCTGCTATTAGCTGCATCCCCAGTTCAGGACTGTGAGCAATTTCTGATGTTTGCCTTTTCACTTAATAATCATGAGCCTGGTCTCTTGTTAATATAGAAATCTAATCAATTTTAAATGTGCAAGTTGACGAGTTTGTACATTTTTTCAAAATTTATTTGTTAATTCACATTGGACTTATAAGGATGTTTAAAATATCATAAGTTGAAATGTGATGTTACTACTAATCATATATTGGTTACTCTCATTGTAACTGGGTCTACAAAGTCTTGAATTCTTTGTGATGTTTCTTTTTTTGTCTCTTTGTTTATGCCTTTATTTTTCTCCCTTGACTCTGATTTATTGGGGGGGGTCTTAATTTTCTTTTTCCTCTTCTAAATTTCTGTCTCTCAAAATACTAATCTCGTCTGCCTATTTGTCATGAGTTTTCATTTGATGTTGTGGATGCTGTTTAACTGTGGGAACTATGGTTATTTCATCTCGTTTGCCATGTCATTCCCAGAACTATAGACAAGCAAATACTTACATCTCCCATGGCTACACATTGATATTCTTCTATAGATTTCTAAACTAGCCAGGAGATATTTATGTACATTCTATGTCTACACACTGCAAAGAACCTTTAAACTCTAAAGCTCCCTGAGAAAAATGTTAGCTGTGAATCCACTTGTATTTCTAAAAGAATGGTTACTTCGAAAGGATGATTCAAACATGTAGCAATTTTGAAAGCTTCTTTTGGAGTCTACATTTGTATGAATGTGGTAAATTGAGGGAAAGCTTGCAGAGAGAGAGATGAACAGACATACCATGGGTTTTACTCATTGGAAGGTTCCAAATGAGTGACTATACAATTATTCATGGGTCCTTAGAAAGTAAGAAATTGCCTCTCTCCATGGCCAGAGATGATCCTTAAAGCCTTTTTATAAACAAATAAAACCAAGTTGGGTGTTATGGCACTCACCTAGAGTCCCAGCAACTCAGGAGGCTGAGGCAGGAGGATCACAAGTTCGAGACCAGCCTGGAAAACTTAGTGAGACCCTGTCTCAAATAAAAAATGAAAGATGGAGATATACCTCAGTGGTAGAGTGCCACACCTGTGTTCACTCACCAGTACCAAAAGAAGAAAGAAAAACAACTAAACTAAAACATACACAGAAAACATACACAATCTTTGGACACTTCATCAGATGTGACCACTGGTTGAAAACTATGTGTGATAATTCTGTGCTGTATACAGAAATTAAGCATTTTGCCTTTTTTTTTTCTTTCTTTTTTTTTTTTTTTTTAATTTTCATGTCTAGATTTCCAACAAGCATATTTTTTGTTAAAGACAGAGCCTTTCCATTTCATTGTCTGTTTTTGGCCTTTCTATCCAAGAAAACTCAAGATGGACAAACGACTTTACTTACTGAATTAGAGTCTTAATGAGAAGTCAGTCACCAAAATGTGACTTGTCTTTTCTTGTGAGCTGGCAGTGACATTTAAGAACATGTGGCCAGTTTTATCCAAAATCTCACTGTGGCCTCTGTAGTAATGCTAGATGATGACTGATACAAAATTGCTCTTGTGTCCAGCACAAGACAATTCCTGCTAGCATTTATTCTTTTGTTCTGCACATGATCATCTGCAATAACAGAAAGTTTATTAGCTGAGTAACAACATAACTAATTAGAACCCAAAGAGTGATCTAAAAGTATTATATTAAAAAAAACTATTTCCCCCAAAATAAATAAAGCTAAATGGATTTCGTTGCTGATCAAATCATTATCTAGAGCAGCCCTTAATTTATCAGAAGAAAATGGCAAAAATGAAACTGAAGGTACATCCACAAAATCAATTACAGTCCCTTTGGGATGTAGCTGTCAGCAGCTTCAGCTCTTGAACTTCTATGAGGCATGCTGTGTCTTTGACCAAGAAATGTGTTTTCACATGTGTTTTATAAAGTAAACATCTGCAGTGCTACAGGCATAGTGCCAGGCACATCTGTGTCCATAGACACTGCTGGTAAATTAAGGACTGCCCTAGATAATAATTTGACCATCAACAAAGTTCATTTAGCGTTATCTATTTCAGGGGGAATAGATTTTTAGTATGGTACTTTTAGATCACTCTTTGGGTTCTAATTAGTTATTTTGTGACTGAGCTAATAACTTTCTGTTACTGCAAAAGATCACATGCATGTTCAGTTTCCTTTAGTGATGGTAAGCTCTCTGCAGGCAAGAATCCTATCTTCATGATTTCCATAGACTTAGCAAAATAAAAAACTCAGAATTGCATACTAGGTAATCACTCAGATCAAAAGTGGTGGTAAGAGTAAGGAAGTGAAGTGCTGTGGTTGTGGCTCAGTGGTAGAGTGCTTGCCTAGTGTGTGTGAGGCACTGGGTTCAATCCTCAGTGCCATGTTTAAAAAAATAAATAAGATAAAGGTATTGTGTTCAGCTACAACTAAAAGAATTAAGAGTAAGGAAGTGAAAATGTTTTCAAATATTCCTGTGACTCTATACCCTAGTTACCACAGAAAAACAAATGAGATATTTAAGAATTATCTTCTCCACTCTTTTTGTTTTAAACCTGACTGTTTCCTAGTCCAAGACTATCTAGAAACTATTCCAAGTACATAATGCCTTGGATTTAAATAACCTTTAGTAGGACTCAAATACATAATATGAATATTGAAGAATTATTTCACCTTGTCAGTCTAATTGTTCTATCAGAGGAGGAAATATTCTTTTTTTTTAAAATTTTTTTAGTTTATGATCGAACTTTATTTTATTAATTCATTTATATGTTCTGCTAAGAATCCAACCCAGTGCCTCACACTTGCTAGGCAAGTGCTCTACCTCTGAGCCACAACCCCAGCCCCTAGGAGGGAATATTCTTAATGAGAGAGGTGAGATATTCTGACAGGTTTCTAAGACAACAGTGAACTTGGTTAGATTCTAACAAATGTGAGTTTCGTCCATGTTAAAATGAAATGCCAAACATTTTTGTTGTCTCCAGTGTGATAAAACAGTGTTGACTTTGAGCCTCTTGGTGTCGATAGGTGATTTTCAAACTTAGACCTACCAGGAGTTTCACACTGCCGCCCTCTCCCCAGAGGTACCCCAGTTTTTTCTTTTTCCCTTCTTTCTTTTTATACTGGGGATTGGACCCAGCGGGTGGGTTCTACCAGTGAGTTGCATTCCCAGTCCTTCTTTTTTTTTTTTTTTAAAACAGGGTCTTGCTAAGTTGCCCAGACTGACCCTGAACTTGGGATCCTCCTGTCTCTACCTCTCAGAGTTGCTGGGTTTACATGCCTGGGGAGCAGCAGTTGTTTTTTATTTTATTTTATTTTATTTAGTTGTAGATGAACACAATACCTTTATTTTATGTATTTTTTTTATTTTTATGTGGTGTTGAGGCTCAAACCCAGGGCCTCGTATATGCTAAGTGAGCATCCTGCCACCGAGCCTCAATCCCAGCCCAGAGCAGCAGTTTTTTATTGAGACTTTAAGATAAAAATCTCTCATATCTCATTCTAGAATATTTACATAAAGTTTCCTCCATAAACTTTATAATTTATATTGATAAAAATATTGACTTTTTTTTTTTTTTTTTTTTTTTTTTTGCTGGTTTACTAAGGAAAGCCAGGAAATAACTCAAATCAGTTCTCAACCTAACAAAATAAACTTACAATATCTTATGCATGTTTATTAAATACAGAAACCACGGGGCTGGGGTTGTGGCTCAGTGGTGGAGCACTCGACTAGCATATGTGAGGCACTGGGTTCAATTCTCAGCACTGCATATAAATAAATAAAAATAAAGGTCCATCAACAACTAAAAAAATTTTTTTTAAAACTAGAAACCATGAATAAGCTAATGAAAACTATTAAAATCACTATTCTACCACTCAGGGCTAAACCATATAAACACATATATTGTACAAAGCATTTTTTTCCCCTCCAAATACAGACATCAGCTGCTTTGCAGAATGGATTTGAACTATGTGTACTCTTTACTTGAATATATTTTTATTGGATGAATAATATTCTATCATACAATATAGGAAATTCTTATTGATTATCCCCTGATTTCTAGTGAACCCTTTTTTTTAAAGAATAATATAAATGGTAGTTTATTTCCTATGCAAACTCCTCAGTTCCTAATTGATACCTGCCACATATCTGAGCTAAGCTGCTAAATAAATGGTGCCCCAGTGTTTAGAACATGGGATTTGCTTATCATGTTACTTTTGTGCAAATCTCTGTAATCTAGGCAGTACCTAACAACATCAGGGAGGTAGCAGACAGTAAATAGAATCTGAGTGAATGGGAGGTGGGAATCTCTTTCTGTCCTGACTTTTCTGATCAAAACAGCCAAATTGAACATATGGTGGGCACACTGGATAGCAAGATTTCCTCATGGTCGGTGCCTTGGCATTTGTCAGCAATTAAGCCTTAGCAACTTTGATAGAGTCTTCCCAGGAAGACTTTCTTTATCTGTGGTAAAGATGGGGGTGAAAGGAAGGCACACTATGTAAAAAATTTGGAACAAGAAGTTGATATGTACAGACCCTCTACCCAACAACAGTGTAATACACATTTTTTTTCCTAGTGCTTTCTGCTTTGTATTTCTTTTTTTTAATTAAGTGCACATGAAACATGGTAGTTTTTGTGGTTTTGTTTTTGGTACTGAGGATTTAATCTAGGGATCCTTTATCACTGAGCTATATTCCCAGCTTCCTTCTTAAATTTAATTTAGTATTTTAAGACAAGGTCTCGCCAGTTTGTCCAGGCTGGCCTTGAATCTGAGCATATGCCTACCATATGTACCCATTCTGTCTCTAGGTATTAAAAATGATGTATATATCCATATAAAGACTTGTATGTGCAATGTTCATAGCAGCTCAATTCACAATAGCTAGCTTGTGGAACCAACCTAGATGCCCTTCAACAGATGAATGGATAAAGAAACTGTGGTATATATATACAATGGAATATTACTCAGCTATAAAGAAAAATAGAATTATGGCATTTGCAGGTAAATGGATGGAGTTGGAGAATATCATACTAAATGAAATAAGCCAATCCCAAAAAACCAAAGACCAAATGTTTTCTCTGATAAGTGGATGCTGATACATAAGTGTGGGGTGGGGAGTGGAGGAACTTGGAATTGTGTAGAGGGAAATGAGGGGAGCGGGCAGGGGAAAGGAAAGATGATTGAATGAGACAAACATCATTACTCTATGTACATGTATGATTACACAAATAGTGTGACTCTACATCATGTACAACCAGAGAAATGAAAAGTTGTACTCCATTTGTGTACAGTGAATCAAAATGTATTCTGCTGTCATGTATAACTAAATAGAACAAACAATTTTTAAAAAAAGCCTTGTATGTGAATGTTGATAGCCATTTTATTTACAAAAGCCAAAAACTAGAAAGAAATTGAATGTCTGTCAGCGGGTGCATGGATAAACTGTTGTATACGTACATAACAGAATACCACTGGTAACAAAGGAATAGACTGTGGACACATTTGCCAACATGGATGAAATAAATTTCACTTGAGGCTACCATGAAAGAATCTAGACAATTGGTACGTACTCTGTGTAACATACTTTATACATACTATGTGTAACCTTTCCGAACATACATACTGATCTTTAGCAACAGAAAGCAGATTAGTGCTTGCTTAAGAATGGGAGATGAGGGCTGGGGATATAGCTCAGTTGGTAGAGTGCTTGCCTTGCAAACAAAAGGCCCTGGGTTCAAATCCCCAGCACCACCACCAAAAAAAAAAAAAAAAAAGAATGGGAGATGATGGGCCAGGGTAGGAAGAAGGATTAAAGGGATGTGAGACAATTCTTGGCAGTGTATTAATTATGATGGTTTCTCAGGTTATATGTGTCAAAACTTAAACTGTACACTTTGAAGATGTATAAAGTATATCAATTATACGTAAAAATGGCTGTTTAAAATATAAATAAGTCAGAAATCTGGGTCTGTTGTATCATAATAGTGTTTATTAAGAACCTGCATACAAATGACCTAACATTTTACTGTGTACTATTCTAGGACAATAAAAGGGTCTTGCTTGCTGTTTTATGGTTCCATACAATCAGAATCAGTGGAAAGTGTCAGAAACCTAGGAAATATTCTATTTCTCACCAAAAATCTTTTGTATTTATGGATGATTAACAGTTGATCATTGAATTTTTCTTTAAGTGGCAACATGATACCTAATGAAAAACTTAAGTATGTTGCATTACCTGGGTAGAACAGAAAATGGGTGATATTCAATGGCTCTTCCTTGCCCCATGAATCAAGATCAGTTTCCTGGGCTTTTGATATGCTCTGTGGTTCGACCCTAAGTTTCCTCTTCAGTTTTTGCCCACCCTGCCCCTGGAACACACTGTACTGTCCCAACATCATTGCCTTGGTTAATACTTTTTCTGCCTATGATTCTTAGTCACCCTTACCTTACCTTTGTCTGGGTCTGGTTAAAATCCTACCAGTACTTTAAGTTTACATTCAGATGCTAATATGCTTTCTGATCTCAGCCAGAAGTGTCATCTATGTTCTGTATATTGGTGGACACTAAGCATATAGTTTGTACCGTGTGCCTTGCACCAGATATATTTACATATAATGAGTTTTGCCAGTGGCATCTAGCAGGTACCTTGTATGTAGAAGGCATATATGCTGATTGTGTTTTAGAAGAATGCATTGGGAACAGAACTGAGCAGATGCAGTATTACACATTTTGGCTACTACTTGATTGTGTTCGACATGTTCATTGTACTTTTACATTTATTATTATTGTAATTAACATCATTGGGGGAAGCAGTGACAGGACAAGTGGGAGAAATAGTTTCAGTTTTATTTTTGAAGCTCATTATGTGGTCATATGGTTAGGGCACAGGAGTGGTAGACACAACCTTCCGCCTCTGATTTTAGAACTGGGAAGTAGTTGGAGAATTGGAAGTCAATTTATAACTTTAAATCAGCTAGATATAATTCACTCTGAGTAATCCAAGTAGAAATAACTGTGAGAATAAGAGCTTAGTGGCATCTCCACATTTGAGTATTCATTGTACTATGGAAAGAGCATGAATTTGTAAGGACCATGAATATTTGGGGAAATATGTTTATGAAATTTCAGATGACAGCTATCTTCTGGATTGTCCACACCCTTATTCACTTCTTAAATTTATTTTTCTAGGTTCGGACCCTATTTGTCAGTGGTCTCCCTCTGGATATCAAACCTCGGGAGCTCTATCTGCTTTTCAGACCATTTAAGGTACTTTTTATATCTTTCAGAAATTGTAGGAGAAGACAAAAAGACTGTTCCATGCTTTATGGGGGCTTTTTTGGAGGAAGAAAAAAATGTTTGAGAAAGCACCTTGTAAAGAGATGTTTTTAAAAAGGTTAATGAGTAAAGGAAAGTTAACAGAGTTTTCATGCAATATCACTGCCTTTTGGCCTCCAACAACTCATCTAGAGAGATCTCTTCTCTTACTGATGCATCTGGCCCCAGGGGTCTCTATTCCATGTAATCTCCCTGTTTGTTCTACTCCAGTTGAGGCTAATTATAGATCATCAGAAAGTCATAAATTACATACTGAATACTTATTTTTTCAAAAACAATAATGTAAGTCAAGCCCTGTCAATGCTTCCTTATTAGTTGGAATAGTATTCTTGATATGAAGATATTAAGAAATGGTCTTTTATGAACTCATTTAAGAACCTACACTATTATTTTTTCAATGGCAAAAGCCCTAAATTTCAAACAAAATTTTGCAGAAAGCTTGGTATGAATTCAGGGGAATCTTTCCCTTTGTTTAGTGAAATATTTAATGCAATTGCCTGTACTTCCTGACTATTGAAATAAAGTCACTTTAGAGATATTTAACATTGCTGGGATTGAAACCTTACCGGGAAATTGGACTAAAGCTGAAATAACCATGCTGGCTTTTGGAGGATAAGAGGAAGCCAGAACTTGCCAAAATATGGGCCTTGAAGGCTTCATAAATTCAGGGCCTGTGTCCAGTAGGTCTGAACTGGTCATTGTGGATGTGTCAGCTGCAACACCTGTCACGGGTCACCCTTATGATTAGGTAGTAGACAGGACAATCTTGGTATCTGATTAAAGATCCATCCTGATCGAGGCAGGGCATGTTGGACAGGATTCAGCTTAGTAGGAAAGATTAGAGTCTAGGTAGTATGCCAAGAAGACACCATGTAATGGCGGACCTCACTGCATTCTGACAGCCATCCCAGAATGTAGTAGTAATGATGATGGCACAGAGGGACACAGGAAGAGTAGATTCAAGACTGGCTGATAAGAAATGGGAAAGGAAGAGAAGGTGTGGAGAGTGTGAACTTTATGGAATTCCCAGAGTTTCTTCTACAGGGTCACAATTGTATAAAAGGGACCATTTCTGTGACTTTTTAGGCTAATTGATCTTCTTACAAACAAAATATTGTTATGTTTATGTGTATAGAAAGGAAGATCCAGCAAAGCCCTTAGATGTATTATCTCATTTCATTATTACCACAGTTATTTAAGGTAGATTAACCCCATTATTTCAAATGATGAAAATGAAACTTGGAGCCGTTGAGTTTACAGACATAATAAGTGGCAGGACCAAGGAGGCAGGCTTTTGATTCTGCCATCCCTGTTTTAAACTATGATGTTATAGTTCTTTGTGGTTTCAGAGCATAGTATGTCCCTACCAGTGATGTTTTACTTGAATGAAATATCCATTTATCCTTTGCCTCTGAGACCTTGAGGCTGTTTAAACCTCCAGGTTTTTCATGAGAAAGCCTACCTTGAAAAAAGAAAGAGGCAGGACTGTGAATCATGACCTCTCTGGCCAGAAGAGCTCAAGGCCTTGGAGGTAGAATGTTTATAGTAGCTAATTGGTAACCAAGTTTTGTGCTGGAAAGATGTGAGGATGAATCAATCCTAAAGACCTGCCGAGAAACCCCAGTGCTAAAGTTAGGACCTTGGTACATTACTAACAACCCTCTTTTAATTAAAGTCCCTGGAGGCTGACCCTAGGCTACAAATCTGTCTTTGTACTGATATGTGTAGTGGTCAATCATGTCGAGTGGTGTTTTTTTTTCCCTTTAGTGTCATCCATCAGAGCAAGCCACCAGCCATTGATTATTTCCAGCAATGAACACGCTTTATTACTCTTATCCTGAGGAACTAGTTGGGGGGAGGGAGAAGAGATATAGTGATAAAGGTAGGGGTTCTTTCCATCTTCCTTTAAGAATGAGCTGGAATCGAAACCCCAGAGGGAAGTTTTGCATGACCCAGCAGTATGGAAACCAACTGCTTCATTAAATAAGCAGAAGAATTAAACAAAAGGCTGTCTACTCAGCCTTTTCTGGTAGTCCTGAAGTTTTGCTCAATAAATTGTATGCTTAGTGTTTCATTGTTGCTATTGTATTAGCAAATGTATGACCAAGTCAAACATGCTCTGACCTTAATATTAAATTTCCTCCCTTCCCTCTCCTAGTTTTATAAAATTCCAGTCCTTACCTAGACAAGAAGACAAAGATTGGTTCTTGACAGACATACCTATTTGCTTTTATTGCATAATTTCATGGAAAAAATTGAAAAGAGAAAATCACAGATAACTACATGATTTCTTTTGGGCTCCAAGTAATCAAATAGGTTGTGTGTGTGTGTGTGTGTGTGTGTGTAATTTGCTTTGTTTTCACAACTAACTTGGGAGGCATTTGTGAGAAAAGCTAGATAGTCATAGAGGGCTCATATTTACTTGAGTAAGACGGTCTTACATTCTCCCCAACCTCACACTTGTTTTTTGGGCTAAATTTGGTTCTTCTTATTTCCAGGGCTATGAGGGTTCTCTTATAAAGCTCACATCTAAGCAGGTAAGAATTTCAAACTTCTGTATAAATGATCACTTTTTTTTTTTTTTTTTTTACTTTCTCTGGGAGTATTAAATGGGGCTTAACATTCTTTTTTAATTCCAATTAGGATTTGATTTTTGTTGTGGTTGCTGCTGCTTTTAAATTAAGGATGAGATTTATTAGGAATTAGCACAGGAAGATGATGTGTAATTCTATATATAGTCTTCCAGCTAGGGTATTTGGGATTGTCCCAAAATGTGGCAAAAAATGATGCCTCCAGCATAGTTATATTGAGGCTGACTTGTATGTTCAAAGAAAATGATTAAATACCAACCAAATTCACTTGTACTCCCAATTCTTTCCCATTTCTTTTAAGAGGTTAAATGGTAAACTTTTACAAGTGATATGGATATCAGATGGTGACGAATCATGTTGTCCCTCAAACCCCTAATAACTCAGGCAAAAGTCCCTAATTGAGATTGGAGCTAGAAGGTACAGAATAGAGGT
The DNA here is from genome assembly GCF_902686445.1 of Sciurus carolinensis. Taxonomy (NCBI): domain Eukaryota; kingdom Metazoa; phylum Chordata; class Mammalia; order Rodentia; family Sciuridae; genus Sciurus; species Sciurus carolinensis. The sequence continues at coordinate 62,219,421 of NC_062216.1, read as the reverse complement.
GGTAGGTGGTAGTCAGTGGCCCTGGCAGTTCCTGCAAGTTTCTATATGCTTGCTTGCTTGCTTGCTTGCTGACTTGCTTTCTCATATTTTTAAGTTAAACACTTGGCATATTCACCTTTCAATCACTTTGTCTCTCTGGTTCATCTGAAATAAACTACATTGCATGTTTCCTGCTCTACTAAAAGATAAAGAGTCCAAAGGGATTATGGTTCCCATGTACGCGGAACGGTGTTGTTTATGCCTAATTAAACACAGGATTTTTTTTTTTTTTTTTTTAAGGCATCCTTAGGGATTTGAGATAGACATGCTCAGTTTGTAAGTTTGATCATCCAGTGAGAGTGTAAGACTTTTATCATTGTGTCATTGTATTCCTTGCGCTTACAGTGTATCAAAAGGTGATTCCCTTCTCTTTCCATTTTTAAAGATGAAGAAACTGAGGTACAGTGAATTCGATTTAGGAAAGTAGCATCTCAGACTCTGAATTGTCTCTAACCCTTCATTCACTGCTGCTCACCTTCCAACCACCTCTAAAGTTTTGGTTTTGTTTTGTTTTTTAATGATTCTCTAAATCCCCAGCTGTGCCCTTGAAGAACTGCCCTCACCATCCCTTTGATTCATGTTAGAAATTTGGCTAAGCCACTGAGTCATGATTCTTTGGGTCTGGCTTTCTTATTTCCTCCTGTCGCTTGTGGTCATTTCTTTATCTTAGCTTTTCAGTTTGACATCACCCTTGACCCCAGAAAAACATATTCCCTGACTTTTTTTCTTCATATTTTCTCTTTCCTCAGCCCGTAGGTTTTGTCAGTTTTGACAGTCGCTCAGAAGCAGAAGCTGCAAAGAATGCTTTGAATGTAAGTATATGCTAATGTTACAATCTTAGGGGTTTCCTTGTAGGCGGTGGAAAGTTAATAAAACCTCTTTGGATTGGAAATCAAAGGGTAGGAATGTGACTGCTCAATCTAATATGGAGGGATTCATTTATTCAATTAGTCCTATGAAGAATTTTCTCCATGGATTGTGATCGGATGTGCAAGTTAAATAACTTTGCTTTTCACTAACTTACTAAAATGCTCAAAATATCCAATGATGCAGATTTTATTTTAATTCAATTCCATCAAGTCTGCTGCTTGTCTTCTGTAGAGGATATGATGGAGAGATTAGCCTGGCCATCATTGTACCCTAAATGACTAAGTCAAAAATAGATCAGAATCTTGGACTTTTTTACATCATGAGGTTTCCCTTTTAGGTACGTGACTCCTGTTGTTTATTTAAACAGATCAGTCTTTACTTTGATACAAAAAAATTTGTAGACTTTCCCAAAAGACATTCTACATAAAATGGTAGTCATTTGTATTGAGTAGAGATACCTGTTCACATTTGGTTTGTAGGCATCTTGTTTACCATGTTTTGTCACTTTTACCAACATTGTTTTAGAAAACACTTCCCTTCTTTAGTATTTTGAGAAGCAAAACAACCTATGGGAGCTCTGCCAAGGAAAGGTGAAAAGAGGCAGAACTTAGTTTCAGTTGTTGAAGTGTGGTCCTCAAGTGAGGAGCCTCAGGTCTGGCTCCAGCGTGCTTCAGGCAGTTGGCCTAAGGAGTTATGAATAAGTGTAAATGAAAGCAGCAGAGTATACAAGTGCTTCCTAAAAGACAAGTGACCACTCTTTTGGTTACAATAGAAGTACCATTGTGTAAGCATCTGGGAACTTGGGGCTGCTCTTGGTGATGTGGTGGTAGTGGCAGGTGCTCCCCCAGATGCTTCTCTGAGCAGACCATGTGAGGAGGTTAGCTAGATACCTGATATGATAATCTGATGACTTAGAGGCCCAAGGAAAAGGCTTTAGGTGAGTCTGTATACTCAGCACAATAGCATCATTGTGTTTTTAGACTTTGAAACAAAAAATGTGTACTCTTCAAAGAAACAGTTTATTTTTCATGTAAAGCAGGTAGGAATGTTTTAGGATTCCAGAATCTTTTTGGATTGATGACCTTTAGCCAGAATAACTGCCTCTTACAGAACAAAGTATAAACCAATAATTTTTTCAGTACCAGTAATATCTAGTGAAACAGTGTGTAGTTGAATAATTAACTGCCTCTTACAGAACAAAGTATAAACCAATAATTTATTCAGTACCAGTAATATCTAGTGAAACAGTGTGTAGTTGAATATTTTGTATAAAAATTATATGGATCTGAGAAGTAGCTCAGTGGTAGAACACTTGCCTAGCATGCATGAAGCTTTGGGTTCAATCCCCAGCTCTACAAAAGGAAGTGGGGAGGGCATTTTGTGATTTATGCAATGTTTTCCTTTATTCTAACCAGGTGGACATCTTTCTAAATGCAGAAATATTTTTTCCATTGTTCTGGTAAAGGAAGTAACAGTAGTTGAGTCCCCATCATAGAATGGGCTCCCCTTACCTTGCTTTATTTCTGGTGTGTGTATAAAGATTTGACTGACTTGCAGTCTGAAAAACAATAGGCTTTTGCAGTGACCTCTGTCATCTAAAAAGGCAACATTCCCTCATTTCCTTAGGGGGTAGATTGATTTTTTTTAAACAGATAAGTGAAGCTTATTGTTTTAATGTTTAAATGATAATAGTAAAGAAACCATGTTTCCTTCCTTGCCATGCTAAATCGAAACAGCAAACGTGTACTATTTTTCTTGGTGCTTGAGTGTTATCATCAGAAATAGAGGTATTAAAGCTGGTTTGCCCCTCAGCCAACTGGTTCCAGATCCCTGCATTACTGGTCCTCAGGTCTGGTTATAGATTATTCTTCTCCACTCTCCCTTCTCCTTGGCAGCAGACTTTATAATTACCAGTGTATTGTCCCCTAATCTTTAATACTACCTAGGAAGAACCTGAAATAAAAGAGGCTGGGATTTTGCTCTGAGTCTAAGGGGAGCTCCTCATATTTAACTTTCAGTTCCTCAGGACGAACTTGTGCATATAGGTATTTACTGAGTTCTGGCCAAACTGTTTCTTAACATCATCAACTTTTGTATGTGAATTATTTGTGGTCTTGTGTGCCTTAGAAATTCCTTCAATGTTATGGTTAGGGAAACAGACCTGGAAAGAATGAGGAATTCAGTTAAGGGAAGGGTTGGTCGGAGACACAGCTAGGAGGAAATATGAAGTGAAGCTCCTATAGCTCAAACCTGTTTTATACAGACACTTGCTGCTTATATTGCCCATGGAATGTTGCTACATTTTTACTAGTGGCAATAACAGACTATTTAATTCACATTGTCCAGGACAAATAATCCATGATAAAGTTTGGTATGTGACCATGGAGCAGAGTTTCTTCTCTCTGCAGAGAAATTGAGCCCATTCAAGGTAATGTACTTAATCACAAAGCTAACATGAATCTTCTCTGTGATCCAACATTTTAGGCCTTTTTCAAGGTCATCTTTATATGAGTTAGAAACATAAATACTTTGAACATTTATGTATTTCACATATATATATTAAAAACATATAAGCATTACAGAATTTTCTCCTCATGTCATTTGTCCAGGCTTCTCTTCAAAACTTTACCCTGAATTCCTTTGGCGGGGAGTTCAGTGTTAATGTTTTATTTTATTAAACTATTGAGAAACTTAAGCCTCAATCCAGAAAATCTCTCTATATAGAATAGTCCACAGTGTTAGGAATGACTTCTCTATGTTTAGAGTACCTCTTGTTATTATTCTGTCTTGGTTACTGCCTGGTTCAGTTAGTATTAGTCTTTTCCCAAAATGACTGATTTTTTCAGCACATTAATTTTCTGCCATTTTCAGACTGTGCTTTATTCAGTGTGATAATCTTTTGGAAAAACATGTAGGTTGGATTAAGTGGTAATATTGATTTTTTGTTAGGGGGATTACACAAACATAGACTTCCCTTTAGGTTATCCATAGTCCCATCCACAGACTAGAAACCCCACCTGTTTTTTAACTTGACAGCAAAATATTTGACCTATTCATGATCTGACACATTCATAATTTCCATACAATCAGTTCTTCAATTTCTATGCTAATGAAAGAGGAAACTGATAAAGAACTCTGTATGTTTGAATTTGTTTATAATTTTGAAAGGCAAATCAAATATAGTAACATCTGAAGTTAGCTGGTTTAATAAAAATTATGGTTTTTGGAGATTTTTAAAAAGAAACAGGAAGAAGAATGGGGCTAAGGATAAAGACCCTGAGGAGATGTGGGAATATACCACCTCTGGATATTTTTGACAACTGGCAGGACCCCCAAATTGCCATTTTTGCCTAATAGAAATCTTGTTTTAATAAATAAGAATGATTTGCAGATAACACTTCAGATCAGCAGGATTAAGTTAATTGCTGCTTAGGGTAATTTTCTAATAGGCATTCATTTACACTGGTGTAAAGTACTTAAATTGTGGACTCTTTATATACATGTCATTCAATTGATATCTCTCAAAATTCAAAGAGTTGTTATTAAGTAGGTATTACTTTAGACTCTTCTATAAATTGTTATATCAAAACTAGAGAAGTCTGATGTAATCAAACTATGTATATGACTACATACTACCTTTATACAATGCTGAGGCTAGTATAGTAGTTTGCCTTGCTGTCAAATTATACTCAGTGTTCTAAGTGAACTTTAGTTACCAACATACTATTTTATCAAAAGAAATTTATTGGAATATAATTCACACATTTAATGTTAAAATTTAGTGGTTTTGTTGTTTTTAAAGTTTTTTTAAATTTGTTCTTAAAATTTGTTTTATATTTTCATTTGTTCTAATTAGTTACACATGACAGTAGAATGCATTTTGACACATCATACATAAATGGAGTGCAACTTCTCATTCATCTGGTTGTATATGATGTAGCATTACATAGGTCATATAATCATATGCACATAGGGTAATGTTCCATTCTGTTGTATTTTTTAATTGTAAAAATTAGCCATTGTAACATTTCAAAGTGTACAAATGCATGTGCACCATGTCGTGCAACCATCACTATGCATTTCTAAAACATTTTCATTAACCCAAGCAAAACATCATAGCCGTTAAACAGTATCTCTCATTATGCCTTCCCCCAAGTCCCTGGTAACCTCTAATCTATTTTCTGTCTCTATGAATTTATTTATTCTAAATGTGGAAATATTTCTCTTATTTTTTATGGCTTTTCCTTTGCATATTCACTTTGAGGATTATACATGTTGTAGCATTTATCTGAATGTTCTTTCTATGACTGAATAATAGTCCATTGTATAGATGTACATATTTTTGTTTATTCATTCATCTGTTGATGGCCAGTTGGGTTGTTTTTTACTTTTTACTATGTTATTGCTGCAGTGAATATTGGCGTATAAGAATCTTGAGTCTCTTGTTTCAGTTCTTTTGGGCATGTATCTAGAGGTGGAATTTCTGGGTCATACAGATATTGTATTCTTTGTTTTTAGGTGTGTTTTTTTTGATTTTTTGATTTGTTCTTTTTATTTATACATGACAGTAGAATGTATTTTTAAAATATTGTTTTAGTTGCTATTTAATGAACCTTTATTTTTTTTTTTAATGTGGTGCTAAGAATTGAACCCAGTGCCTCATACATGCTAGACAAGTGAACCCCAACCCCAACCCAATAGAATGCATTTTAACATATAATATATACATGGAGTGTAACTTCCCATTCCTGTGGTTATACATGATGTAGAGTTCCACTGGTCTATTCAGCCTTTGCTTTGGGGGGATTGGCTTATTTCACTTGGCATGATAGTCTCCAGTTCCATCCATTTACTGGCAAATGCCATAATTTCATTTCTCTTTATGGCTGAGTAGTATTCCATTGTGTATATGTACCACATTTTCTTTATTCATTCATCTGTTGAAGTGCATCTGGGCTAGTTCCATAGCTTAGCTATTGTAAATTGAGCTGCTATAAACATTGATGTGGCTATGTCACTGTAATATGCTGACTTTAAGTCCTTTGGGTATATACCAAGGAGTGGGATAACTGAGTCACATAGTGGTTCCATTCCAAGTTTTCTGAGGAATCTCCATATTGCTTTCCAGAGTGGCTGCACTAATTTGCAGTCCCACCAGCAATGTATGAGTGTACTTTTTTCTCCACATCCTCACCAACATTTATTGTTACTTGTATTCTTGATGATAGCCATTCTGACTGGAGTGAGATGAAATCTCAGTGTAGTTTTAATTTGCATTTCTGTAATTGCTAGAGATGTTGAACATTTTTTCATATATTTGTTGACCGATTGTATTTCTTCTGTGAAGTGTCTGTTCAGTTCCTTATAGCAGTTGTATCTTTAGCTAAACTGATTTTCATAAAGGTTGCACCATTTTACATTCTCAACAGTATTGTATAAGGGTTCCAATTTCTTCATATCCTCATCAGTATCTGCTATTTTCTTGTTTTGAATTTTTTATAGTTGTAGATGAACACAATACCTTTATTTTATTTGTTTTTATCTGGTGCTAAGGATCAAACCCAGTGCCTCACATGTGCTAAAGCAAGTGATCTACCAGTGAGCCACAACCCCAGCCCCAGTATCTGTTATTTTCTACTTTAAATTTTACAGTTATCCTAAAGGTAAGTTGTTCTTGATAAATATTGTCTGACTGATTCCAATGGTAAATTTGAATTCTTTTGGAAGCCTACATGATTCAAAGTATTTAACACAGATTAGTAACATTTCTGTGATGGCAGTTCTGATTAATGGAATTGTGTTACTCTTAAACAGCTTGTTTTATCTATTAATAAATAGGTACATGGGTGATTCATTTATAACATCAGATGTAAAGAAATTTTTTCAAGACCTAAATAGAGTTTGGAATAAAGAAGTGAAAAGCAGTTTTGTTGTGAAGAGGAAGAAGGTAGCCATCCTTTAAACTTCTAAAGCATAGAAGGCTTTGTAATAAATAGAAAAATTAAGAGGAACTGAATATATATATATATATATATATATATTCAATATGTATCTATATTAATTTATATGTATATATAACAATATTTTCAACATATGCATATATATTGTTTCTTTTAATTTTAATATAATGAATAACTTTATATAACTATTTCTTGGTTCTTGAAGAAATTTATTGATTCAGCAGTGTAGCAAAAAGAATTTTTAGAGAAAGTTTAATAATTTGTAAGAAAAGATGTGTAAGAAAGCACTTTAGCTGGGCATGGTGGCACACATCTGTAATCTCAGTAACTGGAGAAGCTGAGGCAGGAGGATCACAAATTCGAGGTTAGGCTAGCAACTTAGTGAAGCCCTATCTCAAAATAAAAAAGGACTGGAGATGTAGCTTAGAGATAAAATCTCCCTGGGTTTTATCCCCAGGAACAAGAAAAAAAGGACAGAAAGCACTGGATAGTGTCAGATGTTGAAGAAACCAACTGCTATCATCAGGAGAACTTTTTCCATCTTTATAAATTCTTGGTGTTGCAGTTTAACACTGCAGTTACTTATATAACAATGATTCCAGCCTCTTACATAGTTATGTTGAAACTTGAGCTCTCAAGACTACCACGTTTCTGAACAGTTGAAAACAATTGGTTAATCCTGTACTGGATTCCTCATCTTTGAAATGGGGGTCTTATTCACTTAAAAGTGTTAAAGGGAAATCTGTAATAACACACCTTTGCCAGTGGTCTAAAGGTAGTCTGTGCCATTAACATAATTACTTTCTTAGCCAGAAGACGGAGCCATCCAGTCCTGGAACACACTCTTGAGTACAGAGGAATACCAGGGCTGTGGAGGGAGGCACTGGCCATGCAAAGACCTTTGGCTCTGGTTAGACACATGCCTGTATGTCAGTCTGTTTCCTGTATCACAGTTTTTCCTGACAGCTTGTGCAAGTTAGGACTTTTGATCTTAATATTTATACAGCTTGTGAGTTAGGTGAATTATATCTACTAAACAAAACTTTTCACAAATGTAAGTATCCAGATGGCCTATCTCAGCCCTCCTCGCCTCACTAGGTACCTTGTCAGTATGTTTCTTATCAGTTTTTAAATTTTCTCCCTATGTTTTTCTTAAGTCTATTGCTCAAAGTTGAAGAGGCCCAATCAGTAAGAACCCAGCTGGAACTTTTGGATGGGAACTATGCAGGACTGCCAGATGAGATCATGAGCCTGATCTAGTGTTTATCTGTTAAATCTGTTTATAACTTCTCTTAAGAGCAGAGTTTTAAGGCAGCTATTTGACGTCACAGGGTTAGGGACTAGGCCTGTGGTGATAGAGAGCCCCATGATATGGGGCTGTCGGATCCTTCTCTTTTTCTCAAAATTATCTATATACTTTGGGGCCTAATTTAGCTACTCCACACCTCAATTTGAAATAGGTTTAGCATGAGAAGCAAACCACCAAAATTGACTCATAGCCCAAGTATAATTTAAAATACAAAAACACTAGATAGCAAGTGTCCAGTATATGATTATTTAGTACTAAGATTTGTTCAGATATTCTTTTTTCTTTTCTCTAATCTCCTTATAGTGGCCCTGCATTTTGGGGTTGTTTTTGGATGCTGTTACCATGTAATTTAAAAATTGTACTGAAAAACAAACAAATTAAGATGTATTTTATATTTAGGTATGCAGACTTTCTTAAATTCCCAATTAGTCTTTTCCTAAAGAAGAGGAAGTGAATTACTTGAATTTGTTAAGCATTTAGTAGGAAACTAGAAAATATAACACTAGTAAAAGGAATCCTAAGGTAAGTTTGATGAAGGAATAATCTTTTCGCTGAGGAAATGAGCAGGAAGAACCACAGGTTCTACATATAAACTGATATATTCCAGTGTCAAGTATCTGTGGAGATCTCAGGTCCACCCAACTCTTCTCTAAATAAAACAGTTAATCAGTTATCACATGGCTATGGGAAACTTCTCAGAATTTTCCTCGTGGTCTTTTTTTAAGGATCTACTTGTTTAAACTTATTTGAACTACATTTTATAAGTGACCTCATTTGATCTTGCACTTTTTCCATGGTTCTTTAGATATTTCAGAAAATGCTAAGAAACTAATTTCTCTGTATTATAGATGCAAAACAAAGTCAGTGTTTGTGGAAGGTAGAGTGCAAAGTAGGAGTAATTTGCTAAAACTTCTGTTTATATTTTGCTAAATGTCAAGCCAGTTTTTAGAACCAAAAACTTCTGATTCTGCAGGCCATTCACATCATTGATGTTTCTGTGGAGCAGCACATTTTGGAACCTCAAATCACTGTTTTTGTTCTACTTTTTTAGTGAATGATCACACACCATCAAAATGACTAGGGGCCACAGAACTTCCTTCTAATATTGACTTAATGTTTCAGTAACCTATAAGAATAATATAGGTTAATAATAATAACCTATAAGAATATTTATCCCTGTTTATGGGATGTATTGGAATATTTTTAAATTTTAGGGAATAAAGATGAGATTTATCCCCCACAAAGTAGAATATTGTGTTTTGACATAATATTTTTAATTATTTTACTCAGATAGGATAGTATATCAAATATGAAGTATTTTCTTCCTTTATAATTAATTATAAGCTTTTCTTGAAAATTTTATAGGCATTTAATAATTACACTTTTTTTAAAAAATATTGGGGATTGAGTCCAGGGTGCTTTACAATTGAGCTTTGTTCCCAGTTCTTCAATTATTTATTTATTTAGTGTTAGGGATTCAACCCAAGACCTCATGAATACTAAACACATGTTCTGCTACTGATCTAAGCCCCCAACCCTTAGTAAAGATTTTTTTATATGTAATGTAAGTAGGTAAGAAAAGAGGTGAGAGATTAAATGTCTCTAGAATATGAGAAAATATCTTAAAAATATGTAAAAAATACAGGACTAGGAAGAATAAGATATAAAGTTGAATTCTAATAAATATTATTAAACTGTTCAATGTCAAATCTGAAAAAAATTTTAAAAGGTCTGTGTTTATTTTCAGACTAAAATCTTTCTTTTAAAATTTAGTGTTTTGGTAAAGAACATTTTGAAAAGTGATGTTTTGAGTAACCTCAATATTGCGGGGATTTTTTCTTTCTTTCTTTCTTTTTTTTTTTTTTTTTTGGCCAGACATTGTGTGGTAAGTGAATTTTTAAGATTAGTATTTTAAAATTAAAAGAAAAAATAATTTCTGCAGAATAGAAATTAGGTAGAAAATTCCTACCGTAAACTGGCATACGAGACATCAGTCACAAGTGGGGGTGTGGCTCAGTGGTAGAGTGGTTGCCTGGCACACATGAGGCCCTGGGTATGATTCTCAGCACCACCCTAAAAGAAAGAGAGAGAGAGAGAGATTGAATACACAGATGACTTAAGGAATAAATTTTGAAACATTGTGGCATATGAAAATTAGTTTAGATGGAAAGGAGTACATATCATATTCTCAAGTATGAAGTTGTAACACAGGAGCCAGAACCATGCAAAGTATAAAAAACATTGTTTCTACATAGACTTTCAAAATCAGTAATTAAAAATAGAACCAACATGAAATACTGCAGTGTAATTTCTCATAGAATTATGGTATTTACTTAGAAGGCAAATGTAATGAAGTCTAAATAAAAGCATTTGTTGCATACAAGGAAAAATTACAGATCATAGATAGATCTATATGAAAAAGGCAAACACACTGATTATAAAAGCAAATCTGACTGTGTACACAAGTTAGAATGGTAAATAACTGCCAAAACTATTGAAAGAAAGGCTTTTAGGTGTAGGGATAGCCTAGCTAACTACCACAAGAAGATGTTGATTTTTGCAATCCTACGTGTCCTATTGATTTACCTATAAGGATGTCCATCAGATTCTGAAAGCATTCTCAAAGCTATATTTAAAAGATTTTTTCATATTAGTGATATTTAAAACATCCTGCATATTTGATGTATTAAAGTAGTTTATGTATTTTTGTGTAACATTAAGGATCATTACTGAGTTTACAACTATAAAAACATACTAAATCTCAAAACTGAGGCTAAGGAGGGCATCAAGGAAATCAGTTTTGTTTTTTGTGGTACTGGGAATTGAAGCCAGGGCCTCATGCATGACACCTACAACCCCAGTGTTTCTTCTTGATAAATAGTTTTGTTTTGTTTAATTCTTCTCTTAATTTTATGTCCCTCTGAAGATAATCATCTCATATCTGTGCTCAACTTGGTTTAAATCCAGGTACTGCCACTTACTGACTTGGGACTCTGTAATTCTCAGCAAGAGACTCAAATGAAATGAGTATTTTTACAACTATTCGCATTCAATAAATGGTTAAGATGTTGATGACTAATGGTGGTGATAACCTTTACAGAGTTCTGTTTTTTACCCTTTCTACGAACTGTTTTAAAAATAATTTCTTTGGAATCCCAAACTACATTGGTTTCTGAACACTGATTTAGCTTAAAGATCAGTTGATTCACCTGCCCTTCATTGGCACTCTTTGGGGAAACATGATTGCACTATTATCCTTAATATTCTCAACATTGTAAAATATTTAAGCCAAACACATCCTCATCTCCCCTTTATTCTATCTCATTGTTTAAATCCTCCTCCCATTTCAAACTCCAGCTGACTCTTTATGTCCATTTTTTATAAACTTTTGTTCAGCAGCCAGTGAATTTCCTGATTAGAGTTTGTTGTAGGAAGACTTTCAGCCTCAGCTCTGTCAAATCACCAGTAAGTGGTCTTGCAATGTTGCTTCAGTGTTGAGTAAGAGCACTGATTTTAAGTTTCTCAGAGGTGAGATGCGTTTTGCTTCACTTCATTTTGGCTCCCAGTACAACACAGGAAGTACTTTGCAGTGAACTTCCGAAGTTTAGACTTGACTGTTTACATTCTTTTCAACTAACTCATGCCTAAGCTCTAGATTCTTAGTTGGAAAGAGCTTGTACGCTATTTCATGGTCTGTGTTAGAGATTTTTAAAAACTAGTTTTATGAAAAAATTCTACCATTTTTAAATACACAAATATTTTTGCTGTATTTATTCAGAGATTCCTCTCCATTCCCTACTTCCCACTCTACTATGGAATAATTATCTGTATTGGTGTTAGTAAATGAGGGCCAAGATGTATAGGCAACTCTTGCCATTGACTTTTATATTTTCAATTCTTAAAATGTAAGAGCATTTTCTTTCTATAGAACTTTCATTAACTGGTTGTGCATCTCAAAAATAACTAGAATGCTTTCTACTTCCTATCGGTATTTAGCTTCAATTAATATTATCTAAACTTGGTTGTGCACAGTGTGGGAGCCTTCACTAAATTGCTTTGCAAGGAGGAGGGTTCATTGCACAAAAAAATGGAGAGCAGACGCAGAGCTATAAAAATGTATTTGAAGACTTGTGGTCTGTGCCTGTTCTTTAAATGGAAGTCTTCTTTCAAAATGGTTTTGGAAAGTTTAAGCAACTGTCTTTTGTCAATTGTAGAGTTTATGTCAGCCCTGTTTTTCCCTGCTGTTCCCTGCCTCTTTTTTCTTCTATACCAGCCCTAATAAAATTTTGCTCAAAGTAAACTTTGCAGAATGATCCTTAAAGCCTTTACAAAATGTTAAGATGGGTCCTCAAATGACCTAGTAGGTACTTAGGTGATGTAAGAGAAGAGTATGTTAAATGGATGTTCTCAGCCTTGCTGCTGCACAGGTAGGTTTTATCTTTCATATGATTTTCAGCATAGACACACATTTGACTTTTATAATTCTTAGACTCTTTATATTGTGTAGTATTAGTCATTCAACATCTTTAAAGTCGTAAAGCACTTTCCTCCACATATGTGTCAATTGTTTTATTTTCCCTGTTCTGAACATAAAACGTGTTGAACACCAAATATGCAAATCTTTTTCAATGATTAGAAGGTATAATTAATTAGTCCTTTCCATGAAGAGCTAACATCATCTTTGAAACATTAGTCTCGACACCAGTAAACCTTGTATCTTAAAAACAAAACCAGAAAACTTGTATCTTTAAAGACCCTGTATAATCCATCCACTAATTGGAAGTGAAATTAGTATTTTGAAACTTATCCCTTCCCAGTTTAATCCTGGACGTATACTTTACATAAGTTGTATGAAAATATATGTGGCTTTTATGAAAAATGATGCTCTCTGTTTGCCATCACTTAAGAAAGAGATTTAAGCTGTTTTTAAAGTTGTGATTGAAAATGAATTGTCACATTCTAAACACTCTTGCTTTTTTATCACATATACTTATGTGACAAAAGGTCTATATTTTCTAGACTGTCCTGGTTAGGTGATATAGACTGACCATGAATAAGGTTGTGATTTAAGTGCATAGTCTGAACTTTATGCAGGGTAGTACATCATCTGGAAATCATTTGCATAGTCACACTGATGGAGCATGGTTTCTGCACTGTATTTCTTTAGGCTATTCTGAAATGGTTGCTCTGACACCCCTAAGACCTTGGTGAAGTATAGGGAGTAAGTGTTTGGTTGAGCAGATGCTCTTTGTTGATTTCCCAAACAAGTGAAGTTGTTTCTGGTGTTTTTCTGGTGTGCAGATTTGGACCATTAAAAGTGTATAGGTTTTCCCCATATCGCCCTTAAGATCTTGTCAGAGTCAAATTTAACTAAATTGAAAACTGTAGCCTATGATCTACTTCCCCCTTTTTTGGTGCTGGGGATCGATCCCAGCACAGGCTAAGCAGGCATTTTACCACTGAGGGATCCCTAGCCCATACTTCCTTTTAAACTTTAATTAAGAGTGCCATTTGTTTGAGTGCTAGTAGCAGGAGTAAAATGCATCCATACAAAGGGGAAATAGGGACAGCTTAACGGTGTATTTATTGTTGCAGCAGTGAGACACAAGCTGAGTAGACAGTGAGGGATACAGAATGATAGCAGCCCAGCCACGTTTGGTATTTGTATGTTAAGATTTCCAAGATAGACCTTTGTCAGAGGAATAGATCCTGTTGAACTTCAAAGTCTCAGAATAAAAATTTAACATAAGGATTCCTGAGTAAAAAAGAACATTGACTTTGGTCAATGTTTCTTTCCATGTAATATTATCTATTTCAAAGTGTCACTGTAAAATACTGCTCTAGTGGGTAACTGACTGTATTTGGCTGGGAAACAGCTCCTTCTTATCATTGTCAGGGTCTAGGTCTTTCAATCACTATTTTCAAGATAGTTTGAGAACATAGAGGCAAAAGTTCAAACATTCGTGCCCTCTCAACCCTGTGGAAAATAAACTCTGTCTGACTTTGATTCTGTTGACATGTTAAAGATTGAGTTTATAGGCTCTTCAGAGACCCTGTCTTGACTTTATAGTCATCCTATACAAAGCAGCATCTCCTAGAGCATGTATGCAGGTGTGGCTAGCTAACAAAAAGTAAATGTGCTTTAGTGGAAAAGAAGTTAATTAAACTGGAGCGGATGATCAATTCTGATGAAGACCCAGATACCTCCAAAGTACATTTGCCCAGTTCTTGTAGGATCCAGGTCTCTGAAGTTACCAGCCAGGCCTCTAGGAGCTAGCTACTGAGACCACGTGAACTGAGTGAATTGAAAAGCAGGACACAATTTAGCTTCTATGGGGGCAGTGAAACCACATAGCAGCAGATTAGATGGCAGCTCAGGTATCCTGCTTCCTCCCATTTCAGAGAAGTTCAGAGCTGAGCTTGAAGTCCATCCTTCTCTTTTTCAAAATTGACAGAAATAATCCAAAAAGCAAAAGGGAAAGAAACCCTAGCAGTTCATATTTGGAGGATTCGTAGCACTATAGCTGATAAGCACTGGTCCACAGGCTACAGGGATTAGTGTTTATCACTTTTTTAAATCTACCCATTCACAGGGAGAACTGATTTAATTTTTGCAATCAACCCTATAAGGTGTGGGCTGTTCTCAGTTCCAGTATGTATACCTGAGGAACCTGAAGCACAGAAAGGTTAAACAACATATTCAGGGTCATCAGTGGGGATATTATTTGAGTTCGGACAGTCAGATCTCAAAGCCCATGCTCCTACTTCCCAAAGTTGTAAGCCTCTCGTTTGCAGGGAGTTTCCATAAAATTGTTCATCACCCTAACTTGGGTGTTTCTTTTATAGTTTTCACTATAAATACTTATAGGTGATGATAGTTCTGAAGCAGTAGCTTTCTCACTACCTCTACCTGTGAGTAGATGGGAAGTAATCAACCAGAATCATCATCTCCGAGTTGCTTTTCTAGTCCTTCTGGGCCCATTCCCATTTCGTTGTTGGGACAGATACATCCTTAATGTACAGGTTTCACTGTAGGAATCTGGCTTTGTGGTAAAGCAAGTGTAGTTTGAATGTCACAGGTTGTTCACTCAAATAAAAGTGAAGCCAAGGGTACATTGCATTTAAGAAAATGACTGAATCACTTGGAAATATTATTAAAAATCCTTTTATTCCAGACCCAGGATAGTTAATAAGGGTTGAGATTCGGTTTCTCTATCATGGCCAAGCTCATTCTGTTATTTAACACTCAGAGGCCTTAGATTATTAAAAGTATTATCAGAGGAGAAATCACATATACTTGAATTTAAGGATAAACTTGTGGAAACAGTCTAGACTAGATATGGATAATATTCCTTTGTTACTGAAACCTTCAAAACAGGATAAAGTTTTATTTTTTTATGGAACATCTGCAAAGAATTATGCAGACTTTTTTTTCATTCAAGGGACAAAAAGCTAAAGGAAGATAGAAGATATCTATTAACCTAGTTTTTGTGTTTTACAAGAACTATACCTGGATTCAAGGCCCAGCATCAGTCTAGCTCGTGTGGCCACACAGCTATCAAAAGCTCAGAAAGTCCTCTAAAGGGGTCCATTTCTTAAAGTGTGAAAAAAGCTACTTTACTAATAGGAACACATGCTTTTAAGTGAATCTGACTCAGGCAAGGAGGACAGTGAGCATTAAATCAGATTATTCTAAGGTGAAGCCAGGGCAAGCACTTGGAGGTAGTTGGATTAAGAAAAAGAACAAGGCGTAATTGGTCGATACAGTTTCTGAATGGGCAGTGACCCAGCAGCACAGGCTCTTGTATTAACAGTCGTGATGTTTCTGCAAGCAATATCCTTATTTAGGAAAAGTATGAAATACAGTTTACATGTGATGAATTCTTTCCCTCCCTCACTTGTTCATTCTTTGTTGGAACCAACATCTACCTAAGTTTCAGCACAGTGGAAAGTGAACAACAACCTTGATTATTATCTGAAAACAATGTGGTCTTTGTGAAGTAAAGAACTTCACAGGACCGTAATGTGCCCAGATACACACTCGATCAGGGGAATCAGCAATGAAATCTGGTACAGTTCTACCAGTAGTTACCTGGGAATTGAAGTTGATTACTTGACTTTTCTGGATCTTAATTTTCTTTGCCTGTGTTGAAGAGGCTTACTGCATTTTAGGTGAGGCAGTTCTTACACTCTGGAATTGCCCCACTCGTTTTACCATTCTTGCATCCTTTCCTCTGAATGCCAGTATGACCAGTGGTGTAACAACTCCCAAACACCCTTGTGTATTTCCACCTATCCCCATGGGCAGGGGAGGGAGGCAATTAACAGTACTACCTGTAGTTGAGAACTACAAGGCTAAGAAGTCCCCAAAATTCACAATATTAAAATTTTGTGAATTTCAGCTAGGTTTGGTGGCACATGCCTATAATCCCAGCAGCTTGGGAGGCTGAGGCAGGAGGATCACAAGTTCAAAGCCAACCTCAGCAAAAAGTGAGCGCTAAGCAACTCAGCGAGACCCTATCTGTAAATAAAATAACAAAATAGGACTGTGGACGTGACTCAGTGGTTAAGTGCCCCTGAGTTCAATCCCTGGTACCCCCTCCAAAAAAAAAAAAAAAAAAAAATTGTGAATTTCATACGTAAAGTAGATCACCTTCTGTTACTTACCATCAGAAAATTCAATCCCATTCTTTATTAGCTTCCTCATGTAGTTTTGCTTGTTAAAATGTTTGAGAATCGCAGGTTTTCATTTTTTAAAATATTATTTTAGTTGTTGATGGACCATTTATTTATTTATGTATGTGTGTGTGTATGTATGTATGTAAGTATGTATATGTGGTGTTGAGGATTAAGCCCAGGTGGTCACTTATGCCCAGGCAAGCATTCTACCACTGAGCCACAACCCCAGCCCCACACGTTTTCATTTTTGACACAATGATATATTTATAAATTGTAGAAAATTTCTATTCATTTATTTGCAGAAATACTGAGTTGGAAGAAATTTTGGAAATTGTGTTGATTTGTTTTTTCTCTTTCCCCTCTCCTTTTATTTCCTCCTGTTGTCAAACCATCCTTTTTATTCATTTGTATGACATGAAGCTCTTCCTTTAACTTGCCTCCACACTGTTGCCCCTGAATAAGTCCCAACCACTCTGCTGTAAATTATTTGATTAAATAACTTAGACATTATTGATTAAATAACTCAGACAGGGGTATGAGTTCAATCATTTAAGACTCCAACTGAATGAAACAATTGTTTTCACAGATTCCTGGGGAGGCTTCTGCATATACCTTGCCTATAGTCTGTTTTTAATCTGACTGTTTTCTGATGCCTGTAGAAGAGAAAGCTGATAATATTAAAATATTTTGTCCCTTGAGACCTCAAGATATGTCTAAAGTATGCATTACCTCCTAGTTTTTGATAAAAATGACCTATCGATTACTTTTAAAAACAGTTTATACTTCTAACTTTTGTTTTTTAATTTCTAAAAGGTAAAAGTCAATTCTTTAAACTTTGTTTGCTTTAGTATGGTTGATAGATTTGTGGTCCCCAGGATATCTCCATTCCTTGTCACCAAAATGCACTATGAAAATAGTAGAAACCTTTTATTCTTGGCCCTTTTTCAAAACATTTTAAAATACAACAGCATAGAGAAATGCAAATCCAAACCACAATGAGGTATTACTTCACACCTACTAGGGTGACTAAAATAAAAAAGACAAGTGATAACAAGTATCTGGACAAGATACGAGAAAAATGGGATACTCATACATTGTGAGTGGGATTGACATTGCCTAGCTGTTTTAGAAAAACATTTGGCACTTCACAAAAGTTAACAGAATTACCATATGATCCAGCAGTTCTACACAAAAAATTGTACACACTTGTTCATAGCAGCCTTATTTAGCCAAGAAGTTGAAACATCCTAGTGCCCATTAATTGATGAAAGGACAAACAAATGTGGTATAGCCACACAATGGAATATTACTCAGCAATTAAAAGTGAAGTAATGCTATGTGCTACAGCATGAATGAACCTTGAAAACATTTTTATAGGTAAAAGAAACGAGTCAGAAAAGACCATATTTTATATGACTCCATTTGTACCAAGTATCCAGAATACATAAGCACATTCAGAGATTGAAAGTAGATAAGTTGTGGGTGGAGAAACAGAGGAGAAATGAGTAACTGCTAATGAGTATAGTTTGTTATTTGAGGCTATGAAGACATTCAAAGGCTGTAAAGTGGATTTTGTTCAACTCTGTGACTATACAAAAAATATTGAATCGTGCTCTTTAAAAAGGTGAATGCTATGGTATGTGAATTATATGTCAAAACTGCTGTAAAAATAACTAATAGCATGTGGTATTCCAACAACTTTTGAAATAAGAACACTAAAATTTCAATTAAATCACTATTAGATTAAATAGAAAGAAAGGTAAGACAAAATACTCGGTGTTTGATCATTTAGCAAGAAAGGATTTGAATACATTTTTGTGGTTGAACGAAAGAAATCGTATAATGTAGAATATAAACGTAAGCCATTAACAATCTCTGAATATCAAGCCCATGTCTTCCCCACATGTTATTATAACTGGAAAACTTTTAGGTTTGATTTGTGTTAGAATAGGTAATAGGAATCATTCTCCTTTTTTAAATTTTTATTTATTTTTATTTTTACAGACTACATTTTTATTGGAATCATTCTCTTACTTGATTTATTTATTACCTTGTTCTGTCATCTGTAGGAGAGGAAACTGGTATTGTAGCACTGAGTTTATTGTGGACGTCAGCAAGGGGTTGCTGAGAAGCTACATAATAGTTTACTAAAGCCCAATAAAGTAATGATCTCAGTG